>NC_053391.1:78321709-78624209 GCF_905171765.1 Bufo bufo
ACAGTCCCTGCAAATTCCGGACTGTTGGAAACTATAAAAACAGAAAATTGAATTCAGCAGCTTCCGAATATATTATTGTCGACATCGTCCACGGTGATCAACATGCTTCAGTCGTATGGCTCGAAATCCCATGACATTTGAATGTACTTTTCATTGATTTTTCTGTTTAATGCTATATATTTCAGCCTGTAGGAGAATTAGGATGCTGGTGGACAGCAGATGTGAATAGCTTGCAGACTGATTTCTATTCTCTAGCTGATTGCTGAGCAGAGTGATTGAGTAATATTTATAACCACATAGTAAGATGATAATGGGATGAGAGGGGAGAGTGCGCAGGAGGAGTGAGTGACTAATGAGTCAGGTCTACATCATTTTCATGTCATCTGCAATCAGCCGCGCACCGCTTTATACTTAATCATACAGAGTACGTTATATGGACAAAGAAGGGAGAGCAGCTCACCATCTCTGCTACGATGAAGGGTTTCCGGCCTCGAGCTTCACGCCATTCACCTCCCCATAACTATTGCATGTGCACAGGCTTCTGTTGGCTGCTACATATTAGTCATATTCGTGTGGACTTTCCAGTAAAGTTGTAGAATTGTACTCAGTGTAATTAATCTACATTAAATGTTGAGTAACTTTGTAACTTTATTTATCTTGTCGTGATGATGCTGAGTTACAGCCTGTGTTATATTTCAGAGCTGCATTCACAATTTTGCAGCCTCCAGAGCTGTAAACCCACACAGTTCCTTGCTTGTTAAAGTCAGTACAGTGATTTATATTTGGGGAAGTGTAGACCTATACAAAGTGCAACTCTGTGCAACATCTAATATATGAAAACTAACTTTTCCATTGTGTTATAGGGGCTATTAATACAGTATGTCCAACGACAAGCTTGCTGAAATTTCTAATTAAAATGATCAGAACTGTAAATGTAGATCAAGGTAGACATATGATGCATGCAGATTATTACTACCCAGTGGCATAACTTTAAATTTATCCCGATTGAACATTGCCTCAGAGTATCCAAGTCAGCTGGTAGTTTAAAGACATCTTCCATAGACTGTACAGTTCTACATAGCTTAGTGTCATCTGCAAAAATAGAAATGGTGCTATTAATCCCATTATCAATATCATTAATAAATACATTAAATAATATAGGATCCAGCACTAAACCTTGGGGTACACCACTTTTAGGGGGACATGTGACTGGTATAATCAGGGGACATTATGGCTGCAAATGTGAAGAGGCATTGTGGCTGGTATAGTAAGGGGTCATTGTGGCTGACACAGCCAGAAGGAACTGTCGCTGGCAATGTGATGCATGCTTGAGAAAGACTCTTTGAAGTCGAAGCGTTGCACAGTTGGTGAATAAAACTCCACATTATTTGAAGTGAGTGCTGCGATTATCCATTTTTTCTAAAGTACGACAGGGGCCCGCCGGGCTTGGGTTCAACACCGCTGCTGCCGCAACCATTGGACAAACTTCCGGAGAAATCCTGTAAGTAGTGCTGTCTTTCTACCACTATAAGTTGGCAATGTGATCAGCCATTGTGTCTGGCATAGTCAAGGTGCACTGTGGCTGACTGGCAATGTGATGAAGGACTGTGGCTGGCATTGTCATAAGGCATTATGGCTGGCATGGTTAGGGGGAACTGTGGCTATCAATGTAATAAGTTACTGTGGCCGGCATAGTCAGGGGACACTGTGACTGGCAATGTTATGAGTCTGTATAGTATCAACGGTATACCACCCATATCACCTGTGAGTGGCCGGAACAGAGGATGGGAGTGATAGTGGGTGTGGCTGCTATTGCTCCCTTTGGCCATGCAGTGAAAGGAGGGGAAACCTTTCTTCCCTCGGGTCACACTCTGGTTATGGTGCTCCTACCTGATGATATCTGGGGTGCCTGTGATGCTAGGTGTTTTGATGGATGCAAAGTAGAGCATGTGCAATGTGCAATGGCTGGCTTATTGTCAGTAACCTTAAAAAGGACCTTTTACCACTCCTGACATGCCTGTTTTTAATAGCTTCATGCATTCCCCATGTAATAACAATTCTGGAGCATCTATTCTTATGGCTGTATGTTGTGACATTCCTTTATTATTTCTACTAAAGTTATAAATGAATGGCTAGCAGTCTGCAGTAAGGGTACAGAGGGGTGGTAATCAGTTGGGGGTATGGACCTGTACCAATCAGTGCTGCCATTTTCAGACTGAGCAGGTACACCCCCCCAACTTGTTACCACCCCTCTATACCCTTACTGCAGACTGCTAGCAATTCATTCATAACTTCTAGTAGAATAAATAAAGGAATGGCACAACAGAGAGCCATAAGACTAGATGCTACAGAATTTTTATTACATGGGGAATGCATGAAGCTATTAAGACTGTCATGTCAGGAGTGGTGAAAGGTCCTATTTAAGTCACTCCATAAGTAATCCATCCTCAGCAGTAAAGTCTGTATTGCCCTCAATGATTGTTACATTACTGACTGACTCTTTTCACTCGGCCATGCAGATTCCAAGTTCTCCTTTCTCGCTTTCTCTTTCCTGCTATAGTTCTTGCAGAAATCACATAGAGATCAGTCTCTGGAACTTGAAGAAGCATAAGGCACATCTTAGAAAAAATGTGGGGGATTGAGTCAGCACAACCTGTATGTAGGTGCACATCACTATGGCGAAATACATATACAAACGGAAAATACAAATGTGATAGCACTCTGCATCCAGCATTCTGCCCTGCCTCCATGCTGGATGAGGCACTGGTGTACATTTTGGCCAAAGCGTAATAAGCCACTCACCACGTCAAGGTCGCCTCTATTGAGTGGTCCCTAACACTAGTTCCTACCTGTTTATGGGCCATGACAGCCACACAAAGTCCAGGGAATGCAGGTCAGCATGCACGCCAAGCACACTCTGCTTTTAACCCCGTCCGGTGCCATTACAGCTTTCATCGGTTCCAGGGATGCAAGTACCAACATGCACGCTGAGCCCACCATATACTTCTCCTAGAGCCAAATGGCTACTGGTAGGTTCTATATAAGCAGAATCAGTTTTATACTGACTTTAAAACCAGCCTCCAGGACAGATTGACTGGTCAGGTGTGCATGACTCCAAGGAGATCGCCACGCCTCCAATATATGCTACAAAGAAAAAATGTGGGGGATTGAGTCAGCACAACCTGTATGTAGGTGCACATCACTATGGCGAAATACATATACAAACGGAAAATACAAATGTGATAGCACTCTGCATTCAGCATTCTGCCCTGCCTCCATGCTGGATGAGGCACTGGTGTACATTTTGGCCAAAGCGTAATAAGCCACTCATTACGTCAAGGTCGCCTCTATTGAGCTGTAATGGCACCGGACGGGGTTAAAAGCAGAGTGTGCTTGGCGTGCATGCTGACCTGCATTCTCTGGACTTTGTGTGGCTGTCATGGCCCATAAACAGGTAGGAACTAGTGTTAGGGACCACTCAATAGAGGCGACCTTGACGTGGTGAGTGGCTTATTACGCTTTGGCCAAAATGTGCACCAGTGCCTCATCCAGCATGGAGACAGGGCAGAATGCTGGATGCAGAGTGCTATCACATTTGTATTTTCCATAAGGCACATCTTCCTTCCACTTTCAACTCCTCCCTGAGGCTCTCCTAGAGCACTCTAGAGCAAGCGTTGGAGTCAGCCACTAACTAGCAACCTCCTGCAAAGGCGCTGCATCAGGGTTAATTAACTCCATCATTACCATACAGAGCTATGCTGGGAGTATACAAGAGATTAACAATAAATAACAAACTATTTCATCTACCCCCTGGCCCCTGCTGCTATTTTCACTGATGAGACCAATGCCCCATCCATTAAGCCATTCCCCCACCAGCCACTTAGTTACAGTGCATAGTAGCAACCAGGAAAGGGTGATGGAGGGAATCACAATGAATACCTTCATCAACCTGCCTTATCTGACTCCTATTATCACCCTGCACTTTCACTGACTCTCTCCATTACCTCCATCACCCTTCCCTGACTGCAGTTATACTGTTAAGCCTCTACTGTAAATAGTCAGTCAGGGATGGTCTGAAAATCCGTGCTGCAATTGGTCAATCTAGGACATGTCCTTTACTGACCATTTACAGCAGGAGTGTTTAGACCATCCCTGACTGGTAACTTTGAAGCAAGGATTTTCAAACTGTACCCGGGGCAGTCTGTAAACCCCTGCCATAAGTGGTCAGTAAGGGACAGCATGAAAAACTGTGCTTTGGACTGGTCTAACCAAATTGATGGGCGTTAATGGTCATTAATGGGCACTATTGTCATAAAATTGATGTCACTTGAAATAAAAAAAAAAGATAAACGACATTATGCATTTTTTACAAGACGGCGATGGCTCTCCGTGGAATTGCAGTCGTCTCCACTATTCGACACAGTTAAAAAAAACAGAAACCCCACTCAATGGGGGTGATTGGAAGGACACAAACAAAAAAATAAACAGTTTAGTAAACAGATGTGAATAGATTCAAGTTTTGTCCTATCAGTCTGCACACAATACACCATAATGAGAAAGGGAACACCGAATTTTAGAAATTTCTGCTAATTTATTAAAAAGTAAAAACGAAAATATTGCATGGAAACAAGTATTCAGACTCTTTGCTATGACACATGAAATTTTGTTCTGGGCCTCCTAATTCTCTTGATTATCTTTGAGATGTTTCTACACCTTGGTTGGAGTCCACCTGTTGTGAATTCAGTTGATTAGACATGATTTGGAAAGACACAGCCCTGTATATATAAGGTCTCACAACATCAGAGCAAAAACCAAGCCATGAGGAGGAAAGAACTGTCTGTAGAGACAGGACTGTGTGGAAGCACACATCTGGAAAAGGGGGAAAAAAAATGCTCCACTGAAAGTTCCCAATAGCACAATGGTCTCTATAATTCTTATATGGAAGAAGTTTGGAAAAACCAGGAGTCTTTCTAGAGCTGGCCATCCCACCAAACTAAGTAAATTATGGGAGAAGAGCCTTGGCAAGAGAAGTGACTGAGAACCCAATGGTCAATGTGTCTGAGCTCCAAAGATCCTTTCTGCAGATGGGAGAATCTTCCAGAAAGTCAACCATCACTGCAGCACTCATCCAATCTGGGCTTTATGGCAAAGTGGCCAGAACGAAGCCTCTCCTGCAAAACAGCATCTAAAGGACTCTCAGACTGTGAAAAACAAGAATTTCCTGTCTCATGAAACCAAGATTGAACCTTTTGGCCTAAGTGTTATGTTTCGAGGAAACCAGGCACTACTCATCACCTGCCCAATACCATTGATACAGTAAAGCATGGTGGCGGCAGCATCATGCTGTGGGGATGTTTTTCAGCGGCTGGGACAGGGAGACTGGTCAGGGTTGAGGGAAAGCTGAATGGAGCAAAGTATAGAAATATTCTTAATGAAAATCTTATACAGAGTGGGCTGAAGTTTCACCTTCCAACAAGACAATGACCCTTTCTTAGTAAAATGTCTGAATACTTATGTCAATGCGATAGTTCAGTTTTTCCTTTTCAATAAATTGAAAAGCTTTGATCAGATATTTTTTATTGTTTTTTGTAAAAGGAATAACATATGCAAATCAAAAACATAGATGGCTCCCTCCCACCCCTCTGTGTGCAGTCCATTAATTCTCCAGAGTGTTCATGATGTTCCGTAGTCTTCTTTCCATAGGAGTTTCGGGTACTGTATTCATGTACATATAGTTATTGTGCCCAAGGATAAGGGTACACCTGCCTCCCATACATTGTTTAGTAAAACATTAGAAAAACCCAATAATCAATGTCATAATGTAAAGGGATATTACACAAGAAATTTATATACAGTTGCAAGAAAAATTATGTGGACCCTTTGGAATTATATGGATTTCTGCACAAATTGGTCATATAATGTGATCTGATCTTCATCTAAGTCACAACAATAGACAATCACAGTCTGCTTAAACTAATAACACACAAAGAATTAAATGTTACCATGTTTTTATCGAACACACCATGTAAACATTCACAGTACAGGTGGAAAAAGTATGTGAACCCCTAGACTAATGACATCTCCAAGAGCTAATTGGAGTGAGGTGTATGCCAACTGGAGTCCAATCAATGAGATGAGATTGCAGGTGTTGGTTACAGCTGCCCTGCCCTATAAAAAAACACACACCAGTTCTGGGTTTGCTTTTTACAAGAAGCATAACCTGATCTGAATGATGCCTTGCACAAAAGAGCTCTCAGAAGACCTACGATTAAGAATTGTTGACTTGTATAAAGCTGGAAAGGGTTATAAAAGTATCTCCAAAAGCCTTGCTGTTCATCAGTCCACGGTAAGAAAAATTGTCTATAAATGGAGAAAGTTCAGCACTGCTGCTACTCTCCCTAGGAGTGGCCGTCCTGTAAAGATGACTGCAAGAGCAGAGCACAGACTGCTCAATGAGGTGAAGAAGAATCCTAGAGTGTCAGCTAAAGACTTACAAAAGTCTCTGGCATATGCTAACATCCCTGTTAGCGAATCTATGATACGTAAAACACTAAACAAGAATGGATTTCATGGGAGGATACCACAAAGAAAGCCACTGCTGTCCGAAAAAACCATTGCTGCACGTTTACAGTTTGCACAAAAGCACCTAGATGTTCCACAGCAGTACTGGCAAAATATTCTGTGGACAGAGGAAACCAAAGTTGAGTTTGGAAGAAACACACAACACTATGTGTGGAGAAAAAGAGGCACAGCACACCAACATCAAAACCTCATCCCAACTGTGAAGTATGGTGGTGGGGGCATCATAGTTTGGGGCTGCTTTGCTGCATCAGGGCCTGGATGGATTGCTATCATCGAAGAAAAAAATAATTCCCAAGTTTATCAAGACATTTTGCAGGAGAACTTAAGGCCATCTGTCCACCAGCTGAAGCTCAACAGAAGATGGGTGTTGCAACAGGACAACGACCCAAAGCATAGAAGTAAATCAATAACAGAATGGCTTAAGCAGAAGAAAATTCGCATTCTGGAGTGTCCCAGCCAGTCCTGACCTCAAGCCGATTGAGATGCTGTGGCATGACCTCAAGAAAGCGATTCACACCAGACATCCCAAGAATATTGCTGAACTGAAACAGTTCTGTAAAGAGGAATGGTCAAGAATTACTCCTGACCGTTGTGCATGTCTGATCTGCAACTACAGGAAACGTTTGGTTGAAGTTATTGCTGCCAAAGGAGGTTCAACCAGTTATTAAATCCAAGGGTTCACATACTTTTTCCACCTGCACTGTGAATGTTTACAGGATGTGTTCAAAAAAAACATGGTAACAGTTAATTCTGTGTGTTATTAGTTTAAGCAGACTGTGATTGTCTATTGTTGTGACTTAGATGAAAGTCAGATCACATTTTATGACCAATTTGTGCAGAAATCCATATCGTTCCAAAGGGTTCACATACTTTTTCTTGCAACTGTATATATGTAATATACAAGATATATCACTAAGAAGGCATCCGCCATCCCCGTCCTTCAGAACATCACGAGTAGTATAGGGACCCATATCTCGTCAAACTCAAAGTGACAGTTGCCCCGTCCCTTTTTCACACCCTAACCCCGCCCAGACCCACCCATTTCTCTCCCCTCGCCCGTCCCAAAGCACGCCTAAATGCCGCCCACTTTGATATGCTTTTCATATAATTTTATACGGCTTAATATAAATTTTATATCAAATGATAAGCTTTTATTAACACTTTTTATCCCATTTATAACATTTTCATACGATTTTGTGCATTGATATCAAAATGATATCATTTTGATATGCCTTTTAAATACATGTTATATCATTTTGTGCTTTTATATCACTTTGATATCATTTTGATATGAATTTTATATACGCCCATGCTTTTTTCATATCACTTTATTTTATATGGCTTAATAGAAATTTTATATCAAATGATAAGCTTTTTATATCACTTTATAAGTCCTTATAAAATGATAAGCTTTTATTAACACTTTTTATCCCATTTATAACATTTTGATACGATTTTGTGCATTGATAACAAAATGATATCATTTTGATATGACTTTTATATACCTTTGATATCATTTTGTGCTTTGAAATCACTTTGATATATGCCCATGCTTTTTTCATATCACTTTATAAGCACTTATCAAATGATAAGCTTTTTTTTTTATAATCAATGCCTTACAGACAATGACATGTCTGGACAAGCCTTTTTGGTTTAGGACAACTGAGTCAACACACTGAATTTGAATTAAAAACCTGAAATGCCACATTCCCCCCCCCCCTCGCCCATCCCAAACCACTCCTAAATGCCGCCCACTTGCATATGCTTTTCATATCATTTTATACGGCTTAATATAAATTTTATATCAAATGATAAGCTTTTCATATCGCTTTATAAGTCCTTATGAAATGATAAGCTTTTATTAACAATTTTTATCCCATTTATAACATTTTGGTATGATTTTGTGTATTGATAGCACTTTGATATGACTTTATATACCTTTTATATCATTTTGTGCTTTGATATCACTTTGATATCTTTTTTATATATCCCCATGCTTTTTTCATATCACTTTATAAGTCCTTATCAAATGATAAGCTTTTCATATCACATTATAAGTCCTTATCAAATGAAAAGCTTTTATTAATAGGGATGAGCGAACCCGAACTGTATAGTTCGGGTTCGTACCGAATTTTGGGGTGTCCGTGACACGGACCCAAACCCGAACATTTTCGTAAAAGTCCGGGTTCGGGTTCGGTGTTCGGCGCTTTCTTGACGCTTTTTGAAAGGCTGCAAAGCAGCCAATCAACAAGCGTCATACTACTTGCCCCAAGAGGCTGTCACAGCCATGCCTACAATTGGCATGGCTGTGATTGGCCAGTGCAGCATGTGACCCAGCCTCTAAATAAGCTTGGGTCACGTAGCGCTGCACGTCACTCTGCTGATACAAGTGTAGGGAGAGGTTGCAGCTGCGACGTTAGGGCGAGATTAGGCAGATTAACTCCTCCAAAAGACTTCATTCAGTGATCGATCTACAGCTGTGGATCATTGAACTGCTGCTATTCAATTGCTCACTGTTTTTAGGCTGCCCAGAGCGTTTTTCATTCACTTTTTTCTGGGTTGATCGGCGGCCATTTTGTGTTTTGTGGTGCGCCAGCACAAGCTGCCACCAAGTACATTTAATCATCAATAGTGTGGTTATTTTTTGGCTATATCCTACATCAGGGTCAAGCTGAGCCTGTCACATAGTGCATTTAACCATCAATAGTGTGGCTATTTTTTGGCAATATACTACATCAGGGGCAAGCTGAGCCTGTCACCAAATGCATTTAACCATCAATAGTAAGGGTTTTATTTTGGCCATATACTACATCAGGGGCAAGCTGAGCCTGTCACATAGTGCATTTAACCATCAATAGTGTGGTTATTTTTTGGCCATATACTACATCAGGGGCAAGCTGAGCCTGTCACCAAGTGCATTTAACCATTAATAGTGTGGTTGTTTTTTGGCCATATACTACATTAGGGGCAAGCTGAGCCTGTCACCAAGGGCATTTAACCATCAATAGTGTGGTTATTTTTTGGCCATATACTACATCAGGGGCAAGCTGAGCCTGTCACAAAGTGCATTTAACCATCAATAGTGTGGTTGTTTTTTGGCCATATACTACATCAGGGGCAAGCTGAGCCTGTCACAAGTGCATTTAACCATCAATAGTGTGGTTGTTTTTTTGGCCATATACTACATCAGGGGCAAGCTGAGCCTGTCACCAAGTGCATTTAACCATCAATAGTGTGGTTATTTTTTGGCCATATACTACATCAGGGGCAGCTGAGCCTGTCACCAAGGGCATTTAACCATCAATAGTGTGGTTGCTTTTTGGCCATATACTACATCAGGGGCAAGCTGAGCCTGTCACAAGTGCATTTAACCATCAATAGTGTGGTTATTTTTTGGCCATATACTACATCAGGGGCACGCTGAGCCTGTCACCAAGTGCATTTAACCATCAATAGTGTGGTTATTTTTTGGCCATATACTACATCAGGGGCAAGCTGAGCCTGTCACAAAGTGCATTTAACCATCAATAGTGTGGTTGTTTTTTGGCTATATCCTACATCAGGGTCAAGCTGAGCCTGTCACAAAGTTATTCTGAATAACTTCACACACACACGCTACTGTGCAATTCCAAGTCTAATTCTGTGTGTAAACGTATACCTGTCACCCAGCGCCTAAAAAATAGGCCTCAAATTTATATTCATCCAAATCTGTCATTATTGCTTTAGCTGGTCAAGTTATTTAGTGTCCGTCAAAGCACAGTTTTTGTTCTGGGTTGAAATACAATTCCCAATTTTGCAATTCTCTAAATTAGTGGTTTCTGCTGTATCAGGCCTACTTTAAATCTATCCCTAAAAGGGTATATTAGATTCAAGGTGCTGATAGGGTAATTCTCAATAACTTCACACACACGCTACTGTGCAGATCCAAGTCTAATTCTGTCCGTAAACGTATACTTGTCATCCAGCGCCTAAATAATAGGCCTCAAATTTATATTCAGCTAAATCTGTCATTACTGCTGTGCCTGTATTAGTGTAATACGGTACCTAAATAGATAGCCAGATAGTGTTAGGTGTCTGTAAAAAAAGGCCTGAATTTGAATTCAATACATTGGGCCAAATAATATTTTTCTTATTGTGGTGAACGGTAACAATGAGGAAAACATCTAGTAAGGGACGCGGATGTGGACATGGTCGTGGTGGTGTTAGTGGACCCTCTGGTGCTGGGAGAGGACGTGGCCGTTCTGCCACAGCCACACGTCCTAGTGAACCAACTACCTCAGGTCCCAGTAGCCAGCAGAATTTACAGCGATATTTTGTGGGGCCCAATGCCGTTCTAAGGATGGTAAGGCCTGAGCAGGTACAGGCATTAGTCAATTGGGTGGCCGACAGTGGATCCAGCACGTTCACATCATCCCCCACCCAGTCTTCTGCAGAAAGCGCACAGATGGCGCATGAAAACCAAGCCCATCAGTCTGTCACATCACCCACATGCATATCAGGGAAACTGTCTGAGCCTCAAGTTATGCAGCAGTCTCTTATGCTGTTTGAAGACTCTGCTGGCAGGGTTTCCCAAGGGCATCCACCTAGCCCTTCCCCAGGGGTGGAAGAGATAGAATGCACTAACGCACAACCACTTATGTTTCCTGATGATGAGAACATGGGAATACCACCTCAGCACGTCTCTGATGATGACGAAACAGAGGTGCCAACTGCTGCGTCTTTCTGCAGTGTGCAGACTGAACACGAGGTCAGGGATCAAGACTGGGTGGAAGACGATGCAGGGGACGATGAGGTCCTAGACCCCACATGGAATGAAGGTTGTGCCACTGACTTTCACAGTTTGGAGGAAGAGGCAGGGGTGAGACCGAGCCAACAGCGTAGCAAAAGAGGGAGCAGTGGGCAAAAGCAGAACACCCGCCGCCAAGAGACTCCACCTGCTACTGATCGCCGCCATCTGGGACCGAGCCCCCCCAAGGCAGCTTCAAGGAGTTCCCTGGCATGGCACTTCTTCAAACAATGTGCTGACGACAAGACCCGAGTGGTTTGCACACTGTGCCATCAGAGCCTGAAGCGAGGCATTAACGTTCTGAACCTTAGCACAACCTGCATGACCAGGCACCTGCATGCAAAGCATGAACTGCAGTGGAGTAAACACCTTAAAAACAAGGAAGTCACTCAGGCTCCCCCTGCTACCTCTTCTGCTGCTGCCGCCTCGGCCTCTTCTGCTGCTGCCGCCGCCTCGGCCTCTTCCTCCGCCTCTGGAGGAACGTTGGCACCTGCCGCCCAGCAAACATGGGATGTACCACCAACACCACCACCTGCGTCACCAAGCATCTCAACCATGTCACACGGCAGCGTTCAGCTCTCCATCTCACAAACATTTGAGAGAAAGCGTAAATTCCTACCTAGCCACCCTCGATCCCTGGCCCTGAATGCCAGCATTTCTAAACTACTGGCCTATGAAATGCTGTCATTTAGGCTGGTGGACACAGACAGCTTCAAACAGCTCATGTCGCTTGCTGTCCCACAGTATGTTGTTCCCAGCCGGCACTACTTCTCCAAGAGAGCCGTGCCTTCCCTGCACAACCAAGTATCCGATAAAATCAAGTGTGCACTGCGCAACGCCATCTGTGGCAAGGTCCACCTAACCACAGATACGTGGACCAGTAAGCACGGCCAGGGACGCTATATCTCCCTAACTGCACACTGGGTAAATGTAGTGGCGGCTGGGCCCTAGACGGAGAGCTGTTTGGCGCACGTCTTTCCGCCGCCAAGGATCGCAGGGCAACATTCTTTGCCTCCTGTTGCCTCCTCCTCCTACTCAGCTTCCTCCTCCTCTTCTTCCACCTGCTCATCCAGTCAGCCACACACCTTCACCACCAACTTCAGCACAGCCCGGGGTAAACGTCAGCAGGCCATTCTGAAACTCATATGTTTGGGGGACAGGCCCCACACCGCACAGGATTTGTGGCGGGGTATAGAACAACAGACCGACGAGTGGTTGCTGCCGGTGAGCCTCAAGCCCGGCCTGGTGGTGTGCGATAATGGGCGAAATCTCGTTGCAGCTCTGGGACTAGCCGGTTTGACGCACATCCCTTGCCTGGCGCATGTGCTGAATTTGGTGGTGCAGAAGTTCATTTGCAACTACCCCGACATGTCAGAGCTGCTGCATAAAGTGCGGGCCGTCTGTTCGCGCTTCCGGCGTTCACATCCTGCCACTGCTCGCCTGTCTGCGCTACAGCGTAACTTCGGCCTTCCCGCTCACCGCCTCATATGCGACGTGCCCACCAGGTGGAACTCCACCTTGCACAGGCTGGACAGACTGTGCGAGCAGCAGCAGGACATAGTGGAGTTTCAGCTGCAGCACGCACGGGTCAGTCGCACTGCGAAACAACACCACTTCACCACCAATGACTGGGCCTCCATGCGAGACCTGTGTGCCCTGTTGCGCTGTTTCGAGTACTCCACCAACATGGCCAGTGGCGATGACGCCATTATCAGCATTTCAATACCACTTCTATGTCTCCTTGAGAAAACACTTAGGGCGATGATGGAAGAGGAGGTGGCCCAGGAGGAGGAGGAGGAAGAGGGGTCATTTTTAGCACTTTCAGGCCAGTCTCGTTGAAGTGACTCAGAGGGAGTTTTTTTGCAACAGCAGAGGCCAGGTAGAAATGTGGCCAGACAGGGCCCACTACTGGAGGATGAGGAGGATGAGGATGAGGAGGAGGTGGAGGAGGATGAGGATGAAGCATGTTCACAGCGGGGTGGCACCCAACGCAGCTCGGGCCGATCACTGGTGCGTGGCTGGGGGGAAATGCAGGACGATGACGATACGCCTCCCACAGAGGACAGCTTGTCCTTACCTCTGGGCAGCCTGGCACACATGAGCGACTACATGCTGCAGTGCCTGCGCAACGACAGCAGAGTTGCCCACATTTTAACGTGTGCGGACTACTGGGTTGCCACCCTGCTGGATCCCCGGTACAAAGACAATGTGCCCACCTTACTTCCTACACTGGAGCGTGATAGGAAGATGCGCGAGTACAAGCGCACGTTGGTAGACGCGCTACTGAGAGCATTCCCAAATGTCACAGGGGAACAAGTGGAAGCCCAAGGCGAAGGCAGAGGAGGAGCAAGAGGTCGCCAACGCAGCTGTGTCACGGCCAGCTCCTCTGAGGGCAGGGTTAGCATGGCAGAGATGTGGAAAAGTTTTGTCACCACGCCACAGCTAACTGCACCACCACCTGAACGTGTTAGCAGGAGGCAACATTTCACTAACATGGTGGAACAGTACCTGTGCACACCCCTCCACGTACTGACTGATGGTTCGGCCCCATTCAACTTCTGGGTCTCCAAATTGTCCACGTGGCCAGAGCTAGCCTTTTATGCCTTGGAGGTGCTGGCCTGCCCGGCGGCCAGCGTTTTGTCTGAACGTGTATTCAGCACGGCAGGGGGCGTCATTACAGACAAACGCAGCCGCCTGTCTACAGCCAATGTGGACAAGCTGACGTTCATAAAAATGAACCAGGCATGGATCCCACAGGACCTGTCCATCCCTTGTGAAGATTAGACATTAACTACCTCCCCTTAACCATATATTATTGTACTCCAGGGCACTTCCTCATTCAATCCTATTTTTATTTTCATTTTACCATTATATTGCGGGGCAACCCAAAGTTGAATGAACCTCTCCTCTGTCTGGGTGCCGGGGCCTAAAAATATCTGACAGTGGCCTGTTCCAGTGGTGGGTGACATGAAGCCTGATTCTCTGCTATGACATGAAGACAGATTCTCTGCTGACATGAAGCCAGATTCTCTGCTATGGGACCTCTCTCCTCTGCCTGGGTGCCTGGGCCTAAATATCTGACAATGGACTGTTCCAGTGGTGGGTGACGTGAAGCATGATTCTCTGCTATGACATAAAGACTGATTCTCTGCTGACATGAAGCCAGATTCTCTGCTATGGGACCTCTCTCCTCTGTCTGGGTGCCGGGGCCTAAAAATATCTGACAGTGGCCTGTTCCAGTGGTGGGTGACATGAAGCCTGATTCTCTGCTATGACATGAAGACTGATTCTCTGCTGACATGAAGCCAGATTCTCTGCTATGGGACCTCTTTCCTCTGCCTGGGTGCCTGGGCCTAAATATCTGACAATGGACTGTTCCAGTGGTGGGTGACGTGAAGCATGATTCTCTGCTATGACATAAAGACTGATTCTCTGCTGACATGAAGCCAGATTCTCTGCTATGGGACCTCTCTCCTCTGTCTGGGTGCCGGGACCTAAATATATGACAATGGACTGTTCCAGTGGTGGGTGACGTGAAGCCTGATTCTCTGCTATGACATGAAGCCTGATTCTCTGCTATGACATGAAGACTGATTCTCTGCTGACATGAAGCCAGATTCTCTGCTATGGGACCTCTCTCCTCTGCCTGGGTGCCGGGGCCTAAATATCTGACAATGGACTGTTCCAGTGGTGGGTGACGTGAAGCATGATTCTCTGCTATGACATGAAGACTGATTCTCTGCTGACATGAAGCCAGATTCTCTGCTATGGGACCTCTCTCATCTGTCTGGGTGCCGGGGCCTAAATATATGACAATGGACTGTTTCAGTGGTGGGTGACATGAAGCCTGATTCTCTGCTATGACATGAAGACTGATTCTCTGCTGAGTCGCTGACATGAAGCCTGAATCTCTGTTATGGGACCTCTCTCCTCTGTCTGGGTGCCGGGGCCTAAATTATATGACAATGGACTGTTCCTATGTTGGGTGACGTGAAGCATGATTCTCTGCTATGACATGAAGACTGATTCTCTGCTGACATGAAGCCAGATTCTATGTTATGGGACCTCTCTCCTCTGCCTGGGTGCCGGGGCCTAAATATCTGACAATGGACTGTTCCAGTGGTGGGTGACGTGAAGCATGATTCTCTGCTATGACATGAAGACTGATTCTCTGCTGACATGAAGCCAGATTCTCTGCTATGGGACCTCTCTCATCTGTCTGGGTGCCGGGGCCTAAATATATGACAATGGACTGTTTCAGTGGTGGGTGACATGAAGCCTGATTCTCTGCTATGACATGAAGACTGATTCTCTGCTGAGTCGCTGACATGAAGCCTGAATCTCTGTTATGGGACCTCTCTCCTCTGTCTGGGTGCCGGGGCCTAAATTATATGACAATGGACTGTTCCTATGTTGGGTGACGTGAAGCATGATTCTCTGCTATGACATGAAGACTGATTCTCTGCTGACATGAAGCCAGATTCTATGTTATGGGACCTCTCTCCTCTGCCTGGGTGCCGGGGCCTAAATATCTGACAATGGACTGTTCCAGTTTTGGGTGACATAAAGCCTGATTCTCTGCTATGGGACCTCTCTCCAATTGATATTGGTTAATTTTTATTTATTTTATTTTTATTCATTTCCCTATCCACATTTGTTTGCAGGGGATTTAACTACATTTTGCTGCCTTTTGCAGCCCTCTAGCCCTTTCCTGGGCTGTTTTACAGCCTTTTTAGTGCCGAAAAGTTCGGGTCCCCATTGACTACAATGGGGTTCGGGTTCGGGACGAAGTTCGGGTCGGGTTCGGATCCCAAACCCGAACATTTCCGTGAAGTTCGGCCGAACTTCTCGAACCCGAACATCCAGGTGTTCGCTCAACTCTATTCAGGACGAATAGAATTTCTTGGTGAATGCAAACCACCTGTGTTTTGTTGTCAGCACATTGCCTGAAGAACTGCCATGCCAGGGAACTAATTTGAGCCGCTTTTGGTGTGCTTTGTCCCTTGGTGCGGTGGGCAGTAGCAGTCGTACTGGCTAGGGCCCAGCCACTGTGGTTTTGCACCTTGCTCCCTCTTTTGCTGTGAGGCTGGAGCTGCATGACCACCACCATTTCCTCCAAACTACACATCACTCAGATGAACTTGATTCCATGTGGGGTCTAGGACCTCATCATCCTCCACATAATCCACTCCTCACCCCTGCCCTCCTTGTCGGTCTGCACACTGCAGAAAGCCACACAGCTTTGACAGGTGTGTTTTGTCATCATCATCATCACCATCAGAGACATGCTGCAGTGGTCCTCCCACGTCCGCCTCCACAAAAATGGTTAGGCATCAGTGCACTCAATCTCTTCCATTTCTGGAACAGAATCCGGTACACAGGCTTAGTTTGTGCTGTATTTAAGCAGAAGGGCGCACCATACGGTAATTCTGTTAAAACGGTAGTGCTGTTAAAACTTTGCTCTAGCTAAGATTAACTCTAATGATGTAGTAGTATAAAAGCATAGTGGTTTAAAAAGTGTACTTGAAGGCATCCTAAAAAGGGATTAATAGTTTTATTGTCTATTGTTTTAAGTAATCCCTTTTTAGAACACCTTCAATTACACTTTTTAAACCACTATGCTTTTATACTACTACATCTTTAGAGTTAATCTTAGCTAGAGCACAGTTTTAACAGCCCATATTCCCTTTTTAGAGCCAACTCCATTGGCCAGAACTCCTCCCCATGTAACACCCACCCAACCGTGGAAAGCACTCCGGTCTTAGTATGTTGCGACACCGCGCAGCATTCTGGACCGCTCTACTAACAGCCGCAGGCTCTAGCGTCCCATTGCGCGGCGATGAGACACCACGTGGGCCGGCTCCCCCCCTTCGAGCGTCCCCGTCGCACGGCAACGGCCATCACATGCGCCGGCCACCCCCACGTAATCGGAAGTCCGTTCACGTGATTTCATTGATCACAAGCGCTCCCGGTCCCAGGACTCTATTTCCCAAGTACATTATATTTTTTTTAAAGTCTCACTCCTCCCAACATGTCTATCCCTCATACGGAATCAATTACTAGTCATTTCATAATACAGTTTACATCTTTTCACTACTGAGGAGACATCAATCATCCCAGATGCCACTCCCCATTTTACCCCCTGACCCTCAACAGGCGGTCCTTTTCAGTATAAATGTTTGTAGTGTATGTCATTAATATGTGTGCAGCTATTTTTACCTGATGAAGGGGAGTGGTTCCCCGAAACGCGTTGTATCGCTGCAATAAATACTTTGAACCAAGATCCTGGTGACCTGCTGCTGATCTTTTGCGCCGTGGGACATTTTCTTCTGGAATTTCTGGAAGAGGGCCAAGTGGATGGCCCATGGAACCCCCGACCAGCAGAGTCATCAAAAAGCATAAGTGACTGCTTTATGACTTGAAGCTCAGACTGCTTGGCTGATTTGCTAGGGGTTGAGGTGGAAGACAGGTGCCCATGGGCCGCCGGTGCTTTCAGCAGGGGACCAGGCGGAAAACAATTTGCAGGAACTGGAGGCACTGTCAGCCATCCATTCTAATACTGCCTCACCATTCATACAGCGGTATTCGGGCCTAAAAGAATTACACAGAATGTCCTGTCGCCTGCGTGCACCAGAGGAAGATGTTTCATTTGGGCGCGTAGCTGGCACAATGTTCTCTCACTGCAGCAGGAGCTCCACTAAAACCAGCAGCCACATTCTTTATTTAATGCTTTCCTCATTCTTTGAGGGCACCCACAAAATTGACAGCCAGATTATTTTATTTCAGTGTCACAGATGCAAAGGAGGTGTTTAGTGTCCTTAAAAAAGATTTATGTCACCAACAGAATTAACAGACAGATTAACTATTTTATTTCGGTGTCATGGATGCAAAGGAGGTGTTTTGCACCCCCAAAAAAGGGTTTATGTCACCCACAGAATAAATTAGATTAACTATTGTATTTCTGTTTCATGGCTGTAAAGAATTAGTATTTCACCCCATAAAATGGCTATAAATTACCCACAGAATTAGGAACCAGATTAAATATTCTATTTCTGTGTCACTGGTGCAAAGGAGGTGTATTGCACTCACAAAAAATGGCTATAGGTCACCTGAAGAGTGAAGAGCTTGTCCCTCACTGCAGCTGCGTCCTGTCCTTACACTAATTAGAGCAGAATGGCGGTGCAATATGTGATCCAGCATTTATACAGGCCGAGCCATGTGATGCGCCGGCCGGCCAATCACAGCCATGCTTAAAAGCTTGTTGATTGGCTGCGCTGCAACTTTGAACCCAAACACAGACTTCCGAACACCGAACCCAAACACGGACTTCCATGGCAAAGTCCGTGTTCGGATGCCCGGATCCCACAATGTTCGGTACTAACCCGAACATTCCGGTTTGGGTTTGCTCATCCCTAGTCAAAAGAGAAACATTGGAGAACAAACACGCTGCAACCATTGCTGGAAGAACACAAACTGGTGGTGGCAGCGTTATAGTCTGGGGAATGTTTTCATGGAATTCTCTGGGCCCACTCATCCATGTAGAAGGCATTTGGGCATGAATCCATCCATGCAGATCACGTACACCCATACATGCTGATTGTCTTCCTTCGGGAGGATAGAATCTTTCAGCAAGACAATGCGACATGTCACATGGCTAGGAATGTTCGACATTGTTTGACCGAGCATGAATAAGACTACGCTGCCCCTTAATTCCCCAGACTTGAACCCAATTGAGCATCTGTGGAACCACCTCAATCATCGTGCTCGCTCTATAGATCCTCCCCCATGTACCCTCCAGCAGCTGTGGGATGCACTGTAGTCAGCATGGCTCCAGATACCTGTGACAACCTACCAGGACCTTATTGAGTCACCCCCAGCTAGTCTAGCTGCTGTCCATGCTGCACACAGCGGTGTAATTGCTGTTGGTCATAATAAGGTGACACGACTGTGGAACAGAAGAATGGAGCAACTCTTTGGATTAAAAAGTGGCTACAGTAACAGAGGAAGCAGAGAAACAAAAGGTAGTATGGTATTTTAAACTTTTTTGGGTAGAGATAGGTCTTATTTAAGTCAATACACATTTATCTGCCTTGAGTTATAAAACTTTTCTGTAACTCATGTTCTATAATAATAGACAGTTAATTACATGAACTTGCTGGCGTAAATATATATGCACAACTCATACCTGTTATTTGGAAGTAATATATTTTCCCATTATTTCACATTGTATTAGTGGTGTTTATAGCTCATTGAAAAGACCTTAATTGCAGTGAAATGTCTTGGGGGATTTTTTAAATATACAGTAATCAAGAGTGATGATCAGACAAGCACAGATAACAGCATTCACACCTAATAAGGGAACTATGGAACCATGGGCTGATTGGTGCTTAAACATCATCTTCAGATATAATCTTACAAGAATTACATACAACCACAATGGCGCTTGAAAGTTTATGAACCCATCAGATTTTTCTATATTTCTGCATAAATTTGACCTAAAACTACATTAGATTTTCACAGAAGTCCTAAAATTAGATACAGATTACCAAATCAAACAAATAAGTCAAAAATATTAAACTTAATGAGAAAAATGATCCAAATTCACATGTCTGTGTAGTAACCCGGAGTAGAGCACTACCACTTACACATCTAGCTACTGGTTTCTAATGTCTAGCTATCTAGAGAAATACATATTTATCTGCCTTGAGTTATAAAACTTTTCTGTAACTCATGTTCTATAATAATAGACAGTTAATTACATGAACTTGGTGGCGTAAATATATATGAACTATAAATTGGCGTGGTATTAAAAAGCAGGAAGTGCTCAACCCTATATGCAGTGGTGCATCTATACCGGGAAGGGGGGGGGGGGGGCAGATCCTGCACTTGTGGTCCACTGCTAATGGCGATCCCCAGCAAAAATTGATACAATGGAGGATGCCTGCAGCGGACAACAAGTAGGATGTCTATTGTGGTACTAGTGATCCGCTGCAGGCATCCTCCATTGTATGCATTTTTGCTGGGGATCGCCATTAGCACGGACCACAAGTGCAGGATCTGCCGCCCCCCCTGTATAGATGCACCACTGCACATGCGGTTGAGCACTTCCTGCTTTTTAACTTATAGTTTGTATATAGAATTGTTTGGAGGTGTAAAAACTCCTAGTCTGAATGTGCCTTTATTTCCATCCACAGGCAACATTCTGGTGCACATATGAGGCCCGGGCTATATCAGCCAGTCTTGGGTGGGGCTCAGAGCTCTCCCTCCTCCCATTGTAAGCATGGCTGCATGCTGGAGGTAACTGGGAGTTTGCTGTGAGTCAGACCTTGCGCTCCTGTAATTTGCCCACTGACTCCTGGTATTGCCCATACGGCACAGGTAGGTTTAGTGTTAGGTCCCGAGCTACTTCCCACCAAGGGAAGGGTTGCAGAGGAAGAAGTTATTGGCATTAGACTGAGAAAGAGACCAGACAACATGGTGCAGTGAGGGAGCGTTTCCCCTCCTGCAGCAGAAGTCTTCCAGGGGAAGCAGCTTGGAAAGTTCCCTGACTCCTTGAATTTTATAGACTGAGTAATACGAGGGGATCAATGGCCAAAGGTACCCCACTCAAGGGTAACAGAACCTTTAGAAAGTCTAGTAAAAAGCCTAGAGCCTAAGATTAGCACAGCAGAAAGAGCAGAGAGCCTACCTTTATATTGCATCCTGCTGGAACCAAGTAAAGGAGAATTTCACTAAACCCTTTGAAACCGATTGTATTGTCAAGTTCAAGTTATTCAAGTAAACATTATTGAAACATTTCCAAGTCTGGACTTTACTTTATTCTTCAACTCAATCTCTGCAATTGAGCCTGTCCCCCAGAAAGCGAAATCCTGAAGTTAGGAGCACCGAGACACTAACATTAGGCCACAGTATACTACTCTCATCCTACACACTGGACTACTCCCCTGGGGGCAGCAAAGTATATGAATCTTTGCTTTCAGTATCTAATGTTACTCCTTTGTGCAGCAATAACTGCACGTTAACTAAACTAAATATTTCTATTAATTATTGATCAGTGTTAGCCCAGCGGTCTCTGCCGGCACTGCTGCTCCTGCCAGCGGGCATGAGTGCTGGGCCCCCTCTTTCCCTCCTGCTGTCATGTGCCATGTTGACAAGTGTGGGCATTTAGCTTAAAGGGGTTATGCGAGTTATGGGAAAAAAAATTAAAACCTCATAAAATTCATCAGGACATACATATACATTGGTTAAGCTTGATTTCTTAAGAGAGAAACCCATACGTACACCTTTACATGGTTCTGTTATTGCTGTGTTTACATGCTGAGGGGGCGTATAACAACAATGCCTGAGCTCTCCCTCATGAATATTTGTGGGCGTGAACAACCTGACCTTCCCCTCACCCTGCTCTGCACAACCTAAGTTTGCATTTAAAAAAACAGTCACATGATCATCTCCTAGCTCACACAGGCAGATCTTCCTGTCACATTGCAGATACAGCTACGGCTCAGATACAGCTACGGCTCAGATACAGCTACGGCTCAGATACAGCTACGGCTAGGATGCAGCTACGACTCAGATACAGCTACGGCTCAGATACAGCTACGGCTCAGATACAGCTACGGCTAGGATGCAGCTACGGCTCAGATACAGCTACGGCTAGGATGCAGCTACGGCTCTATCTATAAGATGGACATATAGCTGTATCTTAGCTATTTCTGTATCTAAGCTATCACTGATTCTAAGCTACAGCTGTATCTAAGCTACAGCTGTATCTAAGCTACAGCTGTATCTAAGCTATCGCTGTATCTAAGCTATCGCTGTATCTAAGCTATTGCTGATTCTAAGCTACCGCTGATTCTAAGCTATCGCTGTATCTAAGCTATTACTGTATCTAAGCTATTGCTGTATCTAAGCTATCGCTGTATCTAAGCTATCGCTGTATCTAAGCTATCGCTGTATCTAAGCTACAGCGGTATCTAAGCTACAGCTGTATCTAAGCTATTACTGTATCTAAGCTATAGATTAGATAAAGATATATCTTGGATGCAGATATAGATATAGCTATAGCTATATCTAAGCTATATGATGGACACTTATTTCCTTTTTTTCCCCAGGGGGGGTATTAACAGTATAATGGGGACTTGTTGAGGGGGCCAGGGCTGTAATAACAATCCCCATAAGCGGGAGGGGAACGTGTAAACTGGCCCAAGTGAGGGAAGGAGCCAGACACATACCCTGCTGCTGGTGCTGCTGCTGGAGAAAATCTATCACCTCGGCTCTGGTAAGTATCGCACATGAGCGATCGCTTACCATCACCGAGGCTGTGTGAGGAGAGGGAGAGAGGGGCGGGCACCAAAGGCTCTGACGTCTCGTTTACAGAGCCGGGCCACTCCCTCAAGCAGGGAGACGGCTGTAAACGAAACGTCATCAGCAGAGCAGAGCCGAGGCAGTGTGAGGAGAGCTGGAGGGAGGAGGGGGGAGGGCACCAGAGGCTCTGACGTCTCGTTTACAGAGCCGGGCCACTCCCTCAAGCAGGGAGAAGCTTGTAAACGAAACGTCAGTGCCTGAGCAGGGTTGATGACGTCGGGGGTCACATGACCCAAATGTGAACTGGCTAAACAGAGCAAAATAGCTAATGTAAGTGATTTACAAAATAGTTTCATATAATACATAAAGGGAATCAACAAGGTAAAAGAGGAGAGAATATTTAAAAGAAGAAAAACTGCTACAAGAGGACATAGTTTTAAATTAGAGGGGCAAAGGTTTAAAAGCAATATCAGGAAGTATTACTTTACTGAGAGAGTAGTGGATGCATGGAATAGCCTTCCTGCAGAAGTGGTAGCTGCAAATACAGTGAAGGAGTTTAAGCATGCATGGGATAGGCATAAGGCCATTCTTCATATAAGATAGGGCCAGGGGCTATCCATAGTATTTAGTATATTGGGCAGACTAGATGGGCCAAATGGTTCTTATCTGCCGACACATTCTATGTTTCTATGTTTCTATGTTAATACTATAAGAGTTATTAGCATACATGTATTTAACTCGGATAACCCCTTTAACTGTTGTATCTGTGCTCCATGCCAGAGCTTACTTCCTGCTTAAGTCCTGTACTGTTTGTTAGGGCTTGCATGGGTGTCTTTCCTCACTTGTGAGGCAGCACATACACGCCCTCTATCTCCCCAGCTTATGGTTGGATTGCAGGAAGTATTTAAAGGTGCTTCCTGCCCCTGGAAGGCGCCTGAACAACTCTTGGTCACTAGCTTGTTTAGTTCTTAGTGTGACAGTGTTTTTGGAGTTTCTGCTTTTCTGTGTACCAGACCCTGCTTTTGGATTTATCAGATTTTGCTTGCTTGCCATCTGCCTCTGAACTTGGACTTCGTTTACGGACTTTGCTTGATCACTGCCTGCCCTGACTTCAGACTTCCTGAACAAGTACTTCCCCTCGGTGCTTGCAGCTATATCTCTGACTCCCTGGTCAGCTGCTACTGATTCGGGGACTGCTCTGAAGTGGCACCTGGCAACTAAACCAACGGCAAAGCCTATGCAACGTCCGACAGCTGCAAAAGTTCCCTTTAATAAATATTCATAACGCCAGTTGCAGTGAAGCACCAACGGGACAGAGTCCCTTTAAGAAATGATGTTGGTGGTGGTTCCCAGGTGTAGGAATGGGTGAGTGGTATAGGGTGGCCTACAATGTTCCTTACTGTTTAATATGTGTCACGGTGCTCCTACCTGAATATGCTGGACCCCAGGCGTTGTCTTCCGAAGCAGAAAATAAGAGAAGTAGTTAACTTGGGGATGAAGAATAAATTGAGTACAGACCTTGTGATGAAGTTCAATAACAGCTTTATTTGGCATAAACGTTTCTCCAAATGGGTTACAGACTTTGTCTTGATTCCAGCAGGCTTTAGCATTAAAACTCTGGCAGGTAAACTGATCTCTGCTGTTTCTCTCTGGCTCTGCTGTACTAACAGGATAGCTGTATAACTTAGCTTCCTCTGGATGCTGCAACTTCTCTCGGTAGTCTGTCTCTTAAGTAGTACCAGGGAGCTCTACTTCCTGGCTTCTGAGGCTTAAGGCTGTGGCGTCCATATCAAGCAGAGCTGAAGGTGCTCTAGCTGGCTTGGGCACGTCCAGCAGGGATGTGGCCCCGCACAACCTCCCTTAGCAGGGGATAAGCTGGAACTGACGCTAACTAGAACTCCACCCTTTCTGCAGTAAGTGGGACACGTCCACCACACCACAGAGGGGGATTAGAATGGAAAAGAAGGTTCCACTCTATGTAACTATAGCTCTGCCTTGTTTGCTGCCACCTACTGGTGAACCTGGCACATTACATTTGAACATAGCAGTTACATTAGAAATAGGAATGCACAGTGTTTGGACCTGGAATAAATACACATGATGACATGAGGTTAACC
Organism: Bufo bufo; assembly: GCF_905171765.1. Lineage (NCBI taxonomy): Eukaryota > Metazoa > Chordata > Amphibia > Anura > Bufonidae > Bufo > Bufo bufo. The sequence continues at coordinate 78,346,499 of NC_053391.1, forward strand.
AATAAAGACAGTAGCGGGGTGCAGAAGTGGTATTGCCACTCTGGGGCGTTACACCTATCCTCACCATCAGAGGCTCTAGTGAAGACCAGGTAGTTGCTTAGCCATGCCCCTCCAGGGTATAGTGAGTCAGTGGCGCAGTGGGTCCACACCCGCTTGCATAACAATTAGTCTTGCTTACTGACTTGGAGGAAGTCAGTTAGTGGGTTTCCTCCCATGGACTTCTCATGTCCTTCCACAACATTTCTGTTGGATTAAGGTCAGGACTTTGACCTGGTCATTTGAAAACTTTAACTTTATTCTTCATAACAATGTTTAGGTAGAATGACTTGTGTGCTTAGGGTCGTTGCCATTCTGCATGACCCATATTATCTTGAGATCCAGGTCACAGACAGGTGTCCTGACATTTTCCCTTAGAATTTGATGGTATAATTCAGAATTCATTGTTTCATCAATGATGACAAGCCATCCTGGCCCAGATACAGCAAAACAGGCCCAAACTTTGATACTACCACGACTCTATTTCACAGATTGAATGAGGTTTTTATTGTTGGAATGCAATGTTTTCCATTCTCCAAACATAATACTTGTCATCTAAACCAACAAATTTAGTCCCATTCATCCACAAAACATTGTAAAAATAGCTTTCTGGCTTGTCCAGGCGATCTTTGCAAACCCCTGCTGTTCAGTGTTCTCCTATGGGTGGACTTATTAATAGTGTTGAGCGAATCGAAGTCCACAAAACCAAATTTCCTTGTGCTTCGTGGTAGTGAATTGATTTTCCCTATAATAGTGTAAAAAACAAAACAAATCATACTTACCTCATCTATTTGCTCACGACGGGCCGGCTACCCCCACCTTGATTGAAAATCTCGTCCGAAATCCCATGCGCGGTGACTAGCATATTTTGAAATTCATTCACACTTCGTTTGGTGGTAAAAGGTGAATTGCGTTATGGATTGCGTTACCACGGACCATAACGCAATTCCATGACGGAATGCATTACGGAATGCCTTTAGAGAAGGGATGCTCAACCTGTGGCCCTCCAGATGTAAAACTACAACTCCCATAATGCCCTCCTGTAGGCTGATAGCTGTAGGCTGTCTGGGCATGCTGGGAGTTGTAGTTTTGCAACAGCTGGAGGGCCACAGGTTGGGCATCCATGCTTTAGAGGCATTCCGTTATTCATTCCACCATAATAGAAGTCTATGGGCTGCAAAACGGATCCGTCCCGTTTACGTTATGCAGGCGAGGACTCCACCTTTTACCACCAAATGAAGTGTGAAGGAATTTCATAAGCGGAAATTCGCTCATCTCTAGTGGTGACTGTCATCACAGGTCGTACGAGATTTTGCACTAGATCTTCAATCAAGATGGCGGCAGCTGGATAAGGTAGGTATGATTGAATTTTTAATTATTTTTTATTTTACACTATAATATTGCTGTATCTGAGGGGTACAGTGATGGAAAGCGGCACAATCGCCGCTCCCTGTCATTGCACCCACTACTTACAAAGAAATGCGATTCATGACAAAGTAATTTATCACAAAGTGAGTTTTTGGTAAAATTGGCGAAGCAGCCTAATCAAATTTTTGAATACTTCATTCATCTCTGCTCATGATCATTAAAGGGGTTCTCCGGGAATTAAGAAAATGAAAATACTTAAATATTACTCTATTATAAATATATTCTCAAATACTTGTCATGGCTGTGTGTTGTTGTGCGCCGTGACACGTTAGCCGTGCATGCCGGTTGCTAGGGGTAATGTGTTGTTTTGCAGCTTGTGTGTGCTTTTCTCCTTTCTCCTGGTTCCTTCTCTGTCTGGTGTGTGTGTGGGGTTAACTACCTGGCTGGGTGTGGTCACTAGGTGCTTATATTGCCTGTGGCTGGTAGCAGGAGTTTAGTTGTACTCCAGCCTTGGTGTGTGCTGGGGCCTTGCTTCTGTCCTGGGTGTTCCATCTGCCCAGTCCTTGAGGGCCACCTAGTGGGACATCAATGTCACCTTCCCTTCCTTCCCCTATTCTAGGTGTGGTGTGGTATGTACGGGTTGGTGTTGTATGTCTAGTTGTTGTTCCATGTCTGGTCTGTCTTTAGTTTGTATAGTCCTGCATGGATACTAGACATGTTCCCTGTCTGTTTTGTGCCTTTGGGGAGAGGGCTACTGGGTTCCCCTGAGGGGGAACAACAAGTCAATGAGCAGCTCTGCCAGGGGCCGCAATGCACCCTGTCCGCATGGGAGTCCAGGCCATTATTGGTTTGCTGGATTCCGTGTTTGTTGTTTTATGCTGCCTCCTGTTTGGTGTTCGGGTTCCAGTACAGATGCATGGGTTTCAGTCATTGTTGCTTCGGCAGGTAAGTGCTTGTTGCGCTGGGCTCTTACCTGCCGATCCAGTGGCTGTTCTCTGTCTTTCCCTGGCCGGTGGAGACTCCTGTTCTTCCATGTCTTGGAATAACTGGTCATCTCAGCCCTGTCTCTACTCCAGGGATTATAAGGGCGACTCAGGGTCCGAGGTTCCTGTGTATAAGCCCTCCTACCATCTCAGTTCACTCATACGGTTAGGAGTCAGGGCGAGGGTTAGGGATGCAATAGGAGGTCTCCTGCTCTCTGTCCCCTGTGTCCTTGCCCAGTTGCTCTTCCCTTTTCCCATCGGTGCTCGGTGGGGAGGTTCCCCTACTCGCCTCCGTGACAGTATGTCCACACCTTAACCCCAAAACCACCAGACTGGGGAGAGACCAGGAGAAAGGAAGAAAGCACACACATGCTGCAAAACAACACGTTGCGCCTGGAAACCGACATGCATGGCTAACGTGTCACGATGCACAACAAGACAAAGACACAGCCATGACACTCCTCCCCCTCAAAGCCCTCCCAAACTGAAAAGGGGAAACTAGGTGGAACACCCAAAGCAACGGGAAAAAAGCAAAAGATCAGTGGCAGCAAGTCACCCCAAAACTGGCGCCAGCACGCCAGAACCACCAACTAGGAAACAGGCAGCCAGCCAACAAACAGCCAGGGGAGACTGCACTGAACACTGTGTCCAAACTCAGACCCAGTACACACCAGGTCGCTGCCAGCATGCATCCCCAACCAGAAAACACTAAAGCCAATACAACAAAGAATACAGCCAGCCACCACGACACAAGTGACAGCACCACTGAGAAATGGACGAGGGAAGACACAAACACAAGTAACGGTACACCTAAACTGCAACCACTGTCACAGAGAACCGCACTGTTAACTGCATCTCACCTTTCACCCTCCCTCCAGAGTACAAGCATGCGCACCAGAAAACAGAAGGCGAAACATGGTGACACCCTCTTCCGAAGGCTACACAGAACAAGGGAAAAAACAAGTAACTTTAGTGGGACATACAGTCATGGTGGGGAGTAGGGGAAACTCCCCACCGAACACCGATGGGAAAATGGAAGAGAAAATAGGCAAGGACACCGGGGACAGAGAGTAGGAGACCTCCTAAAGCATCCCTAATCCTTGCCCTGACTCCTAACCGTGTGCGAACCCAGATGGTAGGAGGGCCCATACACAGGAACCTTGTACCCTGAGTCACCCTGATAATCCCTGGAGTAGAGACAGGGCTGAGACGACCAGTTCTTCCGGAAGAACAGGAATCTCTACCGGCCTAGATGCGAGGAAAGGGAAAGACAGAGAACAGCCACTGGATCGGCAGGTAAGAGCCCAGAACAACAAGCACTTACCTGCCTCAGTAACAATGACTGGAACCCATGCATCTGTACTGGAACCCGAACACCAAACATGAGGCAGCACAAAACAACAAACATGGAATCCAGCAAACCAGTAACTGCCTGGATCCCCATGCGGACAGCGTGCATGTCGGCCCGCAGCAGAGCTGCTCACTGGCTTGTTGTTCCCCCTCAGGGGAACCCAGGACACTCTCACCGAAGGCACAAAACAGACAGTGCACATGTCTAGTATCCATGCAGGACTATACAAATAAAAAAACAGACCAGGCATACAACACCAACACGTACATACCACACCACACCTAGAATAGGGGAAGGAAGGGAAGGTGACATCAAGACGACATCGATGTCCCACTAGGTGGCCCTCAAGTACTGGGCAGATGGAACACCCAGGACAGGAGCAAAGCTCCAGCACACACCAAGGCTGGAGTACAACTAAACTCCTGCTACCAGCCACAGGCAATATAAGCACCTAGTGACCACACCCAGCCAGGTAGTTAACCCCACACACACCAGACAGAGAAGGAACCAGGAGAAAGGAGAAAAGCAAACACATGCAGCAAAACAACACGTTGCCCCTGGCAACCGGCATGCACGGCTAACGTGTCATGGCACACAACAACAAGACCGAGGCACAGCCGTGACAATACCTTTCATTATTTATAATGGCTCGTTTTGTCTGGGGAGCAATCATCAGGGAAACAAAATGGCCGCTGTCCCATTAGTTCACACAAAACCTGTCCTGTTTACACAGCAGGACGAGTTACTTCAGAGCACTGAGCTAGAGCCATCCCCATCCTTCTCTCTACTTGTCAGGGATTATGATCCTGAATACAGATGATAAGAACTTTAGCTGAATCTCTGGGGAATTTAGTTTATGAGGAGACATAAAGTACAGAGAGGACAGACAGGACAATGTGGGGTAATGTGGGGCTGTGGAAATGGAGACTGCATACAAGTACTGCTGCTGATTACCCCCACTATCCTCTTATGTCTCCTCATCATCTCCATTCCCAAAGAGATTCACCTGTAATCAGGATTATGATTCCTGACAAGCAGAGCAGAGAGGAGGATGAGGCAGCACTATAGAGCAGTGTTGTGAAGTAACTTGTCCTATTGTGTGATTAGGAGAGGTTTTATGTGTACTTATAGCGGCCATTTTATTTCTCCTAGTGATTGCTCCCCAGAAAAAACTAGCCATTCTAAATAATGAACGGTATTTGGGAATATATTTATTATAATAATTCCTGGAGAACCCTTTTAATATTAGCTAATGTGAGAAAGTTGTTTAGTTGCTTATAGTAAACTTTGGGTTCTCTTTGAGACCTTGCAGACTAATTACATGGCTTGAAGAAAATCACAGAAATAAGGTAATAACGCACTTAATAAAGTAGATGCAAGCATTATATATGGACAAAGTCAGCCAATATATTTTCATCAAAACACATCTGTGCCCGCCTACCAAGCACCAAGGTGGTCTCGGGTCAGGAAGGGTCCTATGCTAAACCTACCTAAGCCATTGGGCTTCTAAGTTCAGAAGCGCAGACCCCGCACATATGGTGTGCTGCTCCTAGTCACCTCCATGTGCATCAAGCAACCAATTGGAGGAGGAGCAAGCACACCTATATGTACCACCTAATCAAGGTGGTCTATGAGATAGGAAGGGCAAAAGTGCAGATGAATGCTACTCCCAAGATAAAATAGGAGCGCATTCACACTTGAAGGTGCCACTCCCTCAAGCATATACTATATCAACAAAAAAATCACAGAAAAAACTAAGATAAAAACATCCTGCACGGTATGATATATAAATGTGCGGATCTCTGGTGAATATGCTGGCCATGCAAGAACTGGGATATTTTCAGCTTCCAGGAATTGTGTACAGATCCTTGCAATATGGGGCCGTGCATTATCATGCTGCAACATGAGGTGATGGTCGTGGATGAATGGCTCAATAATGGGCCTCAGGATCTCGTCACGGTATCTCTGTGCATTCAAAATGCCATCAATAAAATGCACCTGTATTCGTTGTCCATAACATACGCCTGCCCATACCATAACCCCACCGCCACCATGGGCCACTCGATCCACAACGTTAACATCAGCAAACCACTCACCCACACAACGCCACAAACGCTGTTTGCCATCTGCCCTGAACAGTAAAAACTGGGACTCATCCGTAAACAGAATGCCTCTCCAACGTGCCAGACGCCATCAAATGTGAGCATTTGCCCACTCAAGTCAGTTGCGACGACGAACTACAGTCAGATCCAGACCCCGATGAGGACGACGAGCATGCAGATGAGCTTCCCTGAGACGGTTTCTGACAGTTTGTGCAGAAATTCTTTGGTTATGCAAACCGATTGTTGCTGCAGCTGTCCAGGTGGCTGGTCTCAGACGATCATGGAGGTGAACATGTTGGATATGGAGGTAGAGGGCTGCAAATGCCATCAAAATGTGGTTAAGAATATGATGGCAAGTGCTCAGCAAACAAATGTGGATAGGGAAATGACTTTAAATAACATAAAATACGTGAAAATAAAAAATAATAATCTTGATAAAGGAGGACGAGATCAATATGAAGCTGGAAGTTGAGGAGGCAGTGGATGTGGCGCTGTAGGTGGAAGCGGCGGTGGTGGAGGAGGAGATAGCCTACACTGGTTTTAAATTTTATTTTTTATTTTTTATTTAGGGTACACCCCAAAACATTGGGAAATATAACCTGTGATAACCCCCTCCAGTCGTGCTAAACACACGTTCAGACAATACACTGGCTGCAGGGCAGGCCAGCACCTCCAAGGGGTAAAAGGCAAGCTCAGGCCATGTGCCCAATTCAGAGACCCAGAATTTGAAGGGGGAAGACCCATTAGTTAGTTAGTGTAGGCATGTGCACACATATTACCCCACCATGTCGCACGTCCCTGTGATGTTCACGATCCAATTGGATATCTGCTCTATCAACTTTCGATGTTCTTTTCTGCGCCTACCATGTTGATCACGGTTAGCGGCGAATCAGGGTTCCACGCCGGAGAGGGAGTGTGAGAAAGGGATAGCACATCCAATGGAGATCAATGGATGAAATTTAATTGTGATCGAGCGGGAATGTAGGAGAAGCTATTAAAACGGAAGAAGAATGGAAGGAATTACCCCCGACTAGGGGAGGTAGTGACGATAAATAACAATACACGACTCTTAAGATGCCCTGTTATTGGAATAATTAATAAAAAAATTTAGGGAATGTCACTGTGGTATTTTGGATTTGGAAACGGTAGACAGGAGAGGCACTGCTGCCGCTTTGTTGACTCTAGATAACTTCTGCCTGATCGCACGTCCCCGTGACGTCCAGGATCCATTTGGATATCTTCTCTATCAACTTTTGATGTTCTTTTCTGAGCCTACCATGTTGATCACGGTTATCGGCGAATCAGGGTTCCACGCCGGAGAGGGAGCGTGAGAAAGAGATACCACATCCAAGGAAGGTCAATGGATGAAATTAAATGCTGATCGAGTGGAAAAATGGGATAAATTATTAAAGCCGAAGCTTACAAGTAAAGGAGGTGGCGCGCGTCAATTAAAGAAGAATTTTAGAAATTTAATTCCCTGTCATCTATGCAGAGCAGGGGTTTGTCGGCAAAATTGGTAAAATGTCACCTGACAATGTAACGGACGATTTTTTTGTAATTTATGTCCCTATCACCTATCACAGCAAAAATGGTCAAATGTCACCCAAGAATGTAGCAGACAAATTAGTGAAATGTTTTTACCTGTCTACTAGGTATAGCAGGGGTATATCACAGCCAAAAATTGGTGAATTTCAACGGAGAATGTAACAGACAAATTAGTGAAATTTGTTTACCTGTCTAATAGGTATAGCAGGGGTATATCACAGCCCAAAATTTGTAAATTTCACACGAGAATGTAACAGACAAATTAGTGAAATTTGTTTACCTGTCTACTAGGTACAGCAGGGGTATAAAACACCCAAAAATTGGTTAATTTCACCCGAAAATGCAACAGAGAAATTTGTGACATTTTTATACCTGTCTACTAGGTATAGCAGTGGTATATCGCACCCAAAAATTGGTGAATTACACCCGAAAATGTAACAGACAAATTAGTGGAATTTTTTTTACCTGTCTACTAGGTACAACAGGGGTATATCACAACCAAACATTGGTGAATTTCACCCGAATATGTAACAGAAAAATTTGTGAAATGTTACCTGTCTACCAGGTAGAGCAGGGGTATATCACACCCAAAAATTCGTGAATTTCACCCGAATATGTAACAAACAAATTAATGAATTTTTTTATCTGTTTACTAGGTATAGCAGTGGAATATATCACACCTAAAAATTGGTCAATTTCACCAGAAAATGTAACAGACAAATTAGTGAAATGTTTTTACCTGTCTACTAGGTATAGCAGTGGTATATCACACCCAAAAATTGGGGAATTTCATCCTAAAATGTAACAGACAAATCAGTGAAATGACATAAAATAAAATACATACAAATTTTAAAAAATAAACTTGATTTATGAGGTGGAGGTCCATATGGAGTAGGAGGTTGAGGAGGCGGTGGACATAGCAGTGTAATTGGAAGCGGTAGAGGAGGATGAGGTAGCCAACACTGGTTTTTGGTTTTAATTTTTTAATTAAATTTTTTTTTTAAATTAGGGTACACTCCAAAAGAGTGGGAAAAATACATTAATGAGCAATTGTGCTGTAGTATAACAATGGCTGGTTAAGGCCGGTATACATGTCTATTCTGCACAAGGTACAGACAAGTCCTGTGGGATCCATGCCTGGTTCATTTTAATGAACGTGAGCTTGTCCATATTGGCTGTGGACAGGCGGCTGCGCTTGTCTGTGATGATGCCCCCTGCCATGCTAAACACACGTTCAGACAATACACTGGTGCAGGGCAGGCCAACACCTCCTAGGCGTAAAGGGCAAGCTCAGGCCATGTGCCCAATTTGGAGACCCAGAAGTTGAAGGGTGCAGACCCGTCATTCGGTACGTGTAGGCGTGTGTACACATACTGCTCCGCCATGTTGCTGAAATGCTGCCTCCTGCTAAGACGTTCCATATCAGCTAGTGGTGCTGGTTGTTGTGGCGTGCTGACAAAGCTTTTCCACATTTCGGTCATGCTAACCCTGCCTTCTGAGGTGCTGATGGTGCCCCAGCTGCATTGGCGACCTCTTCCTCCTCCTCTGCTATCACCTTGTGCTTCCACTGTGCCCACGCTGTCAGGTGGGAATGCCACCAGCAGCGCGTCTACCAGCGTGCGCTTGTACTCATGCATCTTACGATCACGCTCCAGTGACGGAATTAAGGACGGTACGTTGTCCTTGTAACATGGATCCAGTAGCGTGGCCACCCAGTAATCAGCACAAGTTAGAATGTGGGCAACTCGGCGGTCGTTGCGGAGACACTGCAGCATGTAATCACTCATGTGTGCCAGTCTGACCAGAGGCAATGAAAAGCCGTCCTCTGTGGGAGGTGTATCGTCTGTGTCCTCTGTATCCCCCCAGCCACGCACCAGTGATGGCCATGAGCTGGTTTGGGTGCAACCCTGCTGTGAACATGGTTCCTCCTCCTCCTCCATCTCCTCCTCCTCATCCTCCACCTCCTCATCCTCCAGAACTGTGCCCTGACTGGACAAATGTGTACCTGGTGTTTGTGGGTGCAGGATCCCACCCTCGGAGCCACTTGTGAATGACTGGCCGGAAACCCTATGACAGGGGCGTTGCTAGGGTCTCAAAAGATCCGGGGCACAAGCCCCAATAAATATGCTCCCCCCCTGCACTTTGCTGTACTTGCTATACAGCAGCACTTACCTGTCACATCCAGGGCCTCCAGGTGACGTCTCCTCTCTGTCATCATCTTCTCTGTAGATCTTCTCTCTCATCATCTTCTCCACTCGGTCTGGACAACTTCTCTCAGCCGCCTCGTCTCTGCAGAGTGTGACACACAGACATCTTAGCTTCCTCACATTCCATCATTATCCCCCAACTGGTATTATCCCCCAGTATTATCCTGCTGCTTCTGGTTCCCCCCCCCCAATACCCCCAAATACTATCCTGAAGAAACATTACTGCCCCCCATAGTAATAATGCTCCTCATAGTCCCACCAATAGTAATTCCCTTCTAGAATGCCCTCATTAGTAACACTGTCCCAACCGTGATAATGCTCCTCAACAATTCCCCCATTATTAGAAGAGCACTCCCATATTAATAATACCCTCCCAGAGTCCCCAGTAGAAATAAGGCCCCCTATTGTTCCCCCAGTGGTAATAAAGCTCCCTACAGACCACTCAGTAGTAATAAGGCCCCCATAGTGCGCTTAGTAGAAAAAAGGCGGATCTATAAGACCCTCCTACAGAGCCCCCAGTAGTAATAAGACCGTCTATAATGTCCCCTGGATCTGCAGTGCCCCCTGCCGTTATAATCCTCCCTCCACCATACACTCCTATGTAAATAACATCACCTCCTCCCCAGCCGCCTCCAACGCACAATCCCATGTAAACATCACCCCCTAAGGCTACTTTCACACTTGCGTTCGTGCGGATCTGTCCTGTACTTGTACAGGACGGATCCGCACCGATAATACAAATGAATGCATCCGTTCAGGACCGATTCGTTTGTATTAGATTTTAATTTCTAAGTCCCAATACGGATCCGTCCTGACTTACATTGAAAGTCAATGGTGGACGGATCAGTTTACAATTGCACCATTTTGTGTCAATGCAAAGGGTGCACTGGTCACATGATGGTGACATCATCCAGGTCATCCTATCACAGACTGTTTTGCTGATCACATGACCTGTGATGTCACCACAGGTCCTTCATCTCTTCCCAGTGTATTAGATTCAATTGTATTGCCGTTCTGTGTACGGCAATACAGTTGTATCTAGCAGGCAGGCAGGACATTCGGGGCATGGAACAAAACATCCGGGGCCCAGGCCCCGAATGTTTTAACCTAGCGACGCCCCTGCCCTATGAAATGATCCCTCTTCCTCCTCCTGTGCCACATCCTCTTCCATCATCTCCAGCAGCGTGTTTTTAAGGAGGCATAGAAGTGGGATAGTAACGATGAGAACGGCGTTATCGGCACTGGCCATGTTGGTGGAGTACTCGAAACAGCGCAACAAGGAACACAGGTCTCGCATGGAGGCCCAGTCATTGGTGGTGAAGTGGTGCTGTTCCGCAGAGCGACTCACCCGTGCATGCTGCAGCTGAAACTCCACTATCGCCTGCTGCTGCTCGCACAGTCTGGCCAGCATGGGCAAGGTGGAGTTCCACCTTGTGGGCACGTCGCATATGAGGTGGTGAGCGGGAAGGCCGAAGTTATGCTGCAGCGCTGACAGGCGATTAGCAGCAGGGTGAGAACGTCAAAAGCGCGCACAGACGGCCCGCACTTTCTGCAGCAGCTCTGACATATTGGGGTAATTTTTAAGGAACCTCTGTACCACCAAATTCAGCACATGCGCCAGGCAAGGGATGTGCGTAAAACCGCCTAGTCCCAGAGCTGCTACGAGATTTCGCCCATTATCACACACCACCAGGCTGGGCTTGAGGCTCACTGGCACCAACCACTCATTGGTCTGTTGTTCAAGGCCCGTCCACAGCTCCTGCGCGGTGTGAGGTTTGTCCCCCAAACAGATACGTTTTAAAACTGCCTGCTGTCGTTTACCCCTGGCTATGCTGAAGTTGGTGGTGAAGGTGTTACGCTGACCGGATGAGGACCCGATAGAGGATGAGGAAGCGGAATAGGAGGAGGAAGCAACAGGAGGCAAACTGAAGCGCCCTGCAATCCTCAGTGGTGGAAGGACATGCGCCAAACTGCTATCCGCCTCAGGCCCAGCCGCCACTGCATTTACCCAGTGTGCTGTTAGGGAGATATAAAATCCCTGACCGTACTGGTCCACGTATCCATAGTTAGGTGCATCTTGCCACTGATGGCGTTGCGCAGTGCACACCTGATTTTGTCCCCCACTTGGTTGTGCAGAAAAGGGATGGCACGCCTGGAAAAGTAGTGGTGGCTGGGCACGACGTACTGTGGGACAGCCACCGCCATAAGGCTTTTAAAACTCTCCGGTTCCACCAAACTGAATTACAGCATTTCAAAGGACAGTAATTTTGAAATGCTGGCATTCAGGGCCAGGGATCACGGGTGGGTAGGAGGGTACTTCCTCTTCCGCTCCAGTGTTTGGGAGATGGAGAGCTGAACACTTTTGTGGGACATTGTGGAGATGCTTGTTGACTCAGGTGGTGGTGTTGCTGGCAGATCCTCTGTTTGCGTGGTGGCAGGTGGCACTGTCACTCCAGAGGTGGATGAAGAGGCCGAGACTGCAGCAGAAGAGGAAGCAGGAGGAGCCAGGTTTTTGAGGTGTCTACTCCACTGCAGCTGGTGCTTTGCACTTAGATGCCTGGTCATGCAGGTTGTGCTCAGGTTGAGAACGTTTATGCCTCGCTTCAGGCTCTGATTGCACTTCTGTCTTGTCGTCAGCACATTGTCTGAAGAACTGCCACGCCAGGGAACTCCTTGGAGCTGGCTTTGGTGTGCTCGGTCCCTTGTTGTGATGGGCAGTAGCAGGCGTACTGTCTAGGAGACGGCCGCTCCACTTTTGCACCCTGCTTCCTCTTCTGCTGTGCTGGTGGCTCTGTGCGACCCCCGCCTCTTCCTCCGAACTACACAGGTCACTCGCATGACCTTGATTCCATGTGGGGTCGAGGACCTCATCGTCCTCCACATCATCTTCCATCCAGTCTTCACCCCTGCCCTCCTTGTCGGTCTGCACACTTTCGAAAGCCCCAGCAGTTGGCACCTGTGTTTTGTCATCATCCGAGACGTGCTGCGGTGGTCCTCCCATGTACTCATCTTGAAACATAAGTGGTTGGGCATCGGCGCACTCAATCTCTTCCACCTCTGGGGCAGGGCTAGGTGGATGGCCCTGGAAAACCCTGCTAGCAGTCATCAAAAAGCAGAATAGACAGCTGCATGACTTGGGGCTCAGACTGCTTGGCTGATTTGCAAGGGGGTGAGGTGAGAGACTGATGGACATCGGCTGCAGGTGCCAACTCTGATCTTTCAGCAGGAGACTGGGTGGGAGACAATGTAAAGGAACTGGAGGCACTGTCAGCAACCCAATCTACAATTGCCTGTACTTGTTCTGGCCTCACCATTCGTAGAGCCGCATTAGGCCCGACCAAATACCGCTGAAGGTTCTATCGCCTACTCGCACCTGAGGAAGGTGTTTCACTTGTGCGTGTAGCTGGGACAGATCGACCACATCCTGTCCCTGCAACAGGAGCTCCACCAGCAGCACCACGACCGGGGCCACGTCCCTTATTTGACGCGCTCCTCATTTTTCTCAAATTTAGGATCTTGCCCGAAATGGGTGTTATTTTAATAACAGAATAGAACAACAGTATCTAATGCGTGTATCTCACACTGATAGATGCAGCAAAGGCTGCAATATTAAGTACTTTGCCTAAAATGGGAGTTTTCTTAAACCCAGAATATTATTGCCTTATTTTAAGCTTGTATCTCACACTGACAGATGCAGAAAAGGCTGCAAATTTTGTATTTGGGCCAAAATTTGTGTTTTTTTAATAACAGAATAGAACAGCAGTATCTAACGCATGTATCTCACACTGACAGATGCAGCAAAGGCTGCAAATTTAGTTTTTTTGCCCAAAATGGGTGTTTTTTTTAATAACAGAATAGAACAGCAGTATCTAACGTGTGTATCTCACAATTACAGATGCAGCAAAGGCTGCAATATTAAGTATTTTGCCCAAAATGGGTGTTTTTTAAAAAAAAACCTGAATATTATTGCTGTATTTCAAGCTTGTATCTCACACTGACAGATGCAGCAAAGGCTGCAAAATTAAGTTTTTTGCCCAAAATAGGTGTTTTTTTTATAACAGAATAGAACACCAGTATCTAACGCATGTATCTCACAATGACAGATGCAGCAAAGGCTTCAAAATTTAGTATTTTGCCCAAAATTAGTGTTTTTTAATAACAGAATATGACAGCAGTATCTAACGCTTGTATCTCACAATGACAGATATAGCAAACACCGCAAAATTAGGATTTTGCCAAAAATGGGTGTTTTTTTTTTTATAACAGAATATGACAGCAGTATCTAACGCTTGTATTTCATACTGACAAATGCAGCAAGGGCTGTAAAATTTAGTATTTTGCCCAAAAAGGGTGTTTTTTAAAACCCAGAAAATTATTGCTGTATTTCTAGCTTAAATTGTACACTGACTAATGCGGCATAGGCCCCAGATGGAGGGTATTGCCAAAAATGGGTGTTTTTTAAAATCAGAAAATTATTGCTGTATTTTACCCCACACCCCATACCGTACCGTCAATTCACTAGACAGGTACAACTCTCCTCAGATGGCCAATACCCCATTCCTCATACACCACACACATACAATTTAAATTCAATGTATTGTTCTAACGGTAACCTAAAATCAAACATTTTACATTAATAGTACTAATTTTTTGTTTATTTTGGTGACATGATCACATTAATTACTAATACTTGTATTTAAAAAAAATTGGATTACATGTATGCATGTTGTACAAGGTCTATGATCTGAGCTGGTCCCGTCACGCATGCTGCTAAGAGCGCCACAGTCCGCAGTATTTGGTTTGAATTGTGGCACACACATGACCACTGGCACAAGAAAATAGTCATAGTGAAGAATTGGTACGACCGTATGCTGGACTATGTCAATGGATCACGTAGATCCGAGACAAAAAAATGTCCCGGTACAATGCTGACATAACATCGCCAACACTCAGTAATGTATATGTTCTCTTATGCAGGTCATTATTTCTATCAGTTTCGAAATGTTTACTTTGTACATGGTTAGAAACTTAGCAAATCACTCCTTTTACATACATATATATATATATATATATATATATATATATATACACTGCTCAAAAAAATTAAGGGAACACAAAAATAACACATCCTAGATCTGAGTTAATTAAATATTCTTCTGAAATACTTTGTTATTTACATAGTTGAATGTGCTGACAACAAAATCACACAAAAATTAAAAAAGGGAAATCAAATTTTTCAACCCATGGAGGTCTGGATTTGGAGTCACACTCAAAATTAAAGTGGAAAAACACACTACAGGCTGATCCAACTTTGATGTAATGTCCTTAAAACAAGTCAAAATGAGGCTCAGTAGTGTGTGTGGCCTCCACGTGCCTGTATGACCTCCCTACAACGCCTGTGCATGCTCCTGATGAGGTGTCCTGAGGGATCTCCTCCCAGACCTGGACTAAACCATCTGCCAACTCCTGGACAGTCTGTGGTGCAACGTGACGTTGGTGGATAGAGCGAGACATGATGTCCCAGATGTGCTCAATTGGATCAATGCCTTTGTCTTGCAGGAACTGCTGACACACTCCAGCCACATGAAGTCTAGCATTGTCTTGCATTAGGAGGAACCCAGGGCCAACCGCACCAGCATATGGTCTCACAAGGGGTCTGAGGATCTCATCTCGGTACCTAATGGCAGTCAGGCTACCTCTGGCGAGCACATGGAGGGCTGTGCGGCCCTCCAAAGAAATGCCACCCCACATTATTACTGACCCAATGCCAAACCGGTCATGCTGGAGGATGTTGCAGGCAGCAGAACATTCTCCACGGCGTCTCCAGACTCTGTCACGTTTGTCACGTGCTCGGTGTGAACCTGCTTTCATCTGTGAAGAGCACAGGGCGCCAGTGGCGAATTTGCCAATCTTGGTGTTCTCTGGCAAATGCCAAACGTCCTGCACGGTGTTGGGCTGTAAGCACAACCCCCACCTGTGGACGTCGGGCCCTCATATCACCCTCATGGAGTCTGTTTCTGACCGTTTGAGCAGACACATGCACATTTGTGGCCTGCTGGAGGTCATTTTGCAGGGCTCTGGCAGTGCTCCTCCTGTTCCTCCTTGCACAAAGGCGGAGGTAGCGGTCCTGCTGCTGAGTTGTTGCCCTCCTACGGCCTCCTCCATGTCTCCTGATGTACTGGCCTGTCTCCTAGTAGCGCCTCCATGCTCTGGACACTACGCTGACAGACACAGCAAACCTTCCTGCCACAGCTCGCATTGATGTGCCATCCTGGATAAGCTGCACTACCTGAGCCACTTGTGTGGGTTGTAGACTCCGTCTCATGCTACCACTAGAGTGAAAGCACCGCCAGCATTCAAAAGTGACCAAAACATCAGCCAGGAAGCATAGGAACTGAGAAGTGATCTGTGGTCACCACCTGCAGAACCACTCCTTTATTGGGGGTGTCTTGCTAATTGCCTATAATTTCCACCTGTTGTCTATCCCATTTGCACAACAGCATGTGAAATTGATTGTCACTCAGTGTTGCTTCCTAAGTGGACAGTTTGATTTCACAGAAGTGTGATTGACTTGGAGTTACATTGTGTTGTTTAAGTGTTCCCTTTATTTTTTTGAGCAGTGTATATACAGTACAGACCAAAAGTTTTGACACACCTTCTCATTCAAAGAGTTTTCTTTATTTTCATGACTATGAAGGCATCAAAACTATGAATTAACACATGTGGAATTATATACATAACAAACAAGTGTGAAACAACTGAAAATATGTCATATTCTAGGTTCTTCAAAGTAGCTACCTTTTGCTTTGATTACTGCTTTGCACACTCTTGGCATTCTCTTGATGAGCTTCAAGAGGTAGTCCCCTGAAATGGTCTTCCAACAGTCTTGAAGGAGTTCCCAGAGATGCTTAGCACTTGTTGGCCATTTTGCCTTCACTCTGCGGTCCAGCTCACCCCAAACCATCTCTATTGGGTTCAGGTCCGGTGACTGTGGAGGCCAGGTCATCTGGCGCAGCACCCCATCACTCTCCTTCATTGTCAAATAGCCTTTACTTTCAAAGTTTTCCCAATTTTTCGGCTGACTGACTGACCTTCATTTCTTAAAGTAACGATGGCCACTCGTTTTTCTTTACTTAGCTGCTTTTTTCTTGCCATAATACAAATTCTAACAGTCTATTCAGTAGGACTACCAGCTGTGTATCCACCTGACTTCTCCTCAACGCAACTGATGGTCCCAACCCCATTTATAAGGCAAGAAATCCCACTTATTAAACCTGACAGGGCACACCAGTGAAGTGAAAACCATTTCAGGGGACTACCTCTTGAAGCTCATCAAGAGAATGCCAAGAGTGTGCAAAGCAGTAATCAAAGCAAAAGGTGGCTACTTTGAAGAACCTAGAATATGACATATTTTCAGTTGTTTCACACTTGTTTGTTATGTATATAATTCCACATGTGTTAATTCATAGTTTTGATGCCTTCAGTGTGAATCTACAATATTTATAGTCATGAAAATAAAGAAAACTCTTTGAATGAGAAGGTGTGTCCAAACTTTTGGTCTGTACTGTATATATATATATATATATATATATATATATATCAAATGTACCGTATGTATGTATGTCCCTCAAAAACTCCAAAAAGCAGCCATTGATTTCAATGAAACTTGCAACACAGATCCCTTGCTACCAGGAAAGAATTGTTGCGGTGTTCTATGCTCTCTTGGACGTACTATGCTGATACATACCCAAAAAAATAACAGTATGATAGCCAATACAAGCCTAATAGCCATACACATGGTCAAGTTGTCTTATCAGTTAATAGAAGCTTGCTGGTCCTATCCCCGGTTGCCAGAAGCACTGTTCACAAGTTTTGACTACTTTTCAGCTTCTGAAATATTCAGTCATATGACGGATGATGGCACAACTACACAGCGATATGCTATGAGGTAGTTCTTACGCAATGTCACGTCCCTATCCGGATCTTATTCATAAATTTTTTTAGGAGTATAATCCGGGTAACTGTTAGTGTAAAATAAAAATATTAAGCCAGGAAGCAGGACGTCAATATGGCTGTTCCTGTAGCCTCTGAAGACAACAGACCCTAATCACCACCTGCTGAGATCAACTCACACCTCAGGCAGCTTCATAAGGAAATATCAGACCGTAGGTCTCCTGGTGCTATTGTTAGGCACCCAAGCTAAACACATGCTATTGCCCCTACCTTTATGCCTGGTTAATTTACACCTCAGACATGCAGAGATCTGGGAGGGAGGATTAGCATAGTGAGACATGTAGGGCCAATCTCTTAGCCACCCAGGAAAATAAATTTTTCAATAACTCAGGCCGGAATTATGGTACCGGTATGAGTGCCCCCCCAAAATGAAGCCTGTATCGAGGGTAGAAGATAGAACCCAGACATGACAAAGCTGGGGCCTCACTCCCACGAGAAATGGGGTGACGGTCTCCTGTAAGGCAGAGGGGTGGCGTGTAATTGTTCATAAATTCATGGTGGACCCAGCACAAGCGCAGGATTTTCAATAACTATTGCACAGTCAAAGTTATGGGCCATTTTTGTCAAATTATTGAAAATTAGCCTGATCGCAATTCACTATTAATAGGATACTGTTGATTTCATTTTATGACCCATGGAAACATGAAAAAAAATACATGAAATATACCTGTGCGAAGCATGGTCCTTCTGCCAGAGTAAATATATATCTATATATATATATATATCATATATATATAAAAAAAAAATGGCGGCACTGGCTATAAACAGAAAAAGTTGGGTGCACGTTCCTAGGGAATCGACTTCTTACCCCACAAGTAAATCCAGAAAATGGACGGCACTCCAGTCAGATGAAGAAATAGTGATTCCTTTATTCAACCATCCGGTGCACCGGATGGTTGAATTAAGGCATCACTATTTTTTCATCTGACTGCAGTGCCGTCCATTTTCTGGATATATATATATATATATATATATATATATATATATAATTATTTTTTTCATATTTATTTCTATATATACACTCACATCAAGTTGAAGATATATGATTTAACCTCTTATCAAATATCCTTTTTTTTGTATTTCTAAATTTCAATCATCCAGTACCAGCAATAGTACCTTCCAAAAAAAATCCCCTATTACCTAATTTGAGATATTAAGTTAGTCAATTTTAAACCATCTTTAACCCTTGTTTGGTAGTTTGTTTGAACTCCAAAACAAGCTAAATAAAACATTGTGATAATAATTATCCTATCCTGAATAGAAATGTCCCGAACTATTCCTGGTGGAATAGTTCCCGGCGAACATCGCTTGTTCGCGTTTGCCGCGGCGGGCGAACATATGCGATGTTCGGTCCGCCCCCATACCCTCCCTCCCAGACCCTCCCACCTCCTTGACAGCATCCATTTTAGATTCATTCGGAAGCTGCAGTGTCACAAATTTGACTAAGTTGTAATCGCAATGCGATTAATACAGGTTATATTAATCGCATTGCGAATTCAACTTTGCTGGGTTCCTAATGGTTGGCGTTGCTATGGCTGGTGTCACCCGGTGCGGTAGAAAATGGTGTCACCCCTGCCCCCCCCCCCCCTGAAACCATAATAAAGAGATAAAGAGAAAAAAAAAGAAGTCACTAAGTCAGCTCCAATCAGATATCTGCATAGACCCAGAGTCTTGGTCTATGTGCAGATATCTGATTGGAGCTGACTTCTTATTTTCTCTTTTGCACATAAACGTTTAAACTATATTCCTTAGTAAAAATGACCAGTCCACACCATGTGGGTCTATATTCATGAGGGCCCCCCTGAGCAAAGATTAGTAAATGTGGCCGGGTGGCCCCAGCCCAAAGTTCAACCCAGCCCCTTATGTCTCCTGGCCTGGGGCCGTCTCTATAATAATCCACCAGTAATTTATGAATGGGGTTAGGTTATTAACTTATTATTATTGGGGTATTATTAAAATAATTTGGTCTATAAAGTCAGAGACGCTCTACCTACCTCCTCCTCCCGGCACCAGAGCCTCCTGCAGGGCAGCTGCCGCGGCGCCCCACCACTCACCAGGCTGCAGTGAGTCACACCCCCGTCGCCCTTTACCACGTGACGGCGCGACGTGCTTGCTTGCTTGCGAAGTTTAGAAGTTGAACTTGTGAGTGAGAACTCCTGCGCTGGCGGGCCGCAGGTGACACCCCATCAGACTGGTGTCACGCGGTGCGGCCCGCACCCACCGCACCCCCCTCGCAATGCCACTGGATCTAAGTTGTAATCGCAATGCGATTAATACAGGTTATATTAATCGCATTGCGATTACAACTTAGATCTGAGTTCATAATGGTTGTATTGCTAGAATATAACGAAGATTGAGAATATAGTGTTATATTCGTCAATTCTAGCAATACAACCTTTAGGAACTCAGATCTAAGTTGTAATCGCAATGCGATTAATATAACCTGTATTATGCTAGAATTGAAGAATATAGCACTATATTCTCAATCTTCGTTATATCCTAGCAATACAACCATTAGGAACCCAGCTCTAAGTTGTAATCGCAATGCGATTAATACAGGTTATATTAATCGCATTGCGAATTTAACTTCCACACTCTGCGTCAACTACGTAATTTTCCATGGGAGTTTTGCCGAAGCAGAGTAACTATACAGTAGTATCTATCCACTCTTAACGGTCTTCCAGATACCAATTTTCAACTGTCAGCCTGTTCAGCTTTCCTATCTCATGACCACATTTCATAAGCACAGCTGTGATATTCTCTTCCTTTTTAACTATACCATTTTAGACCAAAGATATTTTGTATAAACCAAAAAAATAAAAATTACTTTGATTTTGGTTGTTTATTGAACTGTAATACATTTTTTATTCCAAACTATGGCACATCAGTCAAGTAGTGTAAAAACGGAATAGTGCCAAGTACAAATTACATTTTAAAATTATGATTATTTGCAAAAAAAATATATAACTATGTGTGTGAACAAAATTCCGCTAGATCATTAATTTCTCAATATAAAAAAACTATAATAAAATTAATATTTGAAAATGTAATACATACAGTGTAGAGATTAATAACTACTAAAACTGTATGTGCATTTATTTTTTTCATGTCATTTAAAAATGACATTTATCTACTAAAAAAATTATCAGATGCAATAAAAAAAAAAAGAAAAAACCAGCATGGATTAGAAATTTTTTTGCGATTACGCAAATTTATTTGTTGGAGCATTGCATCCTCATTAACAAAAGAAAACCGTGATGAATTTAGTGGAATCTCTCAAAAAATGGTGACATGACTTCTATAATATTTTTTGGATAATCAAAAGACAGCAAATATTTTGTTTTTGTTTTCTGTTTTTGACATACATATGTATATTATGAATATGTACCAATAATCAATGATGTAATTGACCCAAAATGAATTGTCACTAAAATTGCCCTATTGTAATTTCCATAGTGCCTGACGAAGGCCAGATACGGCCGAAAACGTTTGCACAAAAAAATCTCTTGCCGCATATCCATTGAAAAATAAAATCCTTAAAAGAAACCCATTGCTGTGATTTATGTTTTTGATGACTTCTATAATAATCATGTGATCATTTTCATTAAATATATTCTTTAACAAATTAATAATGTATATCGCTACATCAAAATGTGCCAATAATTCTACATTCACAAAACCGGATTACCACATGGCTGCATATGACGCCAGTCACACAAAACCATGTAGAGAGAGGTCAACACAAAAGTCAGCCATACAGTACCTTCCAGGACGACTGACTACACCATGTTCGAACCTCGATTCTTATATAAAAAAATAATATAACTAATAAAATAATAAACTTTTTTCGTGTTCATCAATCAGTCCTGTACAGTTTTAACTGCACAACAACTGCTGACAATGGAAGGCCAGGTGCAGTCCCCACCTTTAACAGTGACAACCACAACAGGGCTCCCCCAAACACAATTTTTTCAAAATAACAAACTAAAATAAAGAAAATAAAAATAAAAATTGTGAATGTTGATTATTAACACTTAAAATAAATAATATTTTTTTAAAATATTATTTTAATCATTGATTATACATAATGAGCATAGCACATGTCAGAATAGCAAACATGCACACCAATTTCTGAGAATTCCAATACTATATACTAGAGAAACTACTATGGCAAATAAGTGGTCCATGCCGGTTGTCTCCAAACAATCTTGACAGACTGCTTCAACACGTATTTTGTTGTAATGTAATACAAGTAGGGATGAGCGAACCCGAACTGTAACATTTTCGTAAAAGTCCGGGTTCGGGTTCGGTGTTCGGCGCTTTCTTGGCACTTTTTGAAAGGCTGCAAAGCAGCCAATCAACAAGCGTCATTCTACTTGCCCCAAGAGGCCATCACAGC
Source organism: Bufo bufo (assembly GCF_905171765.1). Taxonomy (NCBI): domain Eukaryota; kingdom Metazoa; phylum Chordata; class Amphibia; order Anura; family Bufonidae; genus Bufo; species Bufo bufo. The sequence continues at coordinate 78,368,503 of NC_053391.1, forward strand.
CTTGCCTACTATTGGCATGGCTGTGATTGGCCAGTGCAGCATGTGACCCAGCCTCTATATAAGCTTGGGTCACGTAGCGCTGCACGTCACTCTGCTGATTCAAGCATAGGGAGAGGTTGCTGCTGCGACGTTAGGGCGAGATTAGGCAGATTAACTCCTCCAAAAGACTTAATTCAGTGATCGATCTCCAGCTGTGGATCATTGAAGTGCTGATATTGAATTGCTCACTTTTTTTAGGCTGCCCAGAGCGTTTTTATATCACTTTTTTCTGGGGTGATCAACGGCCATTTTGTGGCTTGTCGTGCGCCAGCACAAGCTACCACCAAGTGCATTTAACCATCAATAGTGTGGTTATTTTTTGCTATATCCTACATCAGGTGCAGGCTGAGCCTGTGTCACCCAAGTGCATTTAACCATCAACAGTGTGGTTATTTTTTGGCCATATACTATATCAGGTGCAGGCTGAGCCTGTGTCACCCAAGTGCATTTAACCATCAACAGTCTGGTTATTTTTTGGCCATATACTACATCAGGTGCAGGCTGAGCCTGTGTCACCCAAGTGCATTTAACCATCAATAGTGTGGTTAATTTTTGGCCATATACTACATCAGGGGCAAGTTGAGCATGTCATCCAGCGCCTAAAAAATAGACCTGACATTTATATTCCTCCAAATCAGTACTGTTTTAGCTGGTCAAGTTATTTGTAGTGACCGTAAAAGCACAGTTTTTGTTCTGGGTTGAAAAACTATTCCCAAATTTGCCATTCTCAAAATTAGTAGTTTCTGCTATATCAGGCCTACTTTAAATCTATCCCAAAAAGGGTATATTAGATTCAAGGTGCTGATAGTGTCATTCTGAAAAACTTAACACACACGCTACAGTGCAGATACAAGTCTAATTCTGTGATTAAAGGTATATCTGTCACACAGCGCGTAAAAAATAGCCCTGACATTTATATTCCTCCAAATCAGTACTGTTTTAGCTGGTCAAGTTATTTGTAGTGACCGTAAAAGCACAGTTTTTGTTCTGGGTTGAAAAAGTATTCCCAAATTTGCCATTTTCAAAATTGTGGTGAACGGGAACAATGAGGAAAACATCTAGTAAGGGACGCGGACGTGGACATGGTCGTGGTGGTGTTAGTGGACCCTCTGGTGCTGGGAGAGGACGTGGCCGTTCTGCCACAGCCACACGTCCTAGTGTACCAACTACCTCAGGTCCCAGTAGCCGCCAGAATTTACAGGGATATTTGGTGGGGCCCAATGCCGTTCTAAGGATGGTAAGGCCTGAGCAGGTACAGGCATTAGTCAATTGGGTGGCCGACAGTGCATCCAGCACGTTCACATTATCTCCCACCCAGTCTTCTGCAGAAAGCGCACAGATGGCGCATGAAAACCAAGCCCATCAGTCTGTCACATCACCCCCATGCATATCAGGGAAACTGTCTGAGCCTCAAGTTATGCAGCAGTCTCTTATGCTGTTTGAAGACTCTGCTGCCAGGGTTTCCCAAGGGCATCCACCTAGCCCTTCCCCAGGGGTGGAAGAGATAGAATGCACTAACGCACAACCACTTATGTTTCCTGATGATGAGGACATGGGAATACCACCTCAGCACGTCTCTGATGATGACGAAACACAGGTGCCAACTGCTGTGTCTTTCTGCAGTGTGCAGACTGAACAGGAGGTCAGGGATCAAGACTGGGTGGAAGACGATGCAGGGGACGATGAGGTCCTAGACCCCACATGGAATGAAGGTCGTGCCACTGACTTTCAGAGTCCGGAGGAAGAGGCAGTGGTGAGACCGAGCCAACAGCGTAGCAAAAGAGGGAGCAGTGGGCAAAATCAGAACACCCGCCGCCAAGAGACTCCGCCTGCTACTGACCGCCGCCATCTGGGACCGAGCACTCCAAAGGCAGCTTCAAGGAGTTCCCTGGCATGGCACTTCTTCAAACAATGTGCTGACGACAAGACCCGAGTGGTTTGCACGCTGTGCCATCAGAGCCTGAAGCGAGGCATTAACGTTGTGAACCTTAGCACAACCTGCATGACCAGGCACCTGCATGCAAAGCATGAACTGCAGTGGAGTAAACACCTTAAAAACAAGGAAGTCACTCAGGCTCCCCCTGCTACCTCTTTTGCTGCTGCCGCCTCGGCCTCTTTTGCTGCTGCCGCCGCCTCGGCCTCTTCCTCTGCCTCTGGAGGAACGTTGGCACCTGCCGCCCAGCAAACATGGGATGTACCACCAACACCACCACCCGCGTCACCAAGCATCTCAACCATGTCACACGGCAGCATTCAGCTCTCCATCTCACAAACATTTGAGAGAAAGCGTAAAATCCCACATAGCCACCATCAATCCCTGGCCCTGAATGCCAGCATTTCTAAACTACTGGCCTATGAAATGCTGTCATTTAGGCTGGTGGACACAGACAGCTTCAAACAGCTCATGTCGCTTGCTGTCCCACAGTATGTTGTTCCCAGCCGCCACTACTTCTCCAAGAGAGCCGTGCCTTCCCTGCACAACCAAGTGTCCGATAAAATCAAGTGTGCACTGCGCAACGCCATCTGTGGCAAGGTCCACCTAACCACAGATACGTGGACCAGTAAGCACGGCCAGGGACGCTATATCTCCCTAACTGCACACTGGGTAAATGTAGTGGCGGCTGGGCCCCAGGCGGAGAGCTGTTTGGCGCACGTCCTTCCGCCGCCAAGGATCGCAGGGCAACATTCTTTGCCTCCTGTCTCCTCCTCCTCCTACTCAGCTTCCTTCTCCTCTTCTTCCACCTGCTCATCCAGTCAGCCACACACCTTCACCACCAACTTCAGCACAGCCCGGGGTAAACGTCAGCAGGCCGTTCTGAAACTCATATGTTTGGGGGACAGGCCCCACACCGCACAGGAGTTGTGGCGGGGTATAGAACAACAGACCGACGAGTGGTTGCTGCCGGTGAGCCTCAAGCCCGGCCTGGTGGTGTGCGATAATGGGCGAAATCTCGTTGCAGCTCTGGGACTAGCCGGTTTGACGCACATCCCTTGCCTGGCGCATGTGCTGAATTTGGTGGTGCAGAAGTTCATTCGCAACTACCCTGACATGTCAGAGCTGCTACATAAAGTGCGGGCCGTCTGTTCCCGTTTCCGGCGTTCACACCCTGCCGCTGCTCGCCTGTCTGCGCTACAGCGTAACTTCGGCCTTCCCGCTCACCGCCTCATATGCGACGTGCCCACCAGGTGGAACTCCACCTTGCACATGCTGGACAGACTGTGCGAGCAGCAGCAGGCCATAGTGGAGTTTCAGCTGCAGCACGCACGGGTCAGTCGCACTGCGGAACAGCACCACTTCACCACCAATGACTGGGCCTCCATGCGAAACCTGTGTGCCCTGTTGCGCTGTTTCGAGTACTCCACCAACATGGCCAGTGGCGATGACGCCGTTATCAGCGTTACAATACCACTTCTATGTCTCCTTGAGAAAACACTTAGGGCGATGATGGAAGAGGAGGTGGCCCAGGAGGAAGAGGAGGAAGAGGGGTCATTTTTAGCACTTTCAGGCCAGTCTCTTCGAAGTGACTCAGAGGGAGGTTTTTTGCAACAGCAGAGGCCAGGTACAAATGTGGCCAGACAGGGCCCACTACTGGAGGACGAGGAGGACGAGGATGAGGAGGAGGTGGAGGAGGATGAGGATGAAGCATGTTCACAGCGGGGTGGCACCCAAAGCAGCTCGGGCCCATCACTGGTGCGTGGCTGGGGGGAAACACAGGACGATGACGATACGCCTCCCACAGAGGACAGCTTGTCCTTACCTCTGGGCAGCCTGGCACACATGAGCGACTACATGCTGCAGTGCCTGCGCAACGACAGCAGAGTTGCCCACATTTTAACGTGTGCGGACTACTGGGTTGCCACCCTGCTGGATCCCTGGTACAAAGAGAATGTGCCCACCTTACTTCCTACACTGGAGCGTGATAGGAAGATGCGCGAGTACAAGCGCACGTTGGTAGACGCGCTACTGAGAGCATTCCCAAATGTCACAGGGGAACCAGTGGAAGCCCAAGGCAAAGGCAGAGGAGGAGCAAGAGGTCGCCAACGCAGCTGTGTCACGGCCAGATCCTCTGAGGGCAGGGTTAGCATGGCAGAGATGTGGAAAAGTTTTGTCACCACGCCACAGCTAACTGCACCACCACCTGATACGGAACGTGTTAGCAGGAGGCAACATTTCACTAACATGGTGGAACAGTACCTGTGCACACCCCTCCACGTACTGACTGATGGTTCGGCCCCATTCAACTTCTGGGTCTCCAAATTGTCCACGTGGCCAGAGCTAGCCTTTTATGCCTTGGAGGTGCTGGCCTGCCCGGCGGCCAGCGTTTTGTCTGAACGTGTATTCAGCACGGCAGGGGGCGTCATTACAGACAAACGCAGCCGCCTGTTTACAGCCAATGTGGACAAGCTGACGTTCATAAAAATGAACCAGGCATGGATCCCACAGGACCTGTCCATCCCTTGTGCAGATTAGACATTAACTACCTCCCCTTAACAATATATTATTGTACTCCAGGCCACTTCCTCATTTAATCCTATTTTTATTTTCATTTTACCATTGTGGGGCAACCCAAAGTTGAATGAACCTCTCCTCTGTCTGGGTGCCGGGGCCTAAATATGTGACAGTGGCCTGTTCCAGTGGTGGGTGACGTGAAGCCTGATTCTCTGCTATGGCATGAAGACTGATTCTGTGCTGACATGAAGCCAGATTCTCTGTTACGGGACCTCTCTCCTCTGTCTGGGTGCCGGGGCCTAAATATGTGACAGTGGCCTGTTCCAGTGGTGGGTGACGTGAAGCCTGATTCTCTGCTATGACATGAAGACTGATTCTGTGCTGACATGAAGCCAGATTCTCTGTTACGGGACCTCTCTCCTCTGCCTGGTTGCCTGGGCCTAAATATGTGACAGTGGCCTGTTCCAGTGGTGGGTGACGTGAAGCCTGATTCTCTGCTATGACATGAATACTGATTCTGTGCTGACATGAAGCCAGATTCTCTGTTACGGGACCTCTCTCCTCTGTCTGGGTGCCAGGGCCTAAATGTGTGACAGTGGCCTGTTCCAGTGGTGGGTGACGTGAAGCCTGATTCTCTGTTATGACATGAAGACTGATTCTGTGCTGACATGAAGCCAGATTCTCTGTTATGGGACCTCTCTCCTATGTCTGGGTGCCGGGGCCTAAATGTGTGACAGTGGCCTGTTCCAGTGGTGGGTGACGTGAAGCCTGATTCTCTGCTATAACATGAAGACTGATTCTGTGCTGACATGAAGCCAGATTCTCTGTTACGGGACCTCTCTCCTCTGCCTGGGTGCCTGGGCCTAAATATGTGACAATGGCCTGTTCCAGTGGTGGGTGACGTGAAGCCTGATTCTCTGCTATGACATGAAGACTGATTCTGTGCTGACATGAAGCCAGATTCTCTGTTACGGGACCTCTCTCCTCTGTCTGGGTGCCGGGGCCTAAATGTGTGACAGTGGCCTCTTCTAGTGGTGGGTGACGTGAAGCCTGATTCTCTACTATGACATGAAGACTGATTCTGTGCTGACATGAAGCCAGATTCTCTGTTACGGGACCTCTCTCCTCTGTCTGGGTGCCAGGGCCTAAATGTGTGACAGTGGCCTCTTCCAGTGGTGGGTGACGTGAAGCCTGATTCTCTGCTATGACATGAAGACTGATTCTGTGCTGACATGAAGCCAGATTCTCTGTTACGGGACCTCTCTCCTCTGTCTGGGTGCCAGGGCCTAAATGTGTGACAGTGGCCTCTTCCAGTGGTGGGTGACGTGAAGCCTGATTCTCTGCTATGACATGAAGACTGATTCTCTGCTGACATGAAGCCAGATTCTCTGCTATGGCATGAAGAAACTAATTCTCTGCTGACATGAAGCCAGATTCTCTGCTATGGCATGAAGAGACAGATTCTCTGCTGACATGAAGCCAGATTCTCTGCTATGGGACCTCTGTCCAATTGATATTGGTTAATTTTTATTTTTTTTATTTTTATTTTAATTCATTTCCCTATCCACATTTGTTTGCAGGGGATTTACCTACATGTTGCTGCCTTTTGCAGCCCTCTAGCCCTTTCCTGGGCTGTTTTACAGCCTTTTTAGTGCCGAAAAGTTCGGGTCCCCATTGACTTGAATGGGGTTCGGGACGAAGTTCGGGTCGGGTTCGGATCCCGAACCCGAACATTTCCGGAATGTTCGGCCGAACTTCTCGAACCCGAACATCCAGGTGTTCGCTCAACTCTAAATACAAGGATCAATCATAATTTAGCAGAATAATGGCATACAGTAGAATTTAAATACTAAAGCTACAGAACAAGGGCTACCCATCGATCTGCGTAACCCAGCACTAGAGGAAAAAAAGAGACAATGCAGCAGCACCCTGCAAATCAGATAAAGTACAACAATGCCATAGTCACAAAAATAATGATTACAAAAATTATGGTGCTATTGCTCCGCTTATTTATAAAGTGAGATGCTTGGCCAATGCCGCATAACAGGTAGTATTTAGTGTTAGGACCCGTCTAACAGAGAACGCCTTGACGTTCGGCAGACGGGCTCAGATGGTTTTGTACAAAATGCATTGGCCAAGCATCTCACTTTATAAATAAGCGGAGCATTAGCACCATAATTTTTGTAATCATTATTTTTGTGACTATGGCATTGTTGTAGTTTATCTGATTTGCAGGGTGCTGCTCAGGGGCGTACATAGAAATCACTGGGCCCCATAGCAAGCATCTGAATTGGGCCCCCTAACCCCACCCACTATCCACCCCTGGCCCGTCCCACCTCCTGTCCTGGCTCCTCCCATGCCACACCCCCATTAAAGAATCCCTAATGCCCCCAAAATGCCTGGGGGGAAGGAGTAGGAGAGCACACTGTCCACTATGAGCCTCCCAAACCCTTAATGCCCCCCAAAATGCTCAGAACAGTGTGCTTTCCTTCTACTTCTCTTCCACCTGGGCATTTTGGGGTAATGGGGGCATAAAGGGGGCTCATAGAGGATTCAGGGGGGAGGCTCATACAGGACTGAGTAGGAGGAAAGCAGACTGTCCTCTATGAGCCCCCCAAACCCTTAATGCCCCCCAAAATGCTCAGGACAGTGTGCTTTCCTTCTACTCCTCTCCCCCCTGGCATTTTGGGGGGCATTAAGGGGTTGAGGGGCTCATAGAGGACTCGGGGGGGGGGGGGGGGGAGAGGCTCATAGAGGACAGTGTGCTTTCCTCCTACTCTTCCCCGAACCTGAACATTTTGGGGTAATGGGGGCATTAGGGGGGCTCAGAGAGGATTATGGGGGGGCTCATACAGGAAAGAGTAGGAGGAAAGGCGGGACATCATATAAGGATTTGTTGGTCTGCGGGTATCTGTTACTTCTTTACAATATGCCCCCCTTGCCTGTCACTGCAGGGAGCTCGGCCCATATGCAGCATGTAGTACACCATTACCCATGTGGAGAGTTCATGTATTAACTGTGCTCTTCAGATTAAACCCTAGGCTCTAGTATTATATGACCAGATGGTCATATAATACTAGAGCCTAGGGTTTCATCTGAAGAGCACAGTTAATACATGAACTCTCCACATGGGTAATGGCGTACTACATGCTGCATATGGGCCGAGCTCCCTGCAGTGACAGGCAAGGGGGGCACATTGTAAAGAAGTAACAGATATCACCCTGCTCCCCAGAGATTTGTAAACTAACACAGGCCTCAGGCAGCATAATATATAATATAGTCATAGTCAGAGTCAGCCGGGCCAGGCACTGCTGCAGGGAGTGCAGCCGGCAGTGACACGGCAGGACGAACGAACGGTACTTGTTCAACTTCTGAGTCTGAGTGACTTACTTCAGGCCAGCCAGCCAGGGACACAATCGCTTCAGAATCTTCCTCTTCATCTCCTTAGCTTATGCACCCTAGCGACGGCGAAGTTCGAGCCGATTCTCCCGCCCCCTTGCGCCACTGGCCAATCAGCAGCTGCCTCAACAGAATTGCCTTGTGCTGATTGGCCAGCGGCTCGAGCGCTACATGCAGGCTGGCTTGATCCTGATTCCGCGTCAGCAGACTGTCAGGATCAGGTCAGGAGGGTCTGGTCAGGATCAGGTCAAACGGGGGGGGGGCTTGGCGGCGATTGCGGAAGATGAATTGGGTCTGGAGAAAAGCAGCCGCATAGCCGGCTGCAGGTCATGAGTGGGCGGGGCCAAATAGTGTGGGCGGGGCCTTCTCTGCGCTACGGGCCCCCCAGTGCCGCGGGCCCCATAGCAGTGGCGTGGTCTGCCTCTATGGACGGTACGCCACTGCTGCTGCATTGTCTCTTTTTTTCCTGTGCTGGATGACAGTGTTAGCGATCCGTTGTGCCTGTCAGCCCAGCCATGCTGAAGTATGCACCCTATACGCCTGACACTAATACCCCGGTTGTTCAAAAAAGGCCCTTATAATGGATCATTATGCCCTAGGACCGGCAAGAGATCATGCAGGTTGCTCACTGGTGGAAGCCCCAATGTGGACCCTTCCAACAGCCTTGGAACAACGCTGCTTCATCGCCAAAGGGAGTTTGCGTTGCCCCCCTCGGATCATGACGGAACGCTTCCAGACTCCGGCCGATGAAACTTGGCTCATCACTGCCTTCGGTGCTCACAAAGGCACATGAGGGATGGGTATAGCAGTTGGATGTAGACTTGCGTGTGTGCGATACTGATCGTGTATGGGTGGGTGGAGCGTCGGGACACATTCCTCCTCACAGACATGAGGAGGAACGAAAGAGCCGATGCTAAACACCGACACTTCCACAGCCTTCTGTCTTCGAGAAAAAACACATGATGTCGTTGTAAGCGAAAACACAGTGTTCTGCTGCATCCTCCATGTGCCTAATCGGGAAACCTGGAGCAGACTAGTGAGGTCAGATTGTGTGTTGTGTGGCCATGCACACTAATTACTTTAAAAAATAAATTAACAAAATAAATAATGTCTGATTATAAAAAAATGGATCAATACTGACATTAATCAATACATAAATATAATTAAAAACCAACTGTACATTTCATATTTTGAATAATCTATTATATTATACAGTAAATACATTTAGAAATACAATATATATTTGAATATAACTATAAATATATTAAAAATTATCACAATCAATACTATTATTTATTAAAACATGATCAATACATTACAATAAATAAAATAGTTAATCAATATGTAAATAATTAAAATAATATGTCATGCACCCTATTACTGAATTAAAACATACATGATTATATCAAATATAAAAATCAAAAAACACATAAAAAAACAATACATATATATATAAATTTTTTTAATTCATGATTAATAAATTAATAAATAGATAACATATAATACAAATTCATATAAATATATAAAATAAATAGAAAAATAAATAATTCATCAATAAATTCATAACTAAATTTATCAAAAATAAATTCATTGTAATTAATAAATAAATAAATTCATATATAAATATAAATAAATAAATAATTAAAAATATCAATAAATAAGTTAAAAATATAAAAAAACTAGGGAGGGAGAGAAAAGGAGAGTGATGGACAAGGGACCTCTCAACGGCCTGAACCGACAGCGGGGGCCAAGAAGTCACTGCCGATCCAGGACTCGTTCATCTTGATGAATGTGAGTCTGTCCACGGAGTCAGTGGACAGACGGGTCCTCTTGTCCGTGACCACCCCACCTGCCGCGCTGAAAGTCCGCTCAGACAGTACGCTGGAGGGGGGACAAGACAGTAGCTCCAGCGCATACTGAGCGAGCTCACGGCAGGTGTCCAGCCTGGCGACCCAGTACTCCATGGGGTCATCGGTGCTCATGCTGTCGGAAGCACCGACTGACCCCATGTAGTCAGCCACCATGCGGGCCATGCCACTGGTGGTGACTACTACTGCTGCTGCTGGGTCGCGCAGACTGGTAGAACAGCTTCATCTCACCCATAAGGTCACCTGCTCGGCGGGTGCTGCTGGGACCAGCCGTCGGCTGGGTGAGATGGGCGGGGATAACTGGAGCCTGAGGCCGCGGGTTAGCCTCCTCCAGCCGTTTGATGAGACAGGCCCGCAGTTTTTCCATCCGGGCCTGTCTCCGGCTGGCTGGGATGAACTGCTCCAGCTTCTCCTTGCATCTAGGGTCTAAAAGGGTGGCCAACCATAAATCGTCACTCTCCTTCATTTTCCTGATCCGGAGGTCCCTCCTGAGGCAGCGCAGCATGTGGGCAGCCATAGGGAAGAGGACAGCCCGCTGTGCCTCCTCATGACTGCCAGGGACCATGACATCCTGGTCCTCAACCTGCTGTTCATGATGATTCCTGTTGCTGCTGCCCCACCCCCAGACTAACGGTGCCCCCAACACCGTCTCTCCCTCCTGACCAGGCACAGACTCCTGGACGTCGTGAATGTCTTCCTCCTCCTCCACGTCATCCTGGGCCTGGTCCTGTTGGAGTAAGGCTGCCTCATCTTGCTCCACCAAGGCACTCTCCCCAGCCTCGAGCAGGCGATCTAGTGTCCTGTCCAGCAGGAACACTAAGGGGAGCACGTCATTGAGGCCGACATGCTCCCCGCTGACCATCTTGGTCGCCTGCTCAAATTGGGCCAACACGTAGCAGACCTGCTGTATTTGCCCCCACTCCGCATTAGTGATGTATGGGAGTGGGTTGGTTGGCCCTGCAGTGCCTAGGTCCAGCAGGTATTCCCTCACCGCCCTTCTCTGCTCCCACAACCTCTCCAGCATGTGGAGGGTGGAGTTCCACCGCGTCACGCTGTCGACAAGCAGCCTGTGAGGGGGCAGGCTGTTGTCCTGCTGCAGTCTAGACAGAGACGCGGAGGCAGTTGGGGAGCGTCGAAAGTGGCTGGCAATCCGACGGACACGTTGCACAATGTCACTCAACCCTGGAAATGTGCAAAGGTATTTCTGTAATTTATTTACAAATGCCTGTGCAGGCGTTGAAACTGTCTTGCCCCAGGTGAAAATATTAATACTTCACTTTTATTATTATTTGAGTTAAAATAAGTGTTTTATACCTTTATTTTATTTTAATTAACGCTAATTAATTATTTAATTAATGCTAATAAAACGTTAATTAAAATAAAATAAAGGTATAAAGCTCTTATTTTAACTTAAATAATAATAAAAGTGAAGTATTAAAATTTTCACCTGGGGCAAGACAGGTTTAACGCCTGTACAGGCATTTGTAAATAAATTATTTGATAAACCTTACCCAGGGTAGGTCCCGATATGAACAAGGTATTTCTGTACAACCAGGTTGAGGACATGTGCCATGCAGGGGATGTGTGTCAGACTGCCAGCATAGAGGGCGGCGAGGAGGTTGCTGCCGTTGTCACAGACAACCATACCTGCCTGGAGCCCTCAGGGTGTCAGCCACTTCTGGATCTGATCCTGTAGTGCTGCTAGAACATCAGGTCCAGTGTGTCTCCGTTCCCCTAAGCTAACAAGCTGGAGCACGGCCTGGCACCGGACGTGCCCCACACATGAGTAGCTACAGGGACGCTTGCTTGGGGGCTCAGCAGCTGTGGAGACAGTGGCTTGAGGGAGACTAGTGTTTCTCCCCTGGACACCCGTGGCGGCACCACAAAGTCTGCTGGTGGAGGGCAGGGACGCCCGTCCTGGCGAAGAAATGGCGGATGGGGACACGCCATCTAGGTTGGGCCTGCTCCAACATCTGCCTGAATGGACTGCTATCCACAAGGTTGAAGGGCAGCAGATTTTGGGCAATAACCCTTGGCAGGAGCCCATTGAGAGAACGCACGCGTCTGTTCCCGGGGGGCGTAGGACGCGGTGCGTTTCGAAAGCCTCAGCAATTGAGGGCTGACGCCGGATGGCAGAGGAGGAGGACATGGAGGAGGGTGCAGTGGAGGCAGAGGTATGGCTGCCGGTACCAGTACCTCTAGGAGAGGGAGCGGTGGAGTGGGACTGAATTTAAGTCTGCTGTTGCTGCTGATGCTGAACAGTGGCAGGAGGTGCTGTTCCTTGCACACTGGTGGTGGCGCTCCTGCTACGACCACCCCTCATCTCTTCCCACTCCCGCCAGTGATTGACTCTAAGGTGCTGGGTCAGGGCAGTGGTACCCAGCCGAGCCAAACACCTCCCTCTCCTCACCCTGGCATGGCATAGCTGACAGATGCCAATTGTGACATCATCTGCTGCCAGGGTGAAATAAGCCCAAACAGGCGACTTCTGCCCAAACCTCTGGTCAGATGGGGCGGCGGATACCTGCGCCTGTTCAGGCTCGGTGCGCACAGTAGGAGCTGGCTGCTGCTGCTGCTGCCTACCGCTCTTACCAGTGGAGCCCCTGACACTGGGCTCCCTGGTGACCTGGCGCCCCATTTGCCTCGCCTGCCTACCTTCGTCAGTGCTGCTATCACGTGAGGTGAGGTGGCACACACTCTGGGTCACCCTCCTCCTCAGACTCAAGGCCTCCATGTGATGGACTGAGAGGACCAGCTAACGTGGAGCCCCTGCCATGGCTCTGCTGTCCCCTCACTGACACCTGAGTCTGACTAGGTGTGGGAGTAGTGTGGCTAACCCCACCCGCACCCGTTGGAAGGGATGTCACTGGGGTACTCACAGGAGGTACCCCCTCCTCCTCCTCTATCCCTTCCATAAGGTCCTGACGATCCGGTGGACTAAATTCCAGATCACCCGCCTGCATTAACTCCCCCAAGATGTCCCTCTTACTGTTATTGATGATGTAACTGCTGATAAAAGCAGCAGGATGAATTCTGAAGTGTTTCGGGCAATATTATCTGCTCATATTCAGCCAAATGCTTCAGAACTCATTGGACGGCGCTTCACAGTGCAGATGGACAATGACCCAAAGCATACTGCAAAAGCAACCAAAGAGTTTTTTATGGGAAAGAAGTGGAATGTTATGCAACGGCCAAGTCAATCACCTGACCTGAATCCGATTGAGCATGCATTTCACTTGCTGAAGACAAAACTGATGGGAAAATGCCCCAAGAACAAGCAGAAACTGAAGACAGTTGCAGTAGAGGCCTAGCAGAGCATCACCAGGGATGAAACCCAGCATCTGGTGATGTCTATGCGTTCCAGATTTCAGGCTGTAATTGACTGCAAAGGATTTGCAACCAAGTGTTAAAAAGTGAAAGTTTGATTTAGGATTATTATTCTGTCCCATTACTTTTGGTTCCTTAACAAGTGGGAGGCACATATGCAAACTGTTGTAATTCCTACACCGTTCACCTGATTTGGATGTAAATACCTTCAAATTAAAGCTGACAGTCTGCCGTTAAAGCATATCTTGTTAGTTTAATTTTAAATCCATTGTGGTGGTGTATAGAGCCAAAAATGTTAGAATTGTGTCGATGTCCCAATATGTATAAACCTGACTATATATGTTTTTTTTTTTTTGTATTTTGCAGTACTATTGTTTTTAAAACCTACCTACACAACACAGACAAAGACAAAAAGAACACAAGTAACACTAAAACTTTTTTTTAGTTTTTTTTCTACTACCTACAAAGACACGGACAAAAAGAACACAAGTAACACTAAAACTTTTTTTTAGTTTTTTTCTCCTAACTACCTACAACGACACAAAGACAAAAAGAACACAAGTAACACTAAAACTTTTTTTTTTTTTTTTCTCCTACCTACTTACCTACGAAGACGGACGGACGGACTAGGACAAAAAGAACAAACTTGGGACAGACAATGAAAGACTACAAATTTACACAGAAGGACACTAAACTAAGACCCTACACTAAGCTAATATATCCCAAGTTAACCTAAACCCTAACTATAACTGTAAATAATAAAGTAGATCCTACACTAAACCCTAAAAACTAAGCTAATTGATCCTGAAAGTACTATCTAATTCCCTATCTGTATTTGATCAATTCAAACTTACTAGTCCCTACTCTACACTGAACTTTGTATAATAAACTGAGCTCTAACACTGCCTAAACGAACTTTCTGACCTACCCTACAAACTATCTAATTATTCACTTCCCTAATATCTATCTAATAAACTGTAATTTCGATTAATGCACAATTCACAGACTGACAAATGCTTTTGCTCCTCTCACTCCAACAACTAAACCCACAAAATGGTAACCTGGCGGTGTCTTCATTTATATAGTGAAGGGGCAGGCTACTAAACGATTGGTTGCTATGGATGTTGCTAAGGTGTGACAGGCCCTTCCCATTGGCTATTCAAGCTAGGAGAAGGGAGGGTTGGCGATTCTCCTGTCAGTTCGTAAAAAATATATAAAAATTACGATTTTATCGCGTTTATTTAAAATCACATTTCTTTTTTCATGGCCACTGCTGAGGTAAATGTCCGCCATTTATTTTTCTATAGACATTTTCGCTTATTTTAACGGATGTCTAGTATACCAATTATCCAACACTGTTTGATAAATTTTATGTGAAGCGATTTTTAGGATTAAAAGATTGTTAACACGCTATAGTCGATATGGGACTACAAAATCGCCTTACTAGATAATGACGTAGTTACTTTAATATGGTGTTAAAGGGATTCTGTCACCAGGTTTCACCCCCTCCAGATAAAAATATGGTTATGTTCAGGGAGCTTTCACGATTCCTAATGTGGTCTTATAAATGTAATCTGTAGGCTCATTTTGCTAAAAAAACGCTATTACTAACCTGTCATTCAACAAAATAAAGTGCCCAAGGGGATGTAAATGGATCCAAGCTGCCGCCCGCACCCGCCGCCGTTCGTGCCCAGCTCCGCCTTTCCCGACCTCAGCGCCGCCTCATAATCCTGTGTGACGCCTCCGGCTCTCCCTCCCTCCCCCCTCCTTCTGCTCTAACATCTCGCGCGTGCGCACAGGGCTCTGCCAGTGGGCAGGTCATCGAGAGGTTGAGCGAAGTGCCGGCGCATGCGCACTTCGCTCTATGAAGCCGAACAGAGAAGTCCGCACGGGCGCATCAGGCAGAGCCCTGTGCGCACGCGCGAGATGTTAGAGCAGAAGGAGGGGGGAGGGAGGGAGAGCCGGAGGCGTCACACAGGATTATGAGACGGCGCTGAGGTCGGGAGAGGCGGAGCTGGGCACGAACGGCGGCGGGTGCGGGCGGCAGCTTGGATCCATTTACATCCCCTTGGGCACCTTATTTTGTTGAATGACAGGTTAGTAATAGCGTTTTTTTAGCAAAATGAGCCTACAGATTACATTTATAAGACCACATTAGGAATCGTGAAAGCTCCCTGAAAATAACCATATTTTTATCTGGAGGGGGTGAAATCTGGTGACAGAATCCCTTTAAGCTAACTTTTGTGGAGCATTAAAACATAGGGAGATAAATCGCCTTGCTCGATAATTGCGAAGTTGTCATTATCGCGTAATGCGATTGTAACTTTAATATGGTGTTAAGCTAACTTTTGTGGAGCATTATACATAGAAAGATAAATCGCCTTACTCGATAATTACGCGAAATCGAATATGGCACCTCCAGCGAGCTCAACACTATTCGTTAACTTTGTTAATTCTAGCAAGCTGACCCATTAGAAATACAGCTCTAAGTTGAAATCGCAATGCGATTAATATGACTTGAAGTAATCGCATTGCGATTTCAACTTAGACCTGGTTTACTATGGTTGGCTTGGTAGAATTAGCGAAGATGAGGATTGGAATATGACGAATGTATTCGTCATATTCCTCAAAACGAAGATAACGAAATATTCTCCATCTTCGTTTTAGCTCCATATTCGTCAACTTCGCTAATTCTAGCAATCAAATAGGAAAGTTGACTATAAAGAAAGCTGTGTTTAAATCGCTATGCGATTATATTACTTTGCTTTTTTAAATAAATCGAATCATTATAATACTTGATAAGTATTATAATTATTCTATTTATTAAAAAAAAGCAAAGTAATATAATCGCATAGCGAATTAAACACAGCTGTCTCTATAGTCAACTTTCCTATTTGATTGCTAGAATTAGCGAAGTTGACGAATATGGAGCTAAAACGAAGATGGAGAATATTTCGTTATCTTTGTTTGAGGAATATGACGAATACATTCGTCATATTCGTCATCTTCGCTAATTCTAGATATCAAACCAATAGGACAGTTGCATTAAGTTAAAATCGCAATACACAATTATTTAAATCGCATATTAATCGCGATAACTAGAATAGTGACGAATATTCGATTTTGACGAATATGAGATGAATATTGTAGCGAATATTCACGAATTTCGCCGAAATCGAATATGGCAACTCCCGTTCAACACTATAGGTGTTTTTTTTCATTACAAAATATGACAGCAGTATTTAACGCTTGTATTTCACACTGACAGATGCAGCAAGGGCTGTAAAATGTTGTATTTTGCCCAAAATTATTGCTGTATTTCTAGCTTAAATTGCACACTGACTAATGCGGCATAGGCCCCAGATGGAGGGTATTGCCAAAAATGGGTGTTTTTTTAAAATCGGAAAATGATTGCTGTATTTCAAGCTTGTATTTAACAATGACAGATGCAGCAAACGCCACAAAATTAGGATTTTGCCCAAAATGGGTGTTTTTTTAAATAACAGAATATGACAGCAGTATCTAACGCTTGTATTTCACACTGAGAGATGCAACCAGGGCTGTAAAATTTAGTATTTTGCCCAAAAAGGGTGTTTTTTTAATAACAGAATATGACAGCAGTATATAACGCTTGTATTTCACACTGAAAGATGCAACAAGGGCTGTAAAATTTTGTATTTTGCCCAAAAAGGGTGTTTTTTTTAATAACAGAATAGAACAGCAGTATCTAACGTGTGTATCTCACACTGACAGATGTCAAAAAATCTTAGTTTACTACTTTTCCATCATTCTCGCATCTTTTGGACAAATCATCCTACTACCCCCAATTCTGTGCCGCTGTGCTCCCCAATACAATACTGCAGAAACAGATAAACCCCCTGATAATACTAGTACCACACAGAGCCCCCATATAAAATACCCCTTCATTGTGGCCTCAGTAGATGCCCCCATAATGCCCCCCAATAATGTGCCTGTAACGCCCACACACACACACAGGGGGAAGGATAGTGACCACTGCGCTCCACCCTCACCCCTGGCCCTGCCTACTTGCCTCACGAGTCCTGATGATAGGGGACAACTGGACGACAGTCCCTAACTTAGGATATGTGCAGGGAAGACAGACAAGACAAAATACAGAACATGAACGGACCGGGTCAGAACCAAGAGAGCTACACAGTACAAAGGATTAAGCAAAGAATGGTCAGGAGAAGCCGGGGGCAAATACCAGGAGAGCAGAGAAGTACAAGAGGAGTCCTAAGAGAGTAGTTAGGTGGGAGCCGAGGTCACAATACCAGGATGGTATTGTCAGGAAACAGGATCAGGTAAGTATTCAGTAGTCCAACAAATAGCCAGGAACCTAGAAATTAACAGGCAACCTGTGACCAGCAGGCTGCCTGTATTTATAGTGGGGAGTGAGGGTCATGTGACGTGGCCAGCGTCACATGACCGCCAGACCAACCAGTCGAGCACCGAGTGATCAGCTCGGCGCTCAAGGCAGATTAGGAGCAGGGAGCCACCCAGCTAGTAAAGCCGCCCTGGGAATGAGGTCAAACACAGATCCTCATTTCCAAAGCTAAGCAACAGGTCTGCGGGTAATGGGGGACCGAGTGTACCTTCGGAACCCCGTGACAGTGCCAGTAAAAAGGGACCCCAATAATGCCCCCAATAATGTGCCAGTAAGTGTCCCCATAGATGCCCCCCATCATGCAAGTGCCTCTCTCCTTCCCACTTCCCCCACATGTGCCAGTATCATAGTGCCATCCCCCCCTCCCAAAGTGCCAGTATCAAGTGCCTCTCTCCTTCCCATGTGCCAGTATCATAGTGCCAACCCCCCCATGTGCCAGTATCAAGTGCCTCTCTCCTCCCCCCCATGTCCCAGTATCATAGTGCCATCTCGCCCCCAAAAGTGCCAGTATAAAGTGCCTCTCTCCACCTTCCCCTCCATGTGCCAGTATCATAGTGCCACCCCCCCAATGTGCCAGTATCATAGTGCCTTCTCTTCCCCAATGTGCCAGTATCAAGTGCCTCTCTCCTTCCCACCCACCCTCCATGTGCCAGTATCATAGTGCAATCTCCCCCCAATGTGCCAGTATTAAGTGTCTCTCTCCTTCCCACCCCCCATATGTGCCAGTATCATAGTGCCATCTCCCCCCTCCTAATGTGCCATTATCAAGTGCCTCTCTCCTTCCCACCCACCCCAATGTGACAGTATCATAGTGCCAACCCCCCCTACCCCAAGTGCCAGTATCAAGTGCCTCTCTCCTTCCCCCCATGTGCCAGCATCATAGTGCCAACCCCCCCATGTGCCAGTATCAGGTGCCAACCCCCCCCCCCATGTGCCAGTATCAAGTGTCTCCAGCTCCCCCCATGGTAACAGTCGGGTATTTAATAAAAAGAAACATTTACCTCCATGTCAGCGATGCGATGTAGGCCTCTTCCGGCCTCTATGTCCATATATGGAGTCAATGCTTGTGTATTCTAATTTAGCCTGTATTTCAGAAAAGTTTCTGCTGGGACTCAAACCCACAACCTTCTGTATCAGAGGTAAGGCACTTAACCACACAGCTATAAGAGCTGCATAGACACTGACTGAAAAAATAGGAGACTTCTACTGTAGACTCGTTTATAGCTTTGATAGCTAGTGTACATCCATACACATGACAGCTGCCCGAGCGCACTCAGCTCTGCTATATCCCTATATATGATAGCTGCCCCAGCACACCCAGCTCTGCTACATCTATACACATGACAGCTTTCCTAGCACACTCAGCTCTGCTATATGTCTATATATGATAGCTGCCCTAGGACACCCAGCTCTGCTACATCTATACACATGACAGCTGCCCCAGGACACTCAGCTCTGCTATATCTCTATATAGCTATCTACTGTATATTAATACTTAGAGATATATAGATATAGCAGAGCTGAGTGTGCAGGGGCAGCTGTCATGTGTATAGATGTAGCAGAGCTGGGTGTGCTGAAGCAGCTGTCATATATAGAGATATAGTAGAGCTGAGTGGGCTGGGGCAGCTGTCATGTGTATTAGATGTAGCAGAGCTGGGTGTGCTGGGGCAGCTATAATATATAGAGATAGAGCAGAGCTGAATGAGCTGTGGCAGCTGTCATATAGAGATATAGCAGAGCTGAGTGTGCTGGGGCAGCTGTCATATAGAGATATAGCAGTGCTGGGTGTGTTGGGGCAGCTGTCATGTGTATAGATAAACACTGGCTATAACAGCTATAACAGAGTCTACAGTAGAAGGCTTATATGCAGCTCTTATAGCTGTGTGGGTAAGTGCTTTGCCTCTGATACAGAAGGATGTGGGTTTGAATCCCAGCAGACACATCTCTCCCTCTCCTGATGCAGCACAAGGAATCTCTATTGCTGTCTGAGGACGGCAATACAGATGACTATGCCTGGGATTCCGTTGGATTTGAATCTCATAAATGAGAAGCGTGCAAGTTGTGACACAAGCAGGGCATCTATACAGCAGTAAGGGGGCTGCTGGGAGGGGAGAGACAAGGCTGCTACCACCGTCCTGCATGTCGTTACAGTGTGTGGTGTTTGTGGCAGTCGCTACACCGGCCAAGGAGCCTCCTCGCTGTCGGCCATACGGCAGTCAAGGCTACCGGCCTAATGGGAAATTCCCGGTAGGCCATTCCGGCCCTGTCTAACGCATGTATCTCACAATGACAGATGCTGCAAAATTCTGTATTTTGCCAAAAATGGGTGTTTTTTAAAACCAGAAAATGATTGCTGTATTTCAAGCTTGTATTTAACAAGATGCAGCAAACGCTGCAAAATTTGGATTTTGCCCTAAATGGGTGTTTTTTAATAACAGAATATGACAGCAGTATCTAACGCTTGAATTTCACACTGACAGATGCAGCAAGGGCTGTAAAATTTAGTATTGTGCCCAAAAAGGGTGTTTTTTAAAACCCAGAAAATTATTGCTGTATTTCAAGCTTAAATTGCACACTGACTAATGCGGCATAGGCCCCAGATGGAGGGTATTGCCAAAAATGGGTGTTTTTTAAAACCCAGAAAATTATTGCAGTATTTCAAGCTTAAATTGCACACAGACAAATGCTGCAAAGGCCACAGATGTAGGGTCTTGCCAAAAATGGTTGATTTTTTTAAACCCAGAATATAATTGCAGTATTTCAAGCTTCTATTTGACTGTCACAAATGCACATATGCTGTGCTGGTGCACAACACTTGCATAAAATGGCCGCCGCCGCACACCTAATAGACAGATAAAAGTTATTTTTCTGGGTCACTGGGCTCAGGGCAGGGTAAAAAGATTGTGCACTGCACCCACAAAACAAAATCTAGGTAGATCGCTGAGTTAACAGGCACCTCAGATTAAAGATTCTGTCCTATTCTATCCCTCACAGCAGCAGCATCCTATCCCTACACTAATCAGAGCAGAGTGACGTGCAGCGCTACGCGACTCCAGCTTATATAGAGGCTGGGTCAGATGCTGCACTGGCCAATCACAGCCATGCCACTAGTAGGCATGGCTGTGATGGCTTCTAAGGGCACACGAGTTAAACGCTTGTTGATTGGCTGCTCTGCAGCCTTCCAAAAGGCACCATTAACTCGCCGAACACGGAACTTTTACTGAAAAGTTCGGCTTTGGGTCCGGGGTCCAAAAATCCTAAAGTTTGGTATGAACCCGAACTTTACAGTTTGGGTTCGCTCAAACCTACTCACTAACACAGATTTAGACAGATTTTTGAACAATTTTTGAGAGTAATGGGTCTTTTTTGTATGTAGAAAATGTTTCAGATCTTTGAGTTCAGCTCATGCAAAATGGGAGCAAAACCGAAAGTGTGGTGTTTATATTTTTGTTCAGTGTATATTACTGCAAGATACAACAAAAGCAATTAGTTATAACAAAAGCAATACTGAAATCACTTTTATACCCATATTATTAATCATATTTGATTTTTACTGTAAAAAAGTAACATAGTATATAAGGCCGTCCATCCAGTTCGGCCTGTTATCCTGCAAGTTGATCCTGAGGAAGGCAAAAAAAAAACTGTGATGTAGAAAAAAAATCCCTGTGAGGTAGTGTATTACTGCAGGAAATTGTGTAGTTCAAACATATTTTACTGCAAAAAACTGCATTGTAATATCCATGATCACATTACTGCAACAGACGGTGTAGTTCAAAATTACTGAAAAATTGAATTGTGATATCTACAGTTGTGTTTAAAATTATTCAACCCCCACTGAAATTGAGTGTTTTGGCCAGTTTGACATTGATTTTGATCATTTCAGTCATCTTGTTTACAATTAAATCAAAGAGGCCCTTGTAAGTCTGACAAATATAACATAACATTTATAATGAAATTACCACAAATGTCTTTTCTGTGCTCACATCATTATCAGTTTTATTCAACCCCCAAGTGACATTCAATCTTAGTACTTAGTACAACATCCTTTTCCAGTTATAACAGCTTTTAAACGTGAAGCATAGCTTGACACAAGTGTCTTGCAGCGATCTACGGGTATCTTCGCCCATTCTTCATGGGCAAAAGCCTCCAGTTCAGTCACATTCTTAGGCTTGCGCGCTGCAACTGCTTTCTTTAAGTCCCACCAGAGGTTCTCAATCTGATTTAAGTCAGGTGACTGCGATGGCCACTTTAAAATGTTTCAGCCTTTAATCTGCAACCATGCTCTAGTGGACTTGGAGGTATGCTTGGGATCATTGTCCTGTTAAAAGGTCCAACGTCTCCCAAGCCTCAGGTTTGTGACGGACTGCATCACATTTTCATCCAATATCTCCTGGTACTGAAGAGAATTTATGGTACCTTGCACACGCTGAAGCTTCCCTGTACCTGTAGAAGCAAAACAGCCCCAAAGCATGATTGACCCCCACCATGCTTCACAGTAGGCAAGGTGTTCTTTTCTTCATAGGCCTTGTTCTTCCTCCTCCAAACATAGCGTTGATCCATGGGCCCAAACAGTTCTAATTTTGTTTCATCAGTCCACAGAACACTATCCCAAAACTTTTGTGGTTTGTCCACATGACTTTTGGCATACTGCAGTCGACTCTTCTTATTCTTTGGAGATAGCAAGGGGGTGCGCCTGGGAGTTCTGGCATGGAGGCCTTCATTACGCAGTGTGCGCCTTATTGTCTGAGCTGGAACTTCAGTACCCACATCTGACAAATCTTTTTTCAGTTCCTCAGCAGTCACACGAGGACTTTTCTCCACTTTGCGCTTCAGGTAGCACACAGCAGTCGAAGTCAGCATCTTCTTTCTGCCACGACCAGGTAGCGTTTCAACAGTGCCCTTTGCCTTGAATTTGCGAATGATGCTTCCTATGGTGTCTCTTGGTATGTTTAACATCTTTGCAATCTTCTTATAGCCATTGCCCTTCCTGTGAAGAGAAATCACCTCTTCTCTTGTCTTCCTGGACCATTCTCTTGACTTGACCATGTTTGTAAACACACCAGTAAATGTCTAGAAGGAGCTGAGTATCACAGTCCTTTTAAATCTGCCTAATTGGTGCTTATTATGCTTGATTGCTGCTCCTTGACATCCACAGGTGTTTTCAATACCTGATCGAAAACACTTGAATGAACCTCTGTTCTTAAGAGTGGTAGTCTTTAAGGGGTTGAATAATTGTGTCAATGAAGAAATCACAAAAAAAACATTTAATACTGTATTACAAAAACAATTGATGTCATTTTAGTTCCATTTGGTTCTTTAAAAAGTCCTTGTAAGATTTCATTCTGAACACAATTACAAATGTACACTAAATTCCCTAAAACCCTTTACAGCATTGGGGGTTGAATAATTTTGAACACAACTGTATGTTAGTGAACGTAACTTTTCGTTTACAGGCCTCATAATAAAATGTCTGGCAAATAGAATAGTGGAAAATGAGAGACCCATGCCCCTTCATCTGAGAGTCAGAATGTGGGTCGTAGCAGCACCAGCCATCTGGCCAGTAGTAGTAGGCCACAGTTCTCCCTGGCTTCTGATATAGGCGCCACATCTTTACTGAGGACAAAGAGGATGAGATTGTGGAATGGATGGCTCACATCTCTTCTCAATCACAGCAAAATGATGTGGATGTCCTTTCTGAGTCTGACACATACCTTGGAGCTAGGGGTCACAGCATTCCTCCTGCTTTTCCTCTTTGCAACCCCAGAGAAGCCTTTCATTTTCATCCTCTCTGTGTTCCCTTCCCCCTCCTAGTGCAGTGTGTGCAGTTTTTCTGCACAGTGCCGGAAGACAAAAGCATTGCTTTTTGCAAGATCTGCATGCTGAAAATAAGCCATTGACATTCAAACATCAATGTAAGCACCACAGCTCTATTGCAGCACATGATGTATCACCTGTTACTGTGGGAAAAGAGAAGTGGCTGTCAGCTAGTGAAGATTGTCTTCCTTCTCCTGGCTTTCTTTACAGCAGCCATGCCACATCCATGTGCAGTACAATATTTTATCTGTCATGATTAGTGATGGACGAACATCTGCCGGGACGGTTCGCGAATGCAATCAAAAGTTTGCGGCGGGTCCCATTCATTTTAATGGCAGGCGAACCTGAAAAACCTTCAGCTCATATTTGCAGCCAACAAATAGTCCCACAACATGGACAGTGATATACCAGATGTATTATTCAAATTTGCAATCTCCATTAATTATTTTTTTCAATGCGAAATATCGGCAATATAATTTTCACGTACGCGCATGCGCAAATGCACTATACAGTACCCAAATGCAATATAAAGAAAGTATTTTTTTGGGGGTGACTGGTACATATATCACACCAGTAGAAATCATTTGTTCCAATAATGCTTGTCCCTCTATATACCTGCAGTATCGCAGCAGAACCGCACACAACTGCCGCACAATACAAATGCACTATAATATACTTTCTAGCATAGAAAGTATATTATAACATTGTGCAAGGAAGGCAATCCATTAGAATATACATAAAGATAAAACGTAACCTTTAATAATGTTACTATGAGGGTCCATTCACACGTCCAGAAGTGTTTTGCGGATCTGCAAAACACGGACACCGGCAATGTGCATTCGGCAATTTGCGGACCGCACATCACCGTCACTATAATAGAAAATGCCTAATCTTGTCTGCAATTGCGGACAAGAATAGGACATGCTCTTTTTTTGGGCGGAAACGGAAGCACGGATGCGGAAGTGCTGATCTGCAAATGCCTTGTTCCCACACCAGGTGCTTATCCATCTCCACCTTATCTACTTCCATGGACATCCTCCTGTCCCAAACAGAAGCAGAGCTGACTATTGGTCCCACTCCTCCTCCCTCCTATCATAAGTGTAAAGTGAAACGTTGCTGTGCTGTGTTAAAGCTGATCAGCATGGGTGAGTTGCTGTCAGTTACTAAAATGCATCAAGCAGCAAACATCCAGCTGGCTGTCTCCCCGTCAACTCCAACTGAGCAGGTTGGTCAGCAACATTGGCAGGAACATTGTGGCTGCACTGCATTTGGGAGGAAATAAAATATGCTCCCTGCTCAGTGCACATGATAACTTTAGTCATGCAACACTTTTTTAAAAGTACTGTAAGCTTGCAGAGGGTGCTGGCCAGGCCCACGAGACTGTTGTTGCATTTCAGTCATTCTTATGTGCAAGTAACTCTCTCTTGGACGTGCATTGCTTGATCTATGATGTTCCAAGTTGCTGGAATTTCACCTTGCATATGCTAGAGCATCTGTACAAGCAGCGTAAAATGGTAAATGATTTTGTCATTTATCAGAATGCTTCAGCAGGAAGCAGGTGTTGTTTTCAGGTCAGGCATTGGCAGCTAATCAGAGACACAGTTGCGTACTCAGGCCTATTGAAGAGGTTATCAGATTTGTCGGTAGGACCCACTAAGGTATTAACAATGTCATTCCTCTGATATTTATCTTCAAACAGACTCTCACAGTGATTCAAAAACGGACGGTGGAGGAAAAGCAGCTTATCAATCTTGCCGGCTGCACTGCAGCTTTTGGGGATCCCCATAAAGAAAGTCTCATGAAGGAGGAAGTGGAGGATGATGATGAGCTACCACTGAAGGAAGAGGAGCAGGAGAAAGAGACTGATGATGATGATGATGATGATGAAGACCTCGGCCATGATGACCAAGCATCCCAGTGGGGTACGGAGCCGGAAAGAACTGGATCCTCTGGCAGGCTGGCCATGTAATGCCATGTAATGAATTGTGTATCTACTGTATACCATCAAGCAATCTGATGATTAATGGATAGCCATACTTTTATTGCTTCTGCCATCATGCCACTGCCATTGTCGGTCTGCCTACTATCATTCCGTACTGTATGGCTGCTACCATCATGCTACTGCCACTTTTTGCCTGCCTACCAGCAAGTTCCATAACATATGTCTGCTGCTGCTGCTATCTTGCCACTGATGCTGTCTGTCTACCTACTGTCATGTTCTGTACCGTATGACTACTGATGTTGCTGTCACCGCTGCAGCTGCACCTCCCTGCTGCATATCCCCCTACTGCCACTTCCATTATTGTTACTCAGCTACCAATACTACTACTACTATTACTACCTCAACACAGCCACATACATATCTAATTAATTTTTGAAGGCTTATGCAGAACAAGCCACTGTCTCTTCTGACATTAATGTGTGTGTATATAAAAAAGAGGCAGGGACCTGTCCCCATTATTGTATGATTTTTGGATGCATCCAGCATCTTCTAGTCCCCACACTGTTTTCTTCCAGTAGTGCATGTGCATGGTTACATGCACCACTCCAGCCAATGACTGGCTTCCTTATAACCACAAAACCCTTTTAACAATGATATTAGCAAATCAGTGGCCATTTGATCCTCGTTCCAGATGCAAGTAGCCCATGTATTTATATACAGATGGGCTGATATATAGCAAACTGTGGCTAAAGAGTTTCTACAAATTTAAGCATTAAACCTTGAATATCTTTGCTGAAATGCTTTAAAGAGAATTTAAAAAATACCCTTAGTTGCTGTTAAAAATATAATTACAAAATCCTGTGTATGTAATAAAGTTTATTGAACGGTAAATGTGTAGAAATACTATTTTCTTTGCACATTAATTACACAATTTCCCTTGAGAAACGATGGCTTTTAATACAACTTTAGCTTGTTCAGGCTTGTGATTTTTTCCCCAGACAGCCAAGTTTAGAAGTTGGAGGAGAAAAGTGGACTTTTCCTCCTTTCTTTTAATAAACTTTTAAAAAGCCCTAGGAAATTTATCAGATTTTTTTTTTCAAATTTTTCATGTCACTATCAATATATATATATATATATATATAAAAAAAACAAAAACATAAGATCTAAAATCACATTTTACGCTGCCCACTGAGCCTCACTGACACATCCTGTTCAGTACAGATCCATATTAAGCAGTCGTTTTATTATCACAGACAGTGAAAGGTAACATCTGGTAGCACAGAATCATGCCATTCACAATAAGAGCTGTTTAACACAAACCTGTGCAGTACGGAAATCACGCTCCATGTGTAAGCATGATCCTCCGTTCTGGACACTGCTCATCTTGCAGGAGCGCATAGTACTATACTGATTTAGAATGCTATGTGCCTCTGCATGACCTTACTAATACAGAATCATAGCTTTAGGTCACTATGATCCTGTAGAAGTAACATGAGCACATCTTTAGGGGTAGCCAAAGATTACACTCTGAAGCACTGTTGAGAAACCATTAAAATTGACACAATTATGTGCAGGGCCGTCTATAATATTGATTGGACCCTGGGCAAGAATTTATCTTGGCCCCCTGGATCCCGCCTTCCCACACCCTAGCATGCAATTACGCCCTCCACCACAACACACACACAAAAAATAATAATCCACACACCTCGTATACAATGAGCAGGAATGTGCAGTGTGTAAGTATATCATAGCCAACCCACTGCTTTCCTATAGGGAAGCATTGGGAGGCTATTGCGCAAGCTTGTCTTCATAGAGATGCTTTGAATCAATGCATTTCTATAAGGAGTGTTTAGCGTGAATGCCAGTGTTGCACGTTGTGCAACACTGGATTAGAAAGCACCTCTAGTGGCCGTCTGATGAGTGGCCGTCTGATGAGTGGCCACTAGAGGTTCCTTGGCAGTAATGTAAATACTGACTTTTTTTCTAAAAAGGTAGTGTTTCAATTAAGAAGCTTGCAGAGACATGCTATAGACACCAGAACTACTACGTTTAGATGTTGTGGTTCTGGTGACTATAGTTTCCCTTAATATAGAGAAAAAAAAAAGAATCAGCACAAAAGTATCAGATAAAATGGCTGTATCATTATTCTAAAAATTAAAAAAGCACAACTTCTGACACAAATATATAGTATTTTGCAGATTACTTTTTTTTTTTTTTTTTTACAATGTGCAGATAGTACTGTACTACTAACCCCTCCATCCACCCCTACATACAGGGTAATACAGCGCCCCATACCCCTTACATCCAGTGACGTCTCTTTGATGTACATTTTCTCTTTCCTCATCTTCTCCTTTCAGACCTTCAGACCAGACCACCATTTTTCAGGCATTTCTCGTCTCTGCAGTTTGACAAACAAAATCTTAGTTTACTACTTTTCCATCATCCTCCCATCTTCTGGACAAATCATCCTACCACCCCCAATACTGTGCCGCTGTGCTCCACAATACTATACTGCAGAAACAGATAAACCCCCTGATAATAGTAGTACCATGCAGATAGTGCCCTTCAATAATTATTGGCACACAGTGCCCTAAAATAACTGCGCCCAGTAAAAAGTGCCCCTGATACTAATAATGTAAACATAACGTCCCCCAAAAATAATTGTGGTAAGCTGATACTGTGTCCTGAGGACGGCGATACAGATGACTATGGAGATGAGCACTTCCACAATGGAAGCGATCATCTCCCTGTGCCCTGCCGCCGCCCCCCACGTCACCAGTGGCTCAAGAGGCAGTTTCCTTGGGCCCCCCAGGAGCAACTGGGCCCGGGGCAGCTACCCCTTTTGCCCTGTGTTAAAGACGGCCCTGTTTATGTGTTTTACAAGGAAACATAGAAACATAGAATGTGTCGGCAGATAGGAACCATTTGGCCCATCTAGTCTGCCCAATATACTGAATACTATGGATAGTCCCTGGCCCTATCTGATATGAAGGATGGCCTTATGCCTATCCCATGCATGCTTAAACTCCTTCACTGTATTTGCAGCTACCACTTCTGCAGGAAGGCTATTCCATGCATACACTACTCTCTCAGTAAAGTAATACTTCCTGATATTACGTTTAAACCTTTGCCCCTCTAATTTAAAACTATGTCCTCTTGTAGCAGTTTTTCTTCTTTTAAATATTCTCTCCTCTTTTACCTTGTTGATTCCCTTTATTTATTTAAAAGTTTCTATCATATCCCCTCTGTCTCGTCTTTCTTCCAAGCTATACATGTTAAGGTCCTTTAATCTTTCCTGGTAAGTTTTATCCTGCAATCCATGTACCAGTTTAGTAGCTCTTCTCTGAACTCTCTCCAAAGTATCAATATCCTTCTGGAGATATGGTCTCCAGTACTGAGCACAATACTCCAAATGAGGTCTCATTAGTGCTCTGTAGAGCGGCATGAGCACCTCCCTCTTTCTACTGGTAATTCCTCTCCCTATACACCCAAGCATTCTGCTAGCATTTCCTGCTGCTCTATGACATTGTCTGCCTACCTTTAAGTCTTCTGAAATAATGATCCCTAAATCCCTTTCCTCAGATACTGAGGTTAGGACTGTATCACTGATTTTATATTCTGCTCTTGGGTTTTTACGCCCCAAGTGAATTTATCTTGCACTCATCAACATTAAATTTTAGTTGCCAGATTTTTGACCATTCCTCTAGTTTTCCTAAATCCTTTTCCATTTGGTGTATCCCTCCAGGAACATCAACCCTGTTACAAATCTGTGTGTCATCAGCAAAAAGACACACCTTACCATCGAGGCCTTCTGCAATTTCGCTGATAAAGATATTAAACAATATGGGTCCCAGAAAAGATCCCTGAGGTACCCCACTGGTAACAAGACCTTGGTCTGAATATACTCCATTGACTACAACCCTCTGTTGCCTGTCCCTCAGCCACTGCCTAATCCATTCAACAATATGGGAGTCCAAGCCCAAAGACTGCAATTTATTGATAAGCCTTCTATGTGGGACAGTATCAAAAGCCTTACTAAAGTCTAGATAAGCGATGTCTACTGCACCTCCTCCATCTATTATTTTAGTCACCCAACCAAAAAAATCAATAAGATTAGTTTGACACGATCTCCCTGAAGTAAACCCATGCGGTTTTTCATCTTTCAATCCATGGGATTTTAGATGTTCCACAATCCTCTCCTTAAGTATGGTTTCCATTAATTTCCCCACTATTGATGTCAGGCTTACTGGCCTATAGTTGCCCGATTCCTCCCTACTACCTTTCTTGTGAATGGGCACAACATTTGCTAATTTCTAATCTTCTGGGATGACTCCTGTTGCCAGTGATTGGTTAAATAAATCTGTTAATGGTTTTGCTAGTTCACCGCTGAGCTCTTTTAATAGCTTTGGCTGTATCCCATCAGGCTCCTGTGACTTATTTGTATTAATTTCAGACAGCTGACTTAGAACCTCTTCCTCTGTAAAGGAGAGAAAGATACAATGACTGGTGCAGAGTATGCACAGTGAGTTGTGAAGAAGGAAATACCTCAACTAGAGATCAGCTGTTTAGGTCTTGCTCTCATGACTATAATGCACACGGAACGGTGCCAGTGTATTGCGGATTCGCAAATGCAGTCTGCAATACGGCAACGGGGGTGAATGAGCCCCTAGAATGTGCAGTAGTTAGTGATAGACGAACATCGGCCAGGACAGTTCGCGAACGCGATCAAATGTTCGCAAACCGCAAGTTTGCGGCAGGCCCCATTCATTTTAGTGGCAAGCGAACCTGAAAAGCCTTCAGCTCATATTTGCAGCCACCAAATACTTAGTAGAAGTGTACAAATAGTCCCACAACATGGACAGTGACATTGCAGCATAAGCACGTTTGTAATTCCTGGGTTTTATACTGCTGCCATATTGAGTTATTAAACAAACACCCGTTTGGGCAAAAAAAGTTTATTTGGCAGCCTTTGCTACATATGTCATTGTGAGATACACCCTTAATACATTTGGGTTAGATTCAGAGATTTGAAATACCGTCATTTGGTGCATTAATATTTAATTCAGGCATACACTGGTTCAGGCTGTGTGAGATACACCCTTTACATACAGGGGTCTGATTCAGGCATTTGAAATACAGCCATTTTGGGCAAATAAATGTTTAATTGAAGCCTAGTATGGTTCAGGCCGTGTGAGATACACCCTTTACATACTGTCGTTCTATTCAACTATTAATTAAACACCCATTTAGGGCAAGATCCTAAATTCGAGAAATATGAGGAGAGCATCAAATAAGGGACGTGGCCCAGGTCGTGGTGCTGCTGGTGGAGCTCCTGTTGCAGGCAGAGGACGTGCTCGATCTGCGCCAGCTACACGCACAAGTGAAATCCCTTTCTCAGGTGCGAGTAGGCGACAGAACCTGCAGCGGTATTTGTTTGGGCCTAATGCTGCTCTACAAATGGTGAGGCCTGAACAAGTACAGGTGATAATAGATTGGGTTGCTGACAGTGGATCCAGTTCCTTCACATTGTCTCCCACCCAGTCTCCTGCTGAAAGACCACAGCTGGCACCTTCAGCCTATGTCCATTAGTCTTTCACCTCACCCCCTTGCAAATCAGGCAAGCAGTCTGAGACCCAAGTCATGCAGCATTCTCTTCTGCTTTTTGATGACTCTGTTAGCAGTGTTTCCCAGAGCAATCCACCTAGCCCTGCCCCCGAAATGGAAGAGATTGAGTGCACCGATGCCAAACCACTTATGTTTCAAGATGAGTACATGGGAGGACCATCGCAGCACGTCTCGGATGATGACGAAACACAGGTGCCAACTGCTGGGGCTTTCGAAAGTGTGCAGACCGACAAGGAAGGCAGGGGTGAAGACTGGGTGGAAGATGATGTGGAGGACGATGAGGTCCTCGACCCCACATGGAATCAAGGTCATGCGAGTGACCTATGTAATTCGGAGGAAGAGGTGGTGGTCGCACAGAGCCACCAGCACAGCAGAAGAGGGAGCAGGGTGCAAAAGTGGAGCGGCCGTCCTCTAGACATTACGCCTAGTACTGCTCACCGCAGCAAGGGACCGAGCACACCAAAGCCAGCTCCAAGGAGTGCCCTGGCGTGGCATTTCTTCAGACAATGTGCTGACGACAAGACACGAGTGGTTTGCACGCTGTGCAATCAGAGCCTGAAGCGAGGCATAAACATTCTTAACCTGAGCACAACCTGCATGACCAGGCATTTAAGTGCAAAGCACGATCTGCAGTGGAGTAGACACCTCAAAAACCAAGAAAGGTCTCTGGCTCCTCCTGCTTCCTCTTCTGCTGCATGAAGAGGGCACTGGCTATTTGTTCAGTCCCACTAGCTCAACCATCATCCTACCCCCAACCCCACTTCCTAACCCAGGAAATAAACACACCACACCACTGCTTGGATTTAATCGGCCACAGCAGCCGTTTATTGAATACATACAAAATATATATAACATAAGTTAACACATGACGAGGGAGGTCCTAGAAGCCCCAATAACTCCATAAACGCTGGAACACCTGCGTCTCCATCTTGCCCCCAGCCGTTGAACCCAGCTCGGAGGCAGCAACTGATGGAACGCGTAATTAGTTCCTACCAGCTCCTCAATGAGAGTCCAGCCCCTCCCGCGGGGCCCTCCCATCCTCAGGTACCACCATATTCCTCCACTTCAAGCACCTCCCCCGCCTCCAAGAACGCGCAGCTTGACCACCTCAACCCTGCGCGTCCCTCCACACACGCAAAGCAATTTCAACGCCGCTCTGGAGCCCCAGAGCCCACAAATCCGTACCCACCACATTCAGGTGCACTCCATCTGCTCTCCAAAATGCACCCTCACCTTTCTCCAACACCTCATGCCGCACCACAACCCTGCCATTCCTTGCCATAAACCGGCCAACTGCTCTGTTCACCTTAATCCGAGCCTTATTAAGGCTCTCCACTGACCTCGCACCCCTCCACACCTTCCGCGGCACAATGTCTGACCAAACTGTTATGATCCCTGGAAACAATGCCCAAATCCTGAGCAAGTCAAACTTGACATCACGGACCAATTCCCTAAAAGGACGCTTCCCCAAATCATTCCCCCCCACATGTAAAACTAACACATCCGGAGGACGATCCAATCGCACAAAATGATGCACCTCCCGCAAAACTCCACCCCACAACATACCTCTAACCCCTAACCATCTGACCGTAGCACACTCCGGACTAAAGCCCAACTGTCGCCCACTCGGCCTTACATCTGCTCTGATCGCACCCCAGAACACATAGGAGTGCCCCAGAATCCATACCAAAGCCGCCACCGTCCGACCTGTGAACACAAAAAGGAACAAATTTACAACCCCCCATCACCAACCGTACCCCTATAATAATGCAGGCCTCACATATGATTTGAAACGCACCGACTCCCAACGCCCAATCCTCCTAATCACCTCCTCACTGGCGCCCCACCTGGCTGCCTCAGTTGCCGCACCAATTCTGAACGAATGACCAGAATACTCCTTGACCGGCACACCCAAAATCTTCAAACATTTCTTAAAAACCGCCAGGAACTGAAACCTAGACAAAAAGGAGCCGCCCTCATGCCTAAGGAAAGGAACCTCATTACACTGTAGCCCCGCCCCATAAGACCCTGCACACCGCACCGGACACATACTACAACCTGGTACCGGGAACAACGTAAAACGCTGCCCCCTGCCTTCCTGATCAGTTTTTGACCTCCGAATCCGGACATACACCCTATCCCCCGCTAACTCCACATCCTCACTCCTAAGTCCCCCTGCTCTACTCACACTGTCACACACCAACTCCCCCAAGCGAAAAGCACCGAAAAACGCCAAAGCAAATGCAGCCCTGAACAGCACTAACTCCCAACCAGAACTACAAACACAACTCAACTTCTCACCCATCTGCACAAGCAACTCAAAGGACACCGGCCTCCGATAATCCGGCACCCTGCCTACCCCCCTACGCCACCCTTTCAACACCTGCCTAACCAAAAAACCCTTAGTCAAATCCGGCAACCCCCGCAACTTAAAGCCAAACGCTACCCCCGCTATCAAATGATTCACCTTTGACACCGACCACCCTTCGCCCTTCAACTGCCCTAACAACATCAACAACCTCACATCACCATCCCCAACACCAGCCCCCCAGGCTCCGTTCCAAGTTTCCCAGGTCGCCCACGCCTTACCATACTCCCTCCAAGTACCCGGGCTCAACGAATCCCTCAACATCCCCATCACTTCTCCTCCAGGATCCCCCACAGCCACGACGGACACTCCAGACCATCCAGCTCCGCTTCTGGCGCAAGAAGCCGGAACCGCTCCCACTGTAAACGAGAAAGAGAATCCGCCACTGAATTAGACACTCCAGCCACATGTTCTGCCACCAACCACATGTTAATCGACAAACATCGCAATACCAAAAACTGTAACAGCCTAACCACCGGCGGGGAAGATGCGGACAAACTGTTGATAGCCTGAACCACTCCCAAATTGTCACAATGAAAGCGCACCTTCCTGTTTTCAAATTTCTCACCCCACAATACTACCGCCATCACAATGGGAAAAAGTTCCAGCAACGCCATGTTCCTGACCCAGCCCCGACTTACCCACGAATCCGGCCATACTCCCGCACACCATTGGCCTTGGCAATAAGCCCCGAAACCCACTCCCCCCGACGCATCAGTGTACAACTCAAACTCCACACTATCACACAACTCCGCCATCACTAAAGACCTGCCATTGTACTGACCCAAAAACTCCGCCCACACCCTTAAATCCCCTTTTAACTCCTTGCGTAACCTGATAAAATGATACGGCGCTAACACCCCCGCCGTAGCAGCAGCCAAACGTCTACAGAAAATTCTACCCATCGGCATAATTTGACAAGCAAAATTCAATTTACCCAACAATGACTGCAACTCCCTCAACCTAATCTTCTCCCTGACCAAGGCCCTATCAATCTCCAAACGCAAATCTACCAACTTGTCCTGCGGAAGCCTGCACTCCATCCGCTCCGTATCTATAACAATCCCCAAAAAACACAACTCCGTCACCGGCCCCAACGTTTTCTCCCGCGCTAATGGTACCCCAAAACGCGCAAAAACCGACTGCACCGTGTGCAGCAACAAAGAACACACCCGCGAATTTGCCGGCCCTAAACATAAAAAGTCGTCCAAATAATGGATAACTGATGAACAACCTGAAACTTCCACCACTACCCATTCCAAAAATGAGCTAAAGGTCTCAAAATATGCACATGACAGCGAGCACCCCATTGGCAAACACCTATCCACAAAATATTCGCCATCCCAAAAACAACCCAACAAACCCATGCTGTCCACATGTACCGGAAGCAATCTAAAGGCCGCCTCCACATCCACCTTAGCCATCAACGTCCCCTGCCCCAACCGCCTCACCCATCTTACAGCCGCATCAAAGGAGGTATATACCACCGAACAAAGTTCAGGATCTATACCATCATTGACCGACGCACCTTTTGGATAAGACAAATGATGAATGAGCCGAAACTTATTCGGCTACTTCTTAGGCACCACCCCTAACGGGGACACCCTCAATCCCAGAATCGGCGGCTCCTTGAATGGACCCGCCATCCGCCCCAACTCCACCTCTTTCTTTAATTTTTCCGCCACAACACCCGCGTGAACAAGCGCAGACCTAAGATTCCTAAGAACCGTAGGCCCCGCCGTGACAACTGACGGAATACGAAAGCCAAACCTAAAACCATCCCCCAACAACCCAGCCGCGACCTGATCCGGATATCTATCTAGGAACACCTGCATCTCTTCCACCCGCACCGGCGTCCGACCCTTTTCCAGCACCGTCACCCCCCCTATTCTTACCCCCTTTGAAGCAACGGTTAGCTCCATGGGCTCCCCCACACCCCGTGCACTCGTGCTTAAATTTGCACTTGGCCCCAAATCTGCAATTTCCTTCATTAAAAAGGAAGCACAACCCTTTCGCCGATGCCGCTGCCAATGCCCCAGGGGATGACCCCCCGGACTCCCCACGAAAGGACTGCCCAGCCTTAGGAGGCGCCGTCACCCTCAACCACAACCCAATATCCTTATGATCCCACCGAATATCAGGCCTCACCGCCTTACGCTGCCGGAACTGCTCGTCATAACGGAGCCAGCCCACACCCCCATACACCCTATAAGCCTCCCCAATAGCGTCTTGGTAACAAAAAAGCGCCGAACAACATTCCGGCGCCCGTTCCCCAATGACACTTGCTAATATGGCAAACGCCTGTAGCCAATTAGCAAAGGTACGTGGAATCAATCGATGCCTACGCTTATCCTCATCCTCCTTTTTTCCCTCGTCCTTCTTACCCCTATCCAAGTTACACCTTTCCAACGGGAGCAGCGAGAATATCTCCACATACTCTCCCTTCCAGATCTTTTCTCTCACCTCCTGTTTCAAATGAGCCCCCAGCGGCCCTTCAAAGCACACGTACACCTCACCCCGAGCCCTATCATCCAACCTCTGCACCTCCTCCTCCCCCCCCGCCTGCGTCTCCACCGACACCGACCCTGCACCTGACGTAACAACCTGCGTCCCTGACCCTAGACCCGGCACCACCCCCCACCCCGGCAATGGAGACCCAGCACCAGCACCCATACCTGACAACCAACCCGCCAATCCCCCCAAAAACTGCCCCAAACCTTTACCAAATTCCCCCATGTTCCCACCCCCCCCACCCGGGAAACCCTGGGTTAAAACAGATCCCCAACCAATCTCACCAGGCACCACGGGCGCTGTGACTCCCGCTGCCGTAGATCCTGACTCCCGCCGTAACGCCACTTCACCATAAAAGCTCCTGGATGTCGACGGCTGCTCCTCCTGGACCACCTGTACGACCCTCTGCACCACGCTGGCTGGACGCCGGGACGAGGCCGCAGCACCCACCGCCGCAAGGGGATCTTCCTCCACACTGCTGGAATCTTCTCTGGGCCTGCCCTGGTATTCCTCTCCCCTAAGAGCAGCCCGAGGAGCCCGGATCCTTTCTGAAAGCCGAGTGGACCGCCCGCTTAAGGAAGGACTGGGCCGGTCCACCGTTCCTGGTCCTGCATCCGAGTCACCTGCTGCAGGGAACGGGGGAAGGGGCGTCCCGCTCCTAACAGGGCCCCGCCGAGAATCGGGATTCCTCCCACGGCGAGAGCGGCTCGCAGGTGGCTGAGCGGCCGCTCTCCGCCGCCGAGGGTCCACAGGGGGGCTCCCTATTCGGCGCCGGGCCCGGGGGGTGATTTCAGGGCTTAGGCGTGCCGGCGCTATGCTCCGCCGCAGCCGGGCATCCCTGGCAATGGGGGTAGCCGCCGGAGCAGGCGATACAATGCAGGCGCCCACCTGTTCCTGCAGCCAGCCAGGCCCCCTCACCTCCGCCTCTCGCCGCAACCTCTCCAGCATCTCATCCACGGACATCCCTGGCACCGACATCTTGAGGTACGTCCTGCTCGTTTGGATCCCCTGGCCGCACTGACCTCACTTCCGCCTCCTTCCTCTGTCTCCGCTCCGGCCACGCCCCCCGCCGCCCTGGCAACTCCCGCCCTTCCTCTTACACCGCCCCCACAACCCCCTAACCCTTTCCTCACCAGTCCTTCACCGCCCGGCCTCTTCATGCGCGTCCTCCCCAACCGCTGCGCTCCAGTCCGGCCTGACTGTCTCGGCCTCTTCATCCACCTCTGGAGTGACAGTGCCACCTGCCACCCCGCAAACAGAGGATCTGCCAGAAACATCAACACCTGGGTCACATAATGTCCCAAGGAAGCATTCAGCTCTCCATCTCCCAAACACTGGAGAGGAAGAGGAATTACCCACCTACCCACCTGCGTTCCCTAGCCCTGAATGCCAGCATTTCTAAATTACTGGCCTTTGAAATGCTGTCATTCCGTCTGGTGGAGATGGATAGTTTTAAAGGCCTTATGGCGGTGGCTGTCCCACAGTATGTCGTGCCCATCCGCCACTACTTTTTAAGGCGAGCCATCCCTTCCCTGCACAACCAAGTAGAGGACAAAATCAGGTGTGCACTGCGCAACGCCATCTGTGGCAAGGTGCACCTCACTACGGATAAGTGGACCAGTAAGCACGGTCAGGGATGTTATTTCTCAATAACAGCACACTGGGTAAATGCAGAGGAGGCTGGGCCTGAGGCGGATAGCAGTTTGGTGCATGTCCTTCCACCACCGAGGATTGCAGGGTGCTTCAGTTTGCCTCCTGTTGCTTCCTCCTTGTACTCTGCTTCCTCATCCTCTACCAGCTCATCATCCAGTCAGCGTAACACCTTCACCACCAACTTCAGCACAGCCAGGGGTAAACGACAGCAGGCAGTTTTAAAACGTATCTGTTTGGAGGACAAACCCCACAAAGCGCAGGAGCTGTGGACAGGCCTTGAACAACAGACCGATGAGTGGTTTTTGCCAGTCAGCCTCAAGCCCGGGCTGGTGGTGTGCGATAATGGGTGAAATCTCATAGCAGCTCTGGGACTAGCCGGTTTGACGCACATCTCTTGCCTGGCGCATGTGCTGAATTTGGTGGTGCAGAGATTCCTTAAAAATTACCCCGATATGTCAGAGCTGCTGCATAAAGTGCGGGCCGTCTGTGCCTGCTTTCGGCGTTCTCACCCTGCTGCTGCTCGCCTGTCAGCGTTGCAACGTAACTTCGGCCTTCCCGCTCACCGCCTCATATGCGACGTGCCCACAAGGTGGAACTCCACCTTGCACATGCTGGCCAGACTGTGCGAGCAGCAGCAGGCGATAGTGGAGTTTCAGCTGCAGCACGCACGGGTGAGTCGCTCGGTGGAACAGCACCACTTCACCACCAATGACTGGGCCTCTATGCGAGACCTGTGTTCCTTGTTGCGCTGTTTCGAGTACTCTACCAACATGGCCAGTGCCGATAACGCCATTCTCAGTGTTACTATCCCACTTCTATGCCTTCTTGAAAAAACGCTCTTGGCGATGATGGAAGAGGATGTGGCACAGGAGGAGGAGGAGGAAGAGGGATCATTTCGTAGGGTTTCCGGCTAGTCATTCCCAAATGGCTCCTAGGGTGAGTTTATGCACCCACAAACCCAAGGTACACAATTGTCCAGCCAGGGCAAAGTTCTGGAGGATGACGAGGTGGAGGATTAAGAGGAGGAGATGGAGGAGGAGGAACCATGTTCACAGCAGGGTGGCACCCAGACCAGCTCATGGCCATCACTGGTGCATGGATGGGGGGATACAGAGGACACAGATGATACACCTCCCACAGAGGACAGCTTTTCGTTGCCTCTGGGAAGCCTGGCACACATGAGCGATTACATGCTGCAATGTCTCCGCAACGACCGCCGAGTTGACCACATTCTAACTTGTGCTGATTACTGGGTGGCCACGCTGCTGGATCCCCGTTACAAGTACAACGTACCGTCCTTAATTCCGTCAC
This sequence comes from Bufo bufo, assembly GCF_905171765.1. Taxonomy (NCBI): domain Eukaryota; kingdom Metazoa; phylum Chordata; class Amphibia; order Anura; family Bufonidae; genus Bufo; species Bufo bufo. Next base: position 78,407,215 of record NC_053391.1, read on the forward strand.
TGGAGCGTGATTGTAAGATGCGCGAGTACAAGCACACGCTGGTAGACGCGCTGCTGGGGGCATTCCCACCTGACAGCGAGGGCACAGTGGAAGCACAAGGCGAAGGCAGAGGATGAGGAAGAGGTCACCAACGCAGCTGGGGCACTGCCAGCACCTCAGAAGGCAGGGTTAGCATGGCCGAAATGTGAAAAAGCTTTGTCATCACGCCACAACAACCAGAACCACCAGCTGATATGGAACGTCTTAGCAGGAGGCAGCATTTTACCAACATGGTGGAGCAGTATGTGAGCACACGCCTACACGTACTGAATGACGGGTCTGCCCCCTTCAACTTTACGCCTTGGAGGTGCTGGCCTGCCCTGCAGCCATTGTATTATCTGAACGTGTGTTTAGCACGGCAGGAGTCGTGATCACAGACAAGCGCAGCCGCCTGTACACAGCCAATGTGGACAAGCTCACGTTCATTAAAATGAACCAGGCATGGATCCCTCAGGACTTGTCTGTAACTTGTGCAGAATAGACATGTATACCGGCACTAAACAGCCATTGTTATACTGCAGCGCAATTAAAACCAAAAACCTGTGTTGGCTACCTCGTCCTCCTCCACCGCCGCTTCCACCTACACCGCTACGTCCACCTCCTCCTCAAACTACTACTCCGTATGGAACTCCACCTCATAAATCACATTTTTATTTGTACGTATTTTATTTTATATCATTTCACTACTTTTTCAGTTACATTTTCTGGTGAAATTCAGCCACTTTTGGGTGTATAGTGCCACTGCTATACTAAGTAGACGAGTTAAAAAAAAAATTAAATTGTCATTTACATTTTAGGGTGAAATTTACGAATTTTTGGGTGTATAGTACCACTGCTATACCTAGTAGGCCGGTTAAAAAAAAATAAATGTCATTTACATTTTCGGGTAAAATTAACCAATTTTTGGGTGTATAGTACCACTGCTATACCTAGTACGCCAGTTAAAAAATAAATAATAATTGTCATTTACATTTTCGGGTGAAATTTACAAATTTTTGGGTGTCTAGTACCACTGCTATACCAAGTAGGCCGGTTAAAAAAAAAATTGTCATTTACATTTTTGGGTGAAATTAACCAATTTTGGGGTGTATAGTACCAGTTCAATACCTAGTAGGCCGGTTAAAAAAATAAAATAATTGTCATTTACATTTTAAGGTGCAATTCATCAATTTTGGTGTGTATAGTACCACTGCTATACTTAGTAGGCCGGTTAAAAAAAATATATATTGTCAATTACATTTTTGGGTGAAATTCACCAATTTTTGGGTGTAATATACCCCTCCTCTACCTAGTTGACAGCTTAATAAATTTCAATAATTTTTTGTTACAATCTTGCGTTGACATTATACAATTTTAGACGTGAATAAACACCTGCTCTGCATAGGTGACAGGGAATAAAATTTTATAAATTATTCAGTAATTAATGCGCACCACATCCTTTCATTCAATGTTTAAACTTTGAAAAGTTGTCAAACTTTTATGCTTTAATAATTTCTCCCATATTTCAACTCTATAATTTAAAATTTGAAAAAATTAATCCTCCCTTGGATGTGGTCTCTCTGGCCTGGAACCCTGATTTCCCGCCACCCGTGATCACCATGGTAGGTGCATAAAAGAACATCGAAAGTTGATAGAGCAGATATCAAATTGGATCGTGAACATCACGGGGACGTGCGACATGGTGGGGCAGTAAGTGTGCAGTCCCTGCAACATCTGGGTCTCCAAATTGGGCACATAGCCTGAGTTTGCCCTTTACCCCTTGGAGGTGCTGGCCTGCCCTGCAGCCAGTGTATTGTCTGAACGTGTGTTTAGCATGTCTGGAGGGGGTTATCACAGGTTATATTTCCCAATGTTTTGGGGTGTACCCTAATTTTAAAAATAAAATTTAAAACCAAAAAGCAGTGTAGGCTACCTCCTCCTCCACCGCCGATTCCACCTACACCGCCACATCCACAGCCTCCTCAACCTCCTACTCCATATGGACCTCGTCCTCCTAGATCAAGATTGTTATTTTATTTTTTTACCTATTTTATGTTATTTTAAGTCATTTCCCTATCAACATTTATTTGCAGAGCACTTGCCATGCTCTTAACCACATTTTGATGCCATTTACAGCCCTCTATCCCTTTCCATGACATTTTTACAGCCATTTTAGTGCTCAAAAGTTTGGGTCCCCATTGTCTTCAATGGGGTTCGGGTTCGGGGTCAAGTTCGGGTCAAGTTCGGGTCAAGTTCGGGTCTCGAACTCTAACTTTTTTCTCAAGTTCGGCCAAACCCGTCGAACCCGAACATCCAGGTGTCCGCTCAACTCTATTTGTGGTATATATTTAGTGGCGGGAAAATTGAAGTTCTATGTGCATGTGATAGAGTTTTTCCATGGACTATACATACATGCTACTAACATCGTGCGCCGACAAAACAAGAATGCTAATTTCACCAATTAGCAATATATACTGTAACCAGTTAAAATGTGTTGAATTGACTTTCAGACCAAAAAATAAAATAAAAATCGTATCAATATAGATAATAATCGCATCTACAAATATTTCAGAATTCGTGATCTACAGAACAATCATTGTGCTGCATGCAATATCTACACAAACAACATATATGCTTTAAGAGAATATTACAGTTAATATGATGTTGTCTTCATCTTTCTCAAATATGTGTCTGAACTTTGACATACTTCCAGTAGCCATTGTAATCATTCACTTGTAAAGTTAAACTAGTGATGATGAATGCTTGATGAAGGGTAGTTCACACTGGTCACAGTCACTGAGCGGTTCTAATACTGTAAATTACGTCTGTAACGGATCTGCTCGCACCCCGACCGGGTACCTCCGTTGATAGATGCTCCTAGTGCTTCCCGAGGACTCCAGGCACTCCACTTGAAACCGTAAGCGCTGCAGACCCCACGAACCGCCGAAGCTTGGTTGAGGTCTCACCGTCTCCTACCCACCCTGGACCTACCACAAGGCTCCAGGCTCCAGTGGGTGAACCTCTCCTAAATCCCGAGAGCAGGAACAGCTCTTACAAGAGCTAGTAGTTATCCCAGAGGAGTATAGCAAATCTTCAGCATATAGCAATCCCCCAGTGTTGATCAGTTACCCAAATACCAGCCTCAACATGGTAAAGGGTAAAATAGGAACTCTTTATTTGAACACACAAGCATTGATTTATACACATTTTCCAACAAGGTTACCACCCACAGGGCTTTGTAAAAACAGCCAATAACCACGTACAATACACTCAGACACTCCCACACAAAATCCTCCCCTCTGCCCTTGATTCAATTACCTCACTCTGGGTTGGTGCAATCATCACAGGCAGGAGAATATACAATGTCTTCTGTCCTGGAGACAACCGAGATGTAATTCAATTATCTCTCAGGACAAAGGACATCGCCAATACACACAGAGAGACAATAGAACAGACCTCACTACTCAACGTATACAATGTCCCACCCTTTTCAATACATATAGTCATTTAACATCCCAAAATGGCACGAATTAGACCAGGGGTTTAAGTTAGTACAAGCCCTTTGTGAACAAAGGAAGCCTGGCTGATGAGAGGGCCCATAATCCTGGGGCAAGAGGCTGGTAGCCAGGCCCCTCCAAAACCCAGTGGCGAGGTTGGTTTCGCCACAACGTCAGATGCTTTTTCATGCACGTTTACATTACCCGCTTTTTTTAAATTAGGGAGAGCGATAGCGAATATAATAAATCAAATATTATTCGAAAAAAATATATAAAAATTGAAATCACGATTTCGATTATTACACCCGGCCATTGCCGTACTGGTGCATCTTCCTGCTTGGCCTGCCTGACCGATGTAATCTTCTAAGCCCGTCTAGCCAAATTTTCGTTTATCAAACTATTAGAGATCGGCTGAATATTGACATATATTCCTTTTATTGGAATATGCACGAATATTTGAAAAAACTATTATATATATATATTCACGAAATATCGCAAAATCGAATATGGCACCTCCCGCTCATCACTAATAGCCAGACCCTTATTTCTGATATTTGCAGACTCTATACTGACAGGGAATGTCCCACAGGATTGGCGCATAGCAAATGTGGTGCCAATATTCAAAAAGGGTCCAAAAACAGAGCCTGGAAAGTATAGGCCGGTAAGTTTAAAATCTGTTGTGGGTAAACTGTTTGAAGGTTTTCTAAGAGATGCTATCTTAGAGCTATCTTAGAGCATCTCAACGGAAATAAGCAAATAACGCCATATCAGCATGGCTTCATGAGGGATCGGTCATGCCAAACTAATTTAATCAGTTTCTATGAGAAGATAAGTTCTAGACTTGATGGCGGCGTATCAATGGATGTCGTATATCTGGACTTCTCCAAAGCATTTGACACTGTACCACATAAAAGGTTAGTATAGAAAATTAGAATGTTCGGACTGGGAGAAAACGTCTGTATGTGGGTAAATAACTGGCTGAGTGATAGAAAACAGAGGGTGGTTATTAACGGTACACACTCAGATTGGGTCACTGTCCCTAGTGGAATACCTCAGGGGCCAGTATTGGGCCCTATTCTCTTCAATATATTTATTAATGATCTTGTAGAAGGCTTGCATAGTAAAATATCAATTTTGGCAGATGACACTAAACTGTGTAAAGGACTAAACACTGAAGAGGACAGTATACTACTACAGAGGGATCTGGATAGATTGGAGGCTTGGGCAGATAAGTGGCAGATGAGGTTTAACACTGACAAATGTAAAGTTATGCACATGGGAACGAATAATGCAAGTCACCCGTACATACTAAATGGTAAATCACTTGGTAACACTGACATGGAAAAGGTGTCTAGGAATCTTAATAAACAGCAAACTAAGCTGCAAAAACCAGTGTCAGGCAGCTGCTGCCAAGGCCAATAAGATAATGGGTTGCATCAAAAGGGGCATAGATGCACGTGATAAGAACATAGTCCTACCACTTTACAAATCGCTAGTCAGACCACACATAGAGTACTGTGTACAGTTCTGGGCTCCTGTGCACAAGGCAGACATAGCAGAGTTGGAGAGGGTCCAGAGGAGTGCAACTAAAGTAATAACTGGAATGGGGCAACTACAGTACCCTGAAAGAATATCAACATAAGGGTTATTCACTTTAGAAAAAAGATGACTGAGGGGAGATCTAATTACTATGTATAAATATATCAGGGGACAGTACAGAAATCTCTCCCATCATCTATTTATCCCCAGGACTGTGACTGTGACGAGGGGACATCCTCTGCGTCTGGAGGAAAGAAGGTTTGTACACAAACATAGAAGAGGATTCTTTACGGTAAGAGCAGTGAGACTATGGAACTCTCTGCCTGAGGAGGTGGTGATGGTGAGTACAATAAAGGAATTCAAGAGGGGCCTGGATGTATTTCTGGAGTGTAATAATATTACAGGCTATAGCTACTAGAGAGGGGTCGTTGATCCAGGGAGTTAGTCTGATTGCCTGATTGGAGCCGGGAAGGAATTTTTTATACCCCTAAAGTGGGGAAAATTGGCTTCTACTTCACTTTTTTTTTTTTTTGCCTTTCTCTGGATCATCTAGCAAGATGACAGGCCGAACTGGATGGACAAATGTCATTTTTCGGTCTTATGTACTATGTTACTATGTTACTATATGTGCCCCTTTCATGGTAGATATGCCAAGATATGTGCCCCCTTCACAGTAGATATCCCAAAATACGTGCCCCCTTTACAGTTGATATACCAAGATGTGTGCCCCGTTCACAGTAACATAGAAGCATAGACTGTGTCGGCAGATAAGAACCATTTGGCCCATCTAGTCTGCCCAATATACTGAGTACTATGGATAGCCCTTGGCCCTATCTTATATGAAGGATGGCCTTATGCCTATCCCATGCATGCTTAAACCCCTTCACTGTATTTGCAGCTACCACTTCTGCAGGAAGGCTATTCCATGCATCCACTACTCTCTCAGTAAAGTAATACTTCCTGATATTACTTTTAAACCTTTGCCCCTCTAATTTAAAACTATGTCCTCTTGTAGCAGTTTTTCTTCTTTTTAATAATCTCTCCTCTTTTACCTTGTTGATTCCCTTTATGTATTTAGAAGTTTCTATCATATCCCCTCTGTCTAGTCTTTCTTCCAAGCTATACATGTTAAAGGGTTTCTATCACCTCCTTTTGACCTAATTAGCTCTCAGACACTAGCGATCTGCTAGTGTCTGATCTACCTAACAATGCTATTCTCAGACCTATGTGTGGATCCGTTTCACTAAAAAACGAACTTTTATTAATATGCTAATGAGCCTCTAGGTGCTATGGGGGCGTCTTTTCAGCATCTAGAGGCTCGGTCTACTCACATTGTATGCCGCCCCGCTCGTCCCTCCAGCCCGCCCATTTCCTCTTCAATGCCATCCTCCATCTGAGCCAGCGGACGAATTCTCGCGCCTGCGCCGTGCGCGTCTGTATTCGGCGCAGGCGCAGTGAATGTCTGACCGCTCCCTGAACAGACATCTCCACTGCGCCTGCACCGATGACCGAGATGTCTGTGTAGGCAGCGGTCAGACATTCACTGTGCCTGCGCCGAATAGAGACGCGCACGGCGCAGGCGCGAGAATTCGTCCGCTGGCTCAGATGGAGGATGGCATTCAAGAGGAGATGGGTGGGCTTAATGGACGAGCGGGGCAGCATACAATGTGAGTAGACCGAGCCTCTAGGTGCTGAAAAGACGCCCCCATAGCACCTAGAGGCTCATTATCATATTAATAAAATTTCGTTTTTTAGTGAAACGGATCCACACACAGGTCTGAGAATAGCATGGTTAGGTAGATCAGACACTAGCAGATCGCTAGTGTCTGAGAGCTAATTAGGTCAAAATGAGGTGGTAGAAACCCTTTAAAGGGATTCTGTCCCCACATTTTACCCCTACAGTAAAACATAGCTACTTGTAGGTCTTCCTGAGCTGTATTAAATGATGCCCTTATTAACTAATAATCTTGATTTATTTCTTTATAAAATCGATTTTAGTGATATGCTAATGACTTACATAAGGTGCCCAAGGGGATATCCTTTCCTAACTTGGTGCCCAGCCGCACCCCACGATCCGGTGCCCAGTGCCGCCTTCCTGAGCCCAGCGCCGCCTCTAATATAATATATTCAAGAGCCGGCGCGCTGATGTAATCCCTGAGCCTGTTTGAAATCCCGCGCGTGCGCACTACACACTGTAGTCTGCGCCCGTGCGAACTACAGGTAATGGCATCGTCGAGCAAAGTGCGCATGCTGGCTCATTAGCATATCACTAAAAGCGATTTTATGAAGAAATAAATGAAGACTATTAGTTAATAAGGGCATCCTTTAATACAGCTCAGGGAGACCTACAAGTAGCTATGTTTTACTGTAGGGGGTAAAATGTGGTGGCAGAATCTCTTTAAGGTCATTTAACCTTTCCTGGTAAGTTTTATCCTGCAGTCCATGTACTTGTCACGCGTTGCCCTGTGAATGTGCGGAGGTCTGTCAGACTGGCTGCACATGTCTGACTTCTCTGTTTGTTCTGATTTGAGTTTGAGCTGGATCCACCTTCCCCCAGGTGTACTGGGCTTCATTGTTAGTGAGGCTATTTATCCCTCCTTCCCCCAGTGGCCTGTGCGGGTTATAGTTCTTTTCTGGGAGCTCTTGATTTGTGGTGGATCGTCTGCTCCAGCTCTGCTCAAGATAAGTCCTCTCCTTTATTTCCCTTTGTGTGTTTTATCTAGGCCTCTAGGGAGACTCTTGCTTTCTCCTGGTTTGAAGAAGCTGCTTAGGGTTTGCCCTGCTGCTTAGGGTTTGCCCAGTGTGTTTAGGTTTAGGCACGAGGGCATGTGCATATCTACCCTAAGGGTATGCACATGGGCACAGCAGTTTAGGGAAAGCTTTTAGCGATCGCTAGGAGGTGACCCTTTTCTCCCTAGTTTTTGGGCCTAGTGGTTTGTTCTGTTTCTTTTCCCGTGTATGGTTATTTCCCCGCTTACCTACCTATCGTGACATTATAACCCGCCCCAAAAACTGTCATATCCCTGCTGTTTGCGAAATGGAGGCTATGGATGCCTTGGTTGATCGCATGCAGGGATTATCGCTGGAGGTTGCTGATATCCGCAGTTCTGTTGCACGGTGTCAGAATGCTCTGGTGTCTGGCGCCGTTGGAGGAAATCAGGTCTGCTTAGAGCCTAAAGTCGCTCTCCCTGATAGGTTCTCAGGGGGTGGTAATGACTTTATTCGGTTTAGGGAGTCCTGCAGGTTGTATTTTCGTCTGCGGCCGATGTCATCCGGTGACGAAAATCAAAGAGTGGGGATCATTATATCTCTGCTCAAAAGGGACGCGCAGTCCTGGGCTTTTTCTCTGCCGACCGGTTCACCATCCCTCCGGTCGATGGATGAAATTTTTAGAGCCTTGGGCTTGATTTATGATGACCCAGACCGGGTTTCTATGGCTGAATCTTTGGCAGTTTGTTACAGGGAGAACGTACTGCGGAGTCCTATTGTGCAGAATTTAGAAGATGGGCAACTGACTCGGGGTGGAATGATCCTGCACTCCAGAGTCAGTTTTGTCAGGGGCTATCTGAGAGATTGAAAGATGCCCTTGCTTTTCGGGAGTATCCCGATTCATTGGAGACGGCCATGTCTTTGGCAGTGAGACTTGATAGATGTCTTAGAGAGAGGTATAAGATTCCTCTCGAGCTGGGGGTCCTGTCTGTAAGTGGATCTGTTCCACCTAGTCCCTGGGTTAATATGACTTTTGAATCTGGAGCAGGAGATGAGCCTATGCAGTTGGGCCAGGTTTCCTTTCGCTCAGGTGATAGGGATTTTAGGAAGCTGTATAAGCTATGTTACTTCTGTGGAAAAGAAGGTCATTTTGTTTGTGCGTGTCCTTTTGTTATACCTCAAAGCGGTAATGAAAAACTATGGAGGTATTCACATAAAGAGAAAAAAAAAGACTTCCCTGACTCTTAGTAGTGTGAATGGGGAGTCTGAGCAAGCAAATATGCATTCTCCCTGCAATACCTGTTTCCTCCTGCCTGCCATGGTGGCGCTAGAGATTTTGAGGTATTTGTTGACAGTGGTGCGGGGGTAAACCTTATTGATTTTCAGTTCCTCCAAAATCTTGGTTTTAGAACTAGCACTTTAGATAAAAAGATACCAGTGTTTGCTATTGATTCCTCCCCTCTCTCACAAAAGCGTCTTACTCATATCGTTCATGACATTCAGTTAAGGGTGGGTGATTCACATGTTGAGTCCATTTCTTGTTTTGTTATGAAGGGCATGCCTGCTCCGATGGTTCTGGGTTTACCGTGGTTGATAAAGCATAACCCTACTATTGACTGGCATACAAGACAAATCAGTAGCTGGAGTGAATTTTGCTTGGACAACTGTCTTTGTGCTTCTATCTCAGGGGTGTGAACTACGGTCCTACCTCAGTTCCTCTCTGATTTTGCCGACGTATTCTCGGAGGGTGGAGCTCAGGAGCTGCCTCCCCATTGAGAATATGATTGTCCGGTCAATCTCATCCCTGGAGCTAAACTGCCAAAATCTTGACTATACAACCTTTCCCAACCTGTAAGAGAAGCTATGCGGAAGTATATTGAAGAGAGTTTGGCAAAGGGACATATTAGGCCATCTAAGTCCCCTGTGGCCGCCGGCTTCTTTTTCGTAAAAAAGAAAGACGGATCACTTAGACAGTGTTTAGATTTCCGGGAATTGAATCTCATTACGGTCTGTGATCCGTATACCCTTCCTTTGATTTCTGATCTATTTGATCAAATTGTCGGAGCCAAGATGTTCTCCAAGTTGGATTTAAGAGGATCTTATAATCTGATCAGAATTAAGGAAGGAGATGAGTGGAAAACGGCCTTCAATACACCCGAAGGTCATTTCGAGAATCTTGTCATGTCCTTTGGTTTAACTAATGTGCCAGCGGTCTTTCAGCGATTTTTCAATTATATTTTCCATCATTTAGTGGGAAGGTTCATTGTTATTTACCTTGATGATATACTAATTTACTCACCCGATTTGGAGACCCATCACGATCATGTGAGACAGGTGTTGTCGATCATTCGGGAGAATAAATTGTATGCAAAATTGGAAAAATGTGTATTTGCTCTTCAGGAGCTACCATTTCTAGGATACCTGCTTTCTGACTCTGGTTTTCGTATGGACCCCGAAAAGGTCAGAGCGGTACTGGAATGGGACCAGCCTGAGAATTAGAAAGCTCTGATGCGGTTTTTGGGTTTTACCAATTACTACAGAAAACTTATCTTGAATTATTCCACCATTGTAAAACCTTTGACAGATATGACTAAAAAAGGCGCCGACTTTTCTGTCTGGTCGGATGAGGCATTACAGGCCTTTTCTGCTATTAAGAAATGTTTTGCGTCTGCTCCCATTCTGATGCAACCTGATGTGTCTCAACCGTTCATCGTGGAGGTTGATGCATCAGAAGTGGGGGTCGGAGCAGTTCTGTCAGAGGGTCCATCCCCTAGCAAATGGCATCCGTGTGCTTTTTTCTCCAAGAAACTCTCGGCCACTGAAAGAAATTATGATGTAGGAGATAGAGAGTTGCTGGCCATTAAATTAGCATTTGAGGAATGGCGTCATTGGTTGGAGGGGGCTACTCATCCTATTACGGTATATACTGACCACAAGAATTTGGCTTACCTGCAGTCTGCTAAGTGCCTGAATCCTAGACCGGCTAGGTGGTCACAGTTTTTACTAGGTTCAATTTTGTGGTCCCCTTTCGCCATGGGGTTAAAAACGTCAAGGCAGATGCGTTGTCACGTACTTTTCCTGGGGGGAGTGATTCGAAGGATCCGGCTCCGATTTTGGCTGATGGGGTGGTGGTTTCCGCTCTGTACCCCGAGTTGGAGATGGAGGTGTTGGGGGCCCAGGAGGAGGCTCCTGATTCCTGTCCTCCAGACAAGGGTGTGGAGGGTTATGTGGCAGCTTGTAAGACCTGTGCACGTGCGAAGGTGGCTCACACTTGGCCTTCAGGATCCCTTCTTCCTTTGTCCATCCCATCTCGTCCTTGGACGCATTTGTCCATGGACTTTATTACCGATTTACCGAGTTCCTCTGGGAAAACTGTGACTTTGGTGGTAGTGGACCGCTTCAGTAAGATGGCCCACTTTGTACCGTTACCTAGCTTACCCATTGCCAAAACTCTCGCTCAGGTTTTTATCGATATCATTGTAAAACTACATGGAATTCCCTCTGATGTGGTGTCTGATAGGGGGACGCAATTGGTTTCCAGGTTTTGGAGAGCGTTTTGCTCTCGTCTGGGAATTTAACTGTCTTTCTCTTCGGCTTTTCATCCCCAGTCGAATGGTCAGACAGAGCGCACTAACCAAAACCTGGAGACCTATTTGAGGTGTTTTGTTGCCGAGAACCAGGATAACTGGTCTTCGTTCTTGTCTGTAGCCGAATTTGCCTTAAATAACCATAGACAGGAGTCCACTGATAAGTCGCCACTTTTTGGCGCATATGTTTTTCACCCACAGTTTGGTACTTTTTCTGGGACTTGATCTTCTGGAAAGCCAGAGGAGGAGAGATTCTCTTCCGCCTTGTCATCTATCTGGCAGAAGAATCAAGTTAATTTGGAAAAGATGGGTGAAAGATATAAACGGATGGCTGACAGGAGACGTATAACTGGTCCGGACCTGTCTGTGGCTGATTCGGTGTGGTTGTCCACTAAAAACATTAAGCTCAAGGTACCATCTTGGAAACTGGGTCCAAGATTTATTGGCCCTTACAAAATCTCTGCTGTGGTCAACCCGGTGGCGTTTCGCCTGGATCTTCCGCAGACCTGGAAGATCCATAATGTGTTTCACAGGTTTTTACTGAAGAAATATGTGGAACCTGTGGAACCATCTCCATTGCCACCTCCCCCTGTCCTGATGGGTGGCAATTTAGAGTTTTAGATCTCTAGGATTCTCGACTCACGTGTTCTTCAGGGTTCCCTCCAGTACCTAGTGCACTGGAAGGGATACGGTCCCGAGGAAAGAATGTGGATTCCGGCTTCTGATGTTAGTGCTAGCCGCTTGGTTAGGGTCTTTCACAGGGCACACCCGGAAAAAATTGGTCCAGGGTGTCTGGAGGTAACCCGTAGAATGGGGGGGGGGGGTACTGTCATGCCTTGCCTTGTGAATGTGCGGAGATCTGTCAGACTGGCTGCACATGTCTGACTCCTCTCTTTGTTTTGGTTTGGGTTTGAGCTGGATCCACCTTCCCTCAGGGGCACTGGGTTGATTGTTAGCGAGGCTATTTATTCCTTCTTCCCCCAGTGGCCTGTGTGGGTTATAGTTCATTCCTGTGGGCTTTGGATGTGTTTGGATGTGTTGCTCAAGATAAGTCCTCTCTGTTTCTTTCCTTGGTGTCTTTTATCTAGGCCTCTCGGGAGATGCTTGCTTCCTCCTGTTTGAAGAAGCAGGTCGCCTCTTCCCTTTTCCCTACTGCTTAGGGTTTTCCCAGGTAGTATAGACTTAGGCACGAGGGCATGTGCATATCCACCATTAGGGTATGCACATGTACACAGCAGTATAGGAAAAGCCTTAGGGATCGCTAGGAGGTGACCCTTTTCCCCCTAGCTTTTGGGCCTAGTCATTTGTTCTGTTTGTTTTCCCTGTGTTTGGTTATTTCACTGCTTAACTACCTACCGTGCCAAAGGGCTGCAATATTAAGTATTTTGGCAAAAAAAAAAATTTACTAACAAAATATGAAAGCTGTATATAACGCTTGAATTTCATACGTGCAGATGCAGCAAGGCTGTAAAATAGTGTATTTTGCCAAAAAAGTGTGTTTTTAAAAACCCAGAAAATTATGGCTGTATTTCTAGCTTAAATTGCACCCTGACTAATCCTGCAAAGGCACCAGATGTTGGATATTGCCAAAAAAGGGTGTTTAAAAAAAAAAAAAGATTATTATTGCAGTATTTCAAGCTTGTATTTGAATGTCACAAAAGCACATATGCAGTGCTGGTGCACTGAGCTTGCACCACCACCCACCTAACTAACAGACGAATAAAAGTTATTTTTCTCTGTCACTGGGCTCAGGGTAGGGTAAAAAGATTGTGCACTGCACCCACACAACTAAATCTATGTAGATAGCTAAGTTCAATTGAAGTTCTGATAACAGATTCTGTCCTATTCTCTCCCTCACAGCAGCATCATCCTCTCCCTACACTAAGCACAGCAGAGTGACGTGCAGCGCTACGTGACTCCAGCTTATATAGAGGCTGGATCACATGCTGCACTGGCCAATCACAGCCATGCCATTAGTAAGCATGGCTGTGATGGCTTCTAAGGTCACACAGTTAAACACTTGTTGATTTGCTGCTCTGCAGCCTTTCAGAAAGCGCCAAGAAATCGCCGAACACCGAACCCGAACTTTTACTGAAATGTTCGGGGTCGGGTCCGGGGTCCAATAATCCTAAAGTTCGGTACGAACCTGAACTTTACAGCTCGGGTTCTCTCAACCCTAGTTCTGAGTGATCTTTCCAAGGTTGGGTGCCATAAATATAAAAGGATTCCTCTGGTTAAAATAATGTTTCTGGCAAGGCTCTTGACTGCACGGGCTTGATTCTCATCTAATACTCCAAATATAAATACATGGCTAAAGCTCGTTAATAAGTTTAAAAGCTATGAACATATTTTATATAAACAAAGAAACTATGGGGATAAATGGCTTAAGGTATGGGGGGAATAGAATTCTTAATTTTTCTTGCCTTTACCTCCCCACACTCCCTGTTCCGTATTTTTTCCTTTTGATGGGGCGGGGGGGGGGGGGGATGGGGGACGCATCACAAAGGGTGGGACTTTGGGAGGGAATTGGGTGGGTAAGATTTAAGAAATGGAAATAATAATTTGGATGTTTTATTCTGTATGGAAATATTATTGTTTAAAAATTTAAATAAAATTTGTTAAAAAAAAAAGAAATGGCCACTGTACTTTCATATTACATTGACAATTCTTGTTACATATTTACTTTATATATACAGGTACATTTTTCTAAAATCTCAGGGCTTTTTATCATGGACTTTAAAGTTAAAAATGGCACTCTTATACAAACCATGCTGAGCATCTTGCAGCCATTATCCTGCATGTTTTCCTCATGTCTTTTCATGTACCTTAAATCTATAAATCACATGTTACAATGATGGAGCAGTGGTGGGTCCTCTCAGCTACAATCTGATTGGTGCAGGCTATACCAGGATGTACAGGGTGGGCCATTTATATGGATACACCTTAATAAAATGGGAATGGTTGGTGATATTAACTTCCTGTTTGTGGCACATTAGTATATGTGAGGGGGGAAACTTTTCAAGATGGGTGGTGACCATGGCGGCCATTTTGAAGTCGGCCATTTTGAATCCAACTTTAGTTTTTTCAATAGGTAGAGGGTTATATGACACATCAAACTTATTGGGAATTTCACAAGAAAAACAATGGTGTGCTTGGTTTTAACGTAACTTTATTCTTTCAGGAGTTATTTACAAGTTTCTGACCACTTATAAAATGTGTTCAATGTGCTGCCCATTGTGTTGGATTGTCAATGCAACCCTCTTCTCCCACTCTTCACACAATGATAGCAACACCACAGGAGAAATGCTAGCACAGGCTTCCAGTATCCGTAGTTTCAGGTGCTGCACATCTCGTATCTTCACAGCATAGTCAATTGCCTTCAGATGACCCCAAAGATAAAAGTCTAAGGGGGTCAGATCGGGAGACCTTGGGGGCCATTCAACTGGCCCACGACGACCAATCCACTTTCCAGGAAACTGTTAATCTAGGAATGCTCGGACCTGACACCCATAATGTGGTGGTGCACCATCTTGCTGGAAAAACTCAGGGAACGTGCCAGCTTCAGTGCATAAAGAGGGAAACACATCATCATGTAGCAATTTCACATATCCAGTGGCCTTGAGGTTTCCATTGATGAAGAATGGCCCCACTATCTTTGTACCCCATATACCACACCATACCATAAATGTTTTTGTTCCAACAGTCTTGGAGGGATCTATCCAATGTGGGTTAGTGTCAGACCAATAGCGGTGGTTTTGTTTGTTAACTTCACCATTCACATAAAAGTTTGCCTCATCACTGAACAAAATCTTCTGCGTAAACTGAGGGTCCTGTTCCAATTTTTGTTTTGCCCATTCTGCAAATTCAGTGCGCCGATCTGGGTCATCCTCGTTGAGATGCTGCAGTAGCTGGAGTTTGTAAGGGTGCCATTTGTGAGTAGCTAATATCCGCCGAAGGGATGTTCGACTAATGCCACTCTCCAGTGACATGCGGCGAGTACTACGCTGTGGGCTCTTGCTGAATGAAGCTAGGACAGCCACTGATGTTTCTTCATTAGAGACAGATTTCATGCGTCCACATTTTGGCAAATCCAACACTGAACCAGTTTCACGAAACTTAGCAAGCAGTTTGCTAACTGTAGCATGGGAGATGGGTGGTCTCGTAGGGTGTCTCGCATTGAAATCTGCTGCAATGACCCGGTTACTGCGTTCACCAGACATCAACACAATTTCTATCCGCTACTCACGTGTTAACCTCGGCGACATGTCAATGGCTGTAAACAAAGAGAAACTTGTAAATAACTCATGAAAGAATAAAGTTACGTTAAAACCAAGCACACCATTGTTTTTCGTGTGAAATTCCCAATAAGTTTGATGTGTCACATGACCCTCTTCCTATTGAAAAAACAAAAGTTGGATTCAAAATGGCCGACTTCAAAATGGCCGCCATGGTCACCACCCATCTTGAAAAGTTTTCCCCCTCACATATACTAATGTGCCACAAACATGAAGTTAATATCACCAACCATTCCCATTTTATTAAGGTGTATCCATATAAATGGCCCACCCTGTAGACTAAGGCCTCTTTCACACTAGCATTTCTGCTGGATCTGGCAGGGTACAGCAAAAAATGATTCTATTACTGATAATACAACCATCTGCATCCTTTAGGAACGGATCCGGTTGTATTATCTTTAACATAGCCAAGACGGTCCATCATGAACTCCATTGAAAGTCAATGGGGGAACGGATAAGTTTTCTATTGTGTCAAATTGTGTCTGAGAAAACGGATCCATCCCCATTGACTTGCATTGTGGGTCATGACGGATCCGTCTTGTTCCGCATCCCATGACAGAAAGAAAACCGCAGCATTCTGCGGTTTGCTCTCTGGTATGGGAACGTAACCAACATAGCGGAATGCATTTTGGAGTGTTCGGTTTTATTCAGTTACGTTTTTTCCCCATTGACAGTGAATGGGGACAAAATGGAAGTGTTTTTTTCCAGTATTGAGATCCTATGACAGATCTCAATACTGGAAAATAGAAACGCTAGTGTGAAAGTAGCCTAAGAGATTATGCACTCTTTACTCTATGCCTCCCATAAGGACAGATGGACTTTTCCATTAGGAGTAGTCTAAGATTGACAATGGTGCTGTAGCAGTATCAAACGTAGTCCATCAAAGGCAGAAGTTGGCAAAAGAAGAACAGTAGAAATAACAGAGGTAAAGAGAATACCAAAGCAAACTGAGGTCAGAGTAACAGAACCACAAGGGTCATCAATCCGGAGACAATAGAGTAATAACGTCTTGAGCAAGTTGTAGTCAAGGTCATGGAATAACAGGTTTCAGTAGTCCAGGAATAGAGAAATAAGTAGATCAGAAAAGTCAAAGAATAGGCAACAATGAGGAAATGGTTGGGCTCAACAGATGGAGACTGCAAACCAGGAAGTGGTAACCCTGTCACCCTCAACATAATCTTTTGGCGCCTGCTGAGATTACAACCTGGCACGGACTGCATGCTTGACAGAGCTTAACCAGAGTCTGATGTAAGCAGGAGCAGTAAATGACCCAGTCTAGAGCCCAGATGAATGATTAGAAGTAACTCCCTCATAGGACACCAGAAGAACTAATCACAGAACTGAGTGGGTATTTGGCATGGGATTTCTTGTAACCAGCATCTCTCTTCAGAACTCCTATCCAATCAATTAAATTTGAAAGTTGCTTCATATCCAGCAGAGGATTCTTTAATGGAAACAGAAGATTTCTTGACCTCAGAGAAAAACTTTTTAATCGTCAGAAGCTGAAAAAGACAAACACAGTAGCTTTGGTGGAAGTACCAGCCAAAAGGAGACAGGATTAATCTATCATGTGTTCAAGGACTTGGAAAGGAACAATAAAGTGAGCATCAAAATTGTTACAAGCGGCTAATATTTATTTCAGACAGCTAAACCTTGTCCCTAGGAAGGATGACAGGAGTGGGACATCTATTCTTGTCTGCATACTTTTTACTTTTGGCAGAGGCAGAAGATGTTCCTTTGGACCTCAGACAAAATATTTTGAAATTCAATTTTATAAATTCTGATTCTCTAGATACTTAAAGTCTAAGACACCTTTGGTGCAATTTCTTTATCATTGTTAGTGTTGAGCAAATCGAAGTATCCAAAGTGGACTTCTATCCGAATTTCAGGAAAAATTTGATGTGCCACAAAGCCAAATTTCCTTGCACTTTGTGGTAGGGAATCATATTTTTTTAAATGGTGGCTGAAATAAATAAAAAAAATACTCACCTCATACACATGATCGCTTTGATTGATTGAAGAAAACCCGGCAAAGAACCTTTGGGGAGCATGAAGACATCACACAGCCAGTGTGATGACGTGGTGGCGTCATTAACAATTCTCAACACTTTTCCCTCTATAGCTTTCAGTGCATTTGTAGACTGTTGTTGTCTCTGATGGCTTGATCTGTAGCCATTATCTGTACTTTCCTAACAGCTCATAAACACTCCTTATAGCTAAATTACTAGCAGTGTGCTAAGAATTTAGCTGAAATTAGCGTTTATAAACTGAGAAAAAGGAAATGTATACAGGACCCCATAGTAAAGTAAAAAAAAAGGTTCACGTCCCTCCAGGAGCTTTGTCCAATGGCTCCTCAGTAGAACAGACCAAGAAAATGGAGACAGCATCAACAAAGAAGTGGTGAAAAAGGTATTATTTTTAATCCATATTGTGGCAGCCCAAATACATACAATGTTTTAGAAAGCTACTAAACAAGAAATGTGGACCTTCTCTATAATATTTATGTGACCTCATGAGAGAATCCCTTTAATATTGATAGGACAACACATGTCATTTTTGTTATCAAACCTTAAAGATTTTACCCACTGGCTAGGGAATAATTGTTTGATTGGTGGGGATCTGACCATTGAGACCCTCACCAATCACAATATGAATAGAATGGTGGCAAGTATGCAGGTTTGACCACTGCTTTATCCATATTGGGGAGACAGCACCCCCATTCTCATAATCTATCCATTCTCATAAACTGTTTAGACACTTATGGACAGGAGAAAAGTTTGAATTTTGGCTTCTTCCTAGGCCAGTGACATCAGAGCTCCAGTGAGCGTTGATCGGTGGGGGGGGCTGGCACTCGGACGCCCGTAGACATGTTAATCATGACCTACCCTGAGAATAGAAAATAAAGTAATAAGGGTTAAGAGCAGCACCGACGGACCTTATCGACACTACCGGAATGCAACAGCCTGACCAAAACCGCAGATCCCCAGCGGTCCACATATCAGCAATCAAGAACAGGTGACGGCAGCATCTCTAGATGATCTTTATTCATCGTACATCCATGAATGTGTACAGAAAGAGCAATAAAGTGCAAAGTTTCAGCTACATGTTAGCTTTTTTCAAGCACGCTTGAAAAAGTCTACCATGTAGCCAAAACGTTGCACTTTATTGCTCTTAGGCCTCATGCACACGACCGGTGTGTGCACCCGTGGCCGTTGTGCCGTTTTCCGTTTTTTTTCTCGGACCCCCTCCCCCCCTCTATTGTATTATCATTGGTGGCCAGTGTGCGGCCTCCGTCGCCCCCCCCCCCCCTCGGCCCCCCCTCTATTGTATTAATATCATTGGTGGCCAGTGTGCGGCCTCCTCTCTCTCTCCCCCCCCCCCGATCATTGGTGGCAGCGGAGATTCCAAACGGAGTCCCAGTTTAATCGCTCTGGGGCTCCGATCGTTAACCATGGCAACCAGGACGCTACTGCAGGTCTGGTTGCCATGGTTACTTAGCAATATTACAATATTAGAAGCATCATACTTACCTGCTGGCTGCTGCGCTGTCTGTGTCCGGCCAAGAGCTCCTCCTACTGGTAAGTGACAGGTCTGTGCGGCGCATTGCTTAATGATCTGTCACTTACCAGTAGGAGGAGCTCCCGGCCGGACACAGACAGCGCAGGTAAGTATGATGCTTCTAATATTGTAATATTGCTAAGTAACCATGGCAACCAGGCCTGCAGTAGCGTCCTGGTTGCCATGGTTACCGATCGGAGCCCCAGAGCGATTAAACTGGGACTCCGATCAGAATCTCCGCTGCCACCAATGATCGGGGGGGGGGGGGAGAGAGGGGAGGCCGCACACTGGCCACCAATGATATTAATACAATAGAGGGGGGGCCGGGGGGGTCCGACGGAGGCCGCACACTGGCCACCAATTATAATACAATAGAGGGGGGAGGGGGGCTGACGGAGGCCGCACACTGGCCACTAATGAAATTACAATAGAGGGGGGGAGGAGGGCCGACGGAGGCCGCACACTGGCCACCAATGAAATTACAATAGAGGGCGGGAGGGGGGCCGACGGAGGCCGCACACTGGCCACCAATGAAATTACAATAGAGGGGGAGGGGGGGCCGACGGAGGCCGCACACTGGCCACCAATGAAATTACAATAGAGGAGGGGAGGGGGGCCGACGGAGGCGCACACTGGCCACCAATGAAATTACAATAGAGGGGGGAGGGGGGCCGACGGAGGCCGCACACTGGCCACCAATAAAATTACAATAGAGGGGGGAGGGGGGCCGACGGAGGCCGCACACTGGCCACCAATGATATTCAAACTGGGGAGGGAGGGGGGTCTGCCCCCTGCTGCCTGGCAGCCCCTGATCTCTTACAGGGGGCTATGATATGCACAATTAACCCCTTCAGGTGCGGCACCTGAAGGGTTAATTGTGCTGATCACAGCCCCCTGTAAAAGATCGGGTGCTGCCAGGCAGCAGGGGGCAGTCATGTACACAGTTTGTAGTATATTCTAACTAGAAGCGTCCCCATCACTATGGGAACGCCTCTGTGTTAGAATATACTGTCGGATCTGAGTTTCACGATGTAACTCAAATCTGATGGTATATTCTAACATATAGGCGTTCCCATAGTGATGGGGACGCTTCAAGTTAAAATATACCATCGGATTGGAGAAAACTCTGATCCTATGGTATATTAACTCCTGACTTTACATTGAAAGTCAATGGGGGACGGATCCGTTTGAAATTGCACCATATTATGTCAACGTCAAACGGATCCGTCCCCATTGACTTGCATTGTAATTCAGGACGGATCCGTTTGGCTCCGCACGGCCAGGCGGACACCAAAACAACTTTTTTTTCATGTCCGTGGATCCTCCAAAAATCAAGGAAGACCCACGGACGAAAAAACGGTCACGGATCACGGACCGTGTGCATGAGGCCGTGTGCATGAGGCCTTACTGTACACATTCATGGATGTACGATGAATACAGATCATCTGGAGATGCTGCCATCACCTGTTGTTTGATTGCTACCCTGAGAATAGATCATCATTATCTTTTCCAAGATAACTGCTTTAACTTTAAAGGCTTGTTAACATTTTCTTCCTTACCTTTTCATGTGTTTGCAAACCTGTAAACATTTACATCCTCCTTTCACCTTTGTGCAAGATTTTATTGTTTGTTATGAAATGTCTATAGCCACCAAATCACATCTGGCAGCATAAATCTGGCATGCTTCTTTTACAGAAGACCTTTAGAGATGTGGAACCAGTTTTAAATATCACTTTTAAATGTCATAGCTGTAACTGTTAATGATTGTTGATGAAGACTCAGAGCTTGGCGATGAATTAAGGCAGTGCGATGACTTTTTAATTCTGTACTTTTTAATTGTCCTTATTCCTATGTAATTAGTGCAGAACAAGTTATTAGATGAACAACATTACAATTTACAATTATGGAGTATTATTCCTTTTTCTACTTCTTGTGATCTTGATGTTTAATGTGTTACAATATGTAGTACATGTACAGGGAGTGCAGAATTATTAGGCAAGTTGTATTTTTGAGGATTAATTTTATTATTGAACAACAACCATGTTCTCAATGAACCCAAAAAACTCATTAATATCAAAGCTGAATATTTTGGGAAGTAGTTTTTAGTTTGTTTTTAGTTTTAGCTATTTTAGGGGGATATCTGTGTGTGCAGGTGACTATTACTGTGCATAATTATTAGGCAACTTAACAAAAAACAAATATATACCCATTTCAATTATTTATTTTTACCAGTGAAACCAATATAACATCTCAACATTCACAAATATACATTTCTGACATTCAAAAACAAAACAAAAACAAATCAGTGACCAATATAGCCACCTTTCTTTGCAAGGACACTCAAAAGCCTGCCATCCATGGATTCTGTCAGTGTTTTGATCTGTTCACCATCAACATTGCGTGCAGCAGCAACCACAGCCTCCCAGACACTGTTCAGAGAGGTGTACTGTTTTCCCTCCTTGTAAATCTCAGATTTGATGATGGACCACAGGTTCTCAATGGGGTTCAGATCAGGTGAACAAGGAGGCCATGTCATTAGATTTTCTTCTTTTATACCCTTTCTTGCCAGCCACGCTGTGGAGTACTTGGACGCGTGTGATGGAGCATTGTCCTGCATGAAAATCATGTTTTTCTTGAAGGATGCAGACTTCTTCCTGTACCACTGCTTGAAGAAGGTGTCTTCCAGAAACTGGCAGTAGGACTGGGAGTTGAGCTTGACTCCATCCTCAACCCGAAAAGGCCCCACAAGCTCATCTTTGATGATACCAGCCCAAACCAGTACTCCACCTCCACCTTGCTGGCGTCTCAGTCGGACTGGAGCTCTCTGCCCTTTACCAATCCAGCCACGGGCCCATCCATCTGGCCCATCAAGACTCACTCTCCTTTCATCAGTCCATAAAACCTTAGAAAAATCAGTCTTGAGATATTTCTTGGCCCAGTCTTGACGTTTCAGCTTGTGTGTCTTGTTCAGTGGTGGTCGTCTTTCAGCCTTTCTTACCTTGGCCATGTCTCTGAGTATTGCACACCTTGTGCTTTTGGGCACTCCAGTGATGTTGCAGCTCTGAAATATGGCCAAACTGGTGGCAAGTGGCATCTTGGCAGCTGCACGCTTGACTTTTCTCAGTTCATGGGCAGTTATTTTGCGCCTTGGTTTTTCCACACGCTTCTTGCGACCCTGTTGACTATTTTGAATGAAACGCTTGATTGCTCGATGATCACGCTTCAGAAGCTTTGCAATTTTAAGAGTGCTGCATCCCTCTGCAAGATATCTCACTATTTTTGACTTTTCTGAGCCTGTCAAGTCCTTCTTTTGACCCATTTTGCCAAAGGAAAGGAAGTTGCCTAATAATTATGCACACCTAATATAGGGTGTTGATGTCATTAGACCACACCCCTTCTCATTACAGAGATGCACATCACCTAATATGCTTAATTGGTAGTAGGCTTTCGAGCCTATACAGCTTGGAGTAAGACAACATGCATAAAGAGGATGATGTGGTCAAAATACTCATTTGCCTAATAATTCTGCACGCAGTGTATAGGATCACAAAATACATATTAAATTCCAGAAGGACTTGTTGTAGAAATATTAATAGTTGTACTCAGCTCGCATCAAAGTTTGTGTAAGGAAAAAGGTAAATCCCTATTCCTTAGCCGCAGTCAGAGACAGACCCAGGTGCTACCATCTTGATTGAAATTTTGAGCAACTCCTCCTCCTCCCTGCCCAGCCTGTACCTTTTATTTACTCACAAAAGGTGTAAAAGGGGCTGGCACAAGACAAGGATACAGGAAGTGATGACATACAGGAAGTGATGACATGTCAAAGGACAGGGACGGGCAATCAATGTGGCCGGACAGACAATGCACACACTCCATCCCTGTATAAGAAAGGATGAGTCATGTCCATTGTCTGACCAGCCAGGTGGCCGCCCACCCCCCATCACTGTCAGCATGGACCTCATTCAATACTGCTCAAAGGTGACCAGTATCTAATGAAGATCATTCTACTGGTTCTTATAGGTTTGAGATTATCTGCGAGACATTGCTACGGCTATTGTCAGTATATGGTACGAGTATACCGACAAGGCAGATATGCACGTCTTAAAAGCAGATATGTATCCAGAAAGGGATAGCGAAGCCGCAGCAGAGGTATAATATGTATCTCTCATTATGCAGACTTCACTTCTCTAATGTGTATAGACATTTGAAGGGAAGAAGCCCAGTGCATTGCACTTGGTGCTCACAAACCGGCAAACGCCCCCCTACACACTGAGAACACGTCTCCAAGCCCATGAGAAGGTTTTCATACTGACGGTTTTACCACTGGTCCCGATTCAGCCAAAGTACCCTCTGCTAGAGCGCTCTTTGGCTAAATCCGACACAGGGAGACAGATGACAATCATGTCCGCATAATAAAATTTCCACAATAGTCCCTCCTCTTTGTCATATGCTCCCCAGTGTCCCTCGACGAATCTCGATCTTCTTCTTTGAAAAAAACAGTCTTGTCTACGAAAAGTCCTGAATCCATAAAACAGAACAGATGATGGAAAACAGAAAGTCAATCTTAACACGTAGCTTCTTTTCTTTGGGAGGTGACGTTTCGCGTTGGTCGTCGGCTGGTTTGGGATCCTCTGCATCTGGTCCATGGTTTGGTCTTCAGGGCGTCTTGTCTGTTCGGGCTTCGGTAACTCAGTCGATTAGACATCAGGAACATCGCACTCCGGCATATAGAAGGAATGGAAACAAAAAAACATAAGTATATGTCCTATTTCCTTTTGCCGGGATCCAATGGAAAACCAGTGAGCCCCAAGACTTCCCAAAGCTTTAAAAAGGATTCTGACCCTCACTAGTCATAGCTCCGCCTCTGTACTGCTCCTGTCAGTATGGGCCTGACCCTTGTCAATGGTGTCTGCTAGCCAGGCATAACCGTATACCTTCCTCACAACTGAAGGATCCCACATCTACGGGTCGCCTAGCTGCCTGGACACCCATACAGGATTAACAAGCGAGGAGCAGGAGCCAGAGCTAATATTAATATTACCCTCTAGGAATGTATCATTATGTGCTATCAACAAATGCCTCCTTGTAACAAATAAACAAAAGTGATACTCTGCATTCTTTGACTTAGTTGAGCAGCTTCTTGCAGTGACCGGTGTGGATCCAGTTGTCTCGTCCCTCGAACTTCAGAGAGGTTGGCGTCATCAGCAGCACCTGGAATGGCCCAAGATATCTCGGCTCTAGTCCCGTCCTCGGATGTTTCTTTAGCATGACCCAATCACCTGGTTGACTAGAGAAGACCCCTCATGACCGCTTTATGTGCTTCCCACAAAGGACGGACATCCCCTACTGATCCCTCATTTAGGTCAAAGTACGTTTTCAGAAGTTCACGGAGTTCCTCCCTAATGGTAGGTTGTTTCAGGAGGGAGTCATTAAGTCTCCAGTGGCAATGGCGTACATGACCCGACTCACTACTAATGTCAACTAGTACAGGAGCATGGTCTGACCAGGTGATTCGGCCCATGTCCGCTCCCTCCAATAGTCTGAGGGTCGAAATGGTACCAAAGAGGTAATCAATCTGGGTGTGTGAACCATGTGGGGCAGAGTAAAAGGAAAAGGACCTATCAGTGGGATAAGTGAGATGCCAGAGGTCATACAGGGAGTATTTCCGCACTAGTTTACGAAAATCTCTGGCTAAGCGCTGCTGTGTCGAGTGTATTGGTCTACCTGGAAGGGCCAGGCGATCCATCGATTCAGAGAACACTTCATTAAAATCTCCACCCAGGAGGACCAGGGGCTCTGAGGAGTCCGCACCCTCACCAAACACCTTGCGGAAGATTCCGCCGAGAAAGCGAATCTGGGACGTGTTTGGTGCATAGATGTTACATAAGGTGATAGGTCTATCCGCCAAACGGCCACGGAGAATAATGTAACGGCCCTGTGGATCTAATATTGAAGATTCAATCCTGAGGGGACACTGTGCAGACACCAAGATGGCAACACCCGCCCCCTGATGGCTATAAGTAGCCGAATAAGCGGTAGGATAAAGGTGAGAGGAAGGAGGAGCTGCCATCAAAGTGTGTTTCCTGTAAGAACACAATGTCCGCTTTAAGGATTTCAATTCCAAAAGCAAGAGTTTCCTCTTGGCGTTGGGAGTTAAGCCCCTTGACATCAAAGGTTATGCACCGCATCGTGTGAGTATGAGATGATACACAATGTATGTAGGGTACAGCTCACCAAGGAGGTCCGTATATGTCAGCAGGTTCGCACCAGTCGGACAACGGATCAAAGGCAGAGCTGAGGTACACGATCTCCACAGGCAAAGAAGTTCAGGCACCTACAGCAGGACAGAGAACACAAGGGGGAGGGGGAAGAGACAGGACAGGACAACACAAAGACAGACAAACAGATAGTAATAAACAGCTTTTCCCAGGGATGTAACCCCTGCTAGGGGCAGATAAGAAGCCCCTTCGGGGGTGTAAGTGTTGGAGACCAACAGGTTAAGGCTGAACAGGGTGCCAACTACAATTATCTGAGAGAAATGAAAACAGGTTACAACTAGGTGGAGCCTTCAGAGAGCCTGCACCGTGATGTAGCAACAAGAAAACAATGACTGGCTTAACAGAGGAAATAAGTGATCGATATGGGGACCCTTCAGGAACCATCAATCCTGAGGGCGAAAGGGGTTAAGGGCAAGATCTGGACAACCAAGTTCCCTCAGCCATTGGCGATCAAGCAGATGGGCGATGTCCTGATAACGGAGGAGACCGCAGGGAAGAGGACGCACTTGGACCAGGTCTTCTTTTCCTGGTTACAGGAGACCAAATGCGGGGCGGTGGAAGCGCTGGAGACTCAAACTCCCAATCCGACATGTCAGGGATAGGAATTCCAAGTGATTCGCAGAAAGGGCGAAGATCCGAAAAGGAACGGAGAGTCTCTGTTCTTCCTTGATGATGGACCGTCAGGGCAAAAGGGAATCCCCAGCGGTAGGCGATCTGGCAGTCCCTGAGTAATGTGAGGAGAGGCTGGAGATGTCTCCTTTTCTGGAGTGTGAACCAGGATAAGTCAAGAAACAATTGAACTGGAGCGCCATCAAAGTCAAAGTTGCGTAGAGATCTCGCCTTAGCCATGATGGATTCTTTAAGGGCAAAATCGTGGACACATCAAATTACGTCCCTAGGATGCTCAGCAGATCCCTTAGCTTGAGTGCTCTATGAGCTCTGTCCAACTAGATCTTGTGCAAGGATGGTTGCCCCAGGATCATGTTAAAGATGGCTTTCAGCGTAGCAAAGAGATCTTCGTCACCGGTAGCCTCCGGAAGACCCCGTACTCGGATATTATTCCGGCGCCCTCGGTTATCCAAGTCCTCTAAATGCCGTCCCATGCCCCTGAGCACAGCCGTTTGGGCAGAAATTGATTCATGAAGCGTGGAAATATATTGCCTGGTATCATTATGGGCATTTTCTAGGGAGTCAACCCGGTCCACCACATGTTTAATATCGGTGTGAACTGCCGCAATTTCAGCTCTGCAGGCGTCCGTGACTTCAGAAATAAGAGCCCGAAAGTCCTCTTTTGTAGGAAAGCGGCTAAAATAGCTCGCCCAGGGCTGTGGGGGTTCAGGCAGGGGTGGGGGGTCAATAACGGCAGGTGATGGAGAGCTTGGGGATCTGGCCCAGATGTCAGAAGGGAGAGGAGAGCTGCTGTCCCCTTGGTCCAGCAATGGAGGGGCTGGGGGCTGCTTACTTTGCCAGGGCTCATGTGGGGGGGGTCCCAGGAAGGCTGGATGCAGGGTCCCCTGGGATAATATCCCGTCCCCTAGTGGCCACAGTACATTTAGTTGCAGTCGCCCCCTGAGAAGTGGGTCCAGGAGCCATCATGGCGGGATCCCTCCTTCCAGCAGCAGCAGGCCGAAAGTCCGGGGCAGCCGGTGAGAGCCCCAGGTCAGAGGATCCGCGTGCGGACACTGTGGACGGCGGCCCGGTTCCTGGAAGAAATCCAGCAGGGGTAAGTAGTGTTGTGTCCTTCTCCCTGTCAGGGCGCCGGAATCCGGTGGGGGGAGGGAGGAATGGCGGGAGGCCCTCTGTGCCTTGGTGCTGCGAGGTGGAAGAGCCGAACCCGGAGTGCAATCCCAGCACTGCTCAAGGGTCCTAGTAGGTGAGGGGGATCGGGGAGGGTTAGGGGTCTTTTTCAGAGCCACTTTCTTCCCCATAGGATCCGAGAGAGATGTGTCGCTGGCCAGAAAGTTGCGGTGCAGGCGGGAGCAGCTCCTTCAAGCAGCCATCACCGTCGGCGTCCGGACACGCCCCCCGGTGTTCGGCGATTTCTTGGCGCTTTTTGAAAGGCTGTAGAGCAGCCAATCAGCAAGCGTTTAACTGTGTGCCCTTAGAAGCCATCACAGCCATGCCTACTAATGGCATGGCTGTAATTGGCCAGTGCAGCATGTGACCCACCCTCTATATAAACTGGAGTCACGTAGCGCTGCATGTCACTCTGCTGTGCTTAGTGTAGGGATAGGATGCTGCTACTGTGAGGGAGAGAATAGGAGAGAATCTTTAATCAGAACTCCAATTGAACTCAGTGATCTACATAGATTTAGTTGTGTGGGTGCAGTGCACAATCTTTTTACCCTGCCCTGAGCCCAGTAACAGAGAAAAATAACTTTTATCCGTCTGTTAGTTAGGTAGGCGGCGGCGGCCATTTTATGCAAGCTCAGTGAACTAGCACTGCATCTGTGCTTTTGTGACATTTAAATCCAAGCTTGAAATACTGCAATAATAATCTGGTTTTAAAAAAACACCCTTTTCTTGGCAATATCCTACATCTGGTGCCTTTGCAGCATTAGTCAGTATGTAATTTAAGCTAGAAATACAGCTATAATTTTCTGGGTTTTAAAAAAAACACCCTTTTTTGGCAAAATAGACAATTTTACAGCCCTTGCTGCATCTGCACGTGTGAAATTCAAGCGTTATATACAGCTGTCATATTCTATTAGTAAAAAAACACCCTTTTTGGGTAAAATACTTAATATTGCAGCCTTTGCAGGATCTGTGATTGTTAAAAACAAGCTTGAAATACTTCAATAAATTTCTGGCTTTGAAAAAACACAAATTTTTGGCAATAACCTTCATCTTGGGCCTCTGCCGCATTAGTCAGTGTGCAATTTAAGCTAGAAATACAGCTATAATTTTCTGGGTTTTAAAAAACACCCTTTTTGGGCAAAAATCTTTAATTGCGGCCTAGTCTGGATCTGTACGTGTGAGATACACCCTTTACATACTGTTGTTCTATTCTGAAATTAAAAAAATACCAATTTTGGGCAAGATCCTAAATTTGAGAAATATGAAGAGAGCGTCAAATAAGGGAGTCGTGGTGCTTCTGGTGGAGCTCCTGTTGCAGGGAGAAGATGTGGTCAATCTGTGCCAGCTACACGCACAAGTGAAACACCTTCCTCAGGTACATGTAGGCGACAGAACCTGCAGCGGTATTTGGTTGAGCCTAATGCGGCTCTACGAAAGGTGAGGCCTGAACAAGTACAGGCGATAGTAGATTGGGTTGCTGACAGTGCCTCCAGTTCCTTCACATTGTCTCCCACCCAGTCTCCTGCTGAAAGACCACAGTTGGCACCTGCAGCCGATGTCCATCAGTCTTTCACCTCACCCCCTTGCAAATCAGCAAAGCAGTCTGAGCCCCAAGTCATGCAGCAGTCTCTTCTGCTTTTTAAAGACTCTGTTAGCAGGGTTTCCCAGGGCCATCCACTTAGCCCTGCCTCAGAAGTGGAAGAGATTGAGTGCACCGATGCCCAACCACTTATGTTTCAAGAGGAGTACATGGGAGGACCATCGCAGCACGTTTTGGATGATGATGAAACACAGGTGCCAACTGCTGGGGCTTTCTGCAATGTGCAGACCGACAAGGAGGGCAGGGGTGAAGACTGGGTGGAAGATGATGTGGAGAACGATGAGGTCCTCGACCCCACGTGGAATCAAGGTCATGCGAATGACCTGTGTAGTTCGGAGGAAGAGGCGGTGGTCGCACAGAGCCACCAGCACAGCAGAAGAGGGAGCAGGGTGCAAAAGCAGAGCGGCCATCCCCTAGACAGTACACCTGCTACTGCCCACCGCAGCAAGGGACCGAGCACACCAAAGTCAGCTCCAAGGAGTTCCCTGGCATGGCAGTTCTTCAGACAATGTGCTGACGACATGACACGAGTGGTTTGCACGCTGTACAATTAGAGCCTGAAGCGAGGCATAAACGTTTTCAACCTGAGCACAACCTGCATGACCAAGCATCTAAGTGCAAAGCACGAGCTGCAGTGGAGTAGACACCTCAAAAACCAAGAAAGGTCTCTGGCTCCTCCTGCTTCCTCTTCTGCTGCAGTCGCGGCCTCTTCATCCACCTCTGGAGTGACAGTGCCACCTGCCACCCCGCAAACAGAGGATCTGCCAGCAACACCACCATCTGGGTCACCAAGCATCTCCACAATGTCCCACAGAAGCATTCAGCTCTCCATCTCCCAAACACTGGAGCGGAAGAGGAAGTACCCCCCCTACCCACCCGCGATCCCTGGCCCTGAATGCCAGCATTTCAAAATTACAGGCCTTTGAAATGCTGTCATTCCGTCTGGTGGAGACAAATAGTTTTAAAAGGCTTATGGCGGTGGCTGTCCCTCAGTACGTCGTGCCCAGCTGCAACTATTTTTCCAGGCGTGCCCTCCCTTCCCTGCACAACCAGGTGGGGGACAAAATCAGATGTGCACTGCGAAAGGCCATCTGTGGCAAGGTGCACCTCACTACGAATACGTGGACCAGTAAGCACATTCAGGGACATTATATCTCCATAACAGCACACTGGATAAATGCAGTGGCGTCTGGGCCTGAGGCGGATAGCAGTTTGCCGCATGTCCTTCCACCACCGAGGATTGCAGGGTACTTTAGTTTGCCTCCTGTTGCTTCCATCTACTCTGCTTCCTCATCCTCTACTGGCTCCTCATCCGGTCAGCGTAACACCATCACCACCAACTTCAGCACAGCCAGGGGTAAACGACAGCAGGCAGTTTTAAAACTTTTCTGTTTGGGGGACAAACCACACACCACGCAGGAGCTGTGGACGGGCCTTGAACAACAGACCGATGAGGTGGTTGGTGCCAGTGAGCCTCAGGCCTGGCATGGTCGTGTGTGATAAGGGGCGAAATCTCGTAGCAGCTCTGGGACTAGCAGGTTTGACGCACATCCCTTGCCTGGTGCAAGATTCCTTAAAAATTACCCCGATATGTCAGAGCTGCTGCATAAAGTGTGGGCCGTCTGTGCGCGCTTTCGGCGTTCTCACCTTGCTGCTGCTCACCTGTCAGTGCTGCAGCGTAACTTTGACCTTCCCGCTCACCGCCTCATATGCGACGTGCCCACAAGGTGGAACTCCACCTTGCACATGCTGGCCAGACTGTGCGAGCAGCAGCAGGCCATAGTGGAGTTTCAGCTGCAGCACGCACGGGTGAGTCGCTCGGCAGAACAGCACCACTTCACCACCAATGACTGGGCCTCCATGCGAGACCTGTGTTCCTTGTTGCGCTGTTTAGAGTACTCCACCAACATGGCCAGTGCCGATAACGACGTTCTCAGCGTTGCTATCCCACTTCTATGCCTCCTTGAAAAAACGCTCCTGGCGATGATGGAAGAGGATGTGGCACAGAAGGAGAAAGAGGGATCATTTGTTTCGTAGGGTTTCCGGCCAGTCATTCCCAAGTGGCTCCGAGGGTGGGTTCCTGCACCCACAAACCCAAGGTACACAATTGTCCAGCCAGGGCACAGTTCTGGAGGATGAGGAGGTGGAGGATGAGGAGGAGGAGATGGAGGAGGAGGAACCATGTTCACAGCAGGGTGGCACCCAGACCAGCTCATGGCCATCACTGGTGCGTGGATGAGGGGGATACAGATGACACAGAAGATACACCTCCCACAGAGGACAGTTTTTCGTTGCCTCTGGGCAGCCTGGCACACATGAGCGATTACATGCTGCAGTGTCTCCGCAACGACCGCCGAGTTGCCGACATTCTAACTTGTGCTGATTACTGGGTGGCCACGCTGCTGGATCCCCGTTATAAGGACAACGTACCATCCTTAATTCCGTCACTGGAGCGTGATCGTAAGATGCGCGAGTACAAGCGCGCGCTGGTAGACGCGCTTCTGGTGGCATTTCCACCTGACAGGGGCACAGTGGAAGCACAAGGCGAAGGCAGTGGAGGAGAAAGAGGTCGCCAACGCAGCTGGGGCACCGCCAGCACCTCAGAAGACAGGGTTAGCATGACCGAAATGTGGAAAAGCTTTGTCAGCACGCCACAACAACCAGCACCACCAGCTGATATGAAACGTCTTAGCAGGATGCAGCATTTCACCAACATGGTGGATCAGTATGTGTACACACGCCTACACGTACTGAATGACGAGTCTGCCACCTTCAACTTCTGGGTCTCCAAATTGGGCACATGGCCTGAGCTTGCCCTTTACACCTTGGAGGTGCTGGCCTGCCCTGAAGCCATTGCATTATCTGAACGTGTGTTTAGCACGGCAGAGGGCGTTATCACAGACAAGCGCAGCTGCCTGTCCACAGCCAATGTGGGCAAGCTCACAATCATTAAAATGAACCTGGCACAGATCCCACAGGACTTTTCCGTACCTTGTGCAGAATAGACATTTATACTGGCCTTAACCAGCCATTGTTATACTACAGCGCAATTGCTCATTCTTGTATTCTGGATATTTCACACTCTTTTGGAGTATACCCTAATTTAAAAAAATATACACTGCTCAAAAAAATGAAGGGAACACTTAAACAACACAATGTAACTCCAAGTCAATCACACTTCTGTGAAATCAAACTGTCCACTTAGGAAGCAACACTGAGTGACAATCAATTTAACATGCTGTTGTGCAAATGGGATAGACAACAGGTGGAAATTATAGGCAATTAGCAAGACACCCCCAATAAAGGAGTGGTTCTGCAGGTGGTGACTACAGACCACTTCTCAGTTCCTATGCTTCCTGGTTGATGTTTTGGTCACTTTTGAATGCTGGCGGTGCTTTCACTCTAGTGGTAGCATGAGACGGAGTCTACAACCCACACAAGTGGCTCAGGTAGTGCAGCTTATCCAGGATGGCACATCAATGCGAGCTGTGGCAAGAAGGTTTGCTATGTCTGTCAGCGTAGTGTCCAGAGCATGGAGGCGCAACCAGGAGACAGGCCAGTACTAGTGATGAGCGGCAGGTGCCATATTCGATTTCGACAGAATATTCGTTTTATATTCGTCGAAATCGAATATTCGTCATTATTCTTGTTATCGCGATTAATATGCGATTTAAATAATCGCGTATTGCGATTTTAACTTAAAGGCTACTCTCCTATTGAAATAGCAATGCGATTAATTCAAGTTATAATAATCGAATTTCGATTTTAACTTAGCACTGCTATATTCCATATTCGTTAATTCTAGCCTAATATGGAATATAGCAGTGCTAAGTTAAAATCGAATTAATCAAATTGCGATTTCAACTTGGACCTGGTTTACTATGGTTGGCTTGGTAGAATTAGCGAATATGACGAATGTATTCGTCATATTCCACAAAATGAATATAACAAATGTATTCGTCATATTCCACAAAACGAATATAACAAATGTACTCGTCATATTCCACAAAACGAAGATAACGAAGTATTCTGCTTCTTCGTTTTAGCTACCTATTCATCAACTTCGCTAATTCTATCAATGATATAGGAAAGTTTACTATAGAGACAGCCAAGTTTAATTCGCTATGCGATTATATGACTGCTTTTTTTTTTTTTTATAAATAGAATAATTATAATACCTGATAATTATTATAATTATTCTATTTCGCATAGCGAATTAAACT
Organism: Bufo bufo; assembly: GCF_905171765.1. Taxonomy (NCBI): domain Eukaryota; kingdom Metazoa; phylum Chordata; class Amphibia; order Anura; family Bufonidae; genus Bufo; species Bufo bufo. The sequence continues at coordinate 78,440,316 of NC_053391.1, forward strand.
TAGCTGTCTCTATAGTAAACTTTCCTATATGATTGCTAGAATTAGCGAAGTTGATGAATAGGTAGCTAAAACGAAGATGCAGAATACTTCGTTATCTTCGTTTTGTGGAATATGACGAATACATTCGTTATATTCGTTTTGTGGAATATGACGAATACATTCGTCATATTCGCTAATTCTACCAAGCCAACCATAGTAAACCAGGTCTATATTCCATATTAGGCTAGAATTAACGAATATGGAATATAGCAGTGCTAAGTTAAAATCGAAATTCGATTATTATAACTTGAAATAATCGAATTGCGATTTCAACGTAATTCTCAAATCCGACAGTACATTCTAGTATATGGAGACATTCCCATGGGGATGGGGACGCTCCATGAGCACGGAAGTTGGCAGAAGCAGCAACGGGCACTGACTGGAGCAGCCAGGAAGCCAGGAATCCAAAGGACAGGTAAGAACAACTTTAGGGAAGTGGGAAAGAAAAAAATATAACAATTTAAAAAAAAAAAACAAAGAAAAAATATTCGAAATATCGAATTTAAATCACTATATTCGAAATATTCGCGAATTAGCGAAGTGCCGATATTCGCGAAAAAAATTTGATATTCGAATATTCGCGCTCAACACTAGCCAGTACATCAGGAGACGTGGAGGGGACTGTAGGAAGGCAACAACCTAGCAGCGGGACCGCTACCTCCGCCTTTGTGCAAGGAGGAACAGGAGGAGCACTGCCAGAGCCCTGCAAAATGACCTCCAGCAGGCCACAAATGTGCATGTGTCTGCTCAAACGGTCAGAAACAGACTCCATGAGGGTGATATGAGGGCCCGACGTCCACAGGTGGGGGTTGTGCTTACAGCCCAACACCGTGCAGGACGTTTGGCATTTGTCAGAGAACACCAAGATTGGCAAATTCGCCACTGGCGCCCTGTGCTCTTCACAGATGAATGCAGGTTCACACTGAGCACATGTGACAGACGTGACAGAGTCTGGAGACGCTGTGGAGAACGTTCTGCTGCCTGCAACATCCTCCAGCATGACCGGTTTGGCATTGGGTCAGTAATGGTGTGGGGTGGCATTTCTTTGGAGGGCCGCACAGCCCTCCATGTGCTCGCCAGAGGTATCCTGACTGCCATTAGGTACCGAGATGAGATCCTCAGACCCCTTGTGAGACCATATGCTGGTGCAGTTGGCCCTGGGTTCCTCCTAATGCACATTCAACTATGTAAAGAACAAAGTATTTCAGAAGAATATTTAATTAACTCAGATCTAGGATGTGTTATTTTTGTGTTCTCTTTATTTTTTTGAGCAGTGTATATTAAAACCAAAAATCCAGTGTTAGCTACATTGTTATCCTCCACCGCTGCTTCCACCTACATCGCTACGTCCAACGCCTCCTCAAACTCCTTCTCCATATGGATGTCCAGCTAAATCAATATATATTTTTATATGGAAGGATCATAGAATCAAAAAGTGTCCACTCCTATACCTAGTAGACAGGTTTAAAAAAATAACAAATTTGTCTGTTACATTTTCATGTGAAATTCAACAATTTTTGGCTATGATAGACCCCTGCTCTACCTAGTAGACAGGTTAATACATTTCACTAATTTTTCTGTTACATTCTTGGGTTGACATTTCACAATTTTTGTTTCAAATGGTTTATTGAAAATAGAGAGCATCATAAATGCATCATGGAGTACATAAGGAATAAACAATTTGTTCCTACAATGAACAGAATCAGTAAATTTTAATAATGGTAACCAAAAGGAGATCCATTAACGGTCACTTGCAAGGTGATGTTATAGAGTAATACATTATTACATGTTCATGTGGTCTACAGGTCTTGTATGCTTGGGGCTATTCATACAAGGTTCTTCTGAGATTACAACGACATACTGTGCTGTATGTTGGCAGAGTAGGAGGAGGATACCCAGGGCTCCCATAATTTTTGAAATGTTTCGAATGTGTCCATACGAATGGCTGAAAGTTTTTCATATAATATAATTCTATTGACTCTATCTATGACTGCCTGGAAACTCAATGTATCAGATTTCCATTTATACGCAATATGAATTCTGGCAGCCAATAGTATATGTTACGATAATTTGAACTTAGCGAACGTCAGCCAAGAGGGCTTGTCCCTCAAGAGACATAGGGAGGGAGCAGTGGCGCACCTACAGGGGGGGTCCAGCGGGTCTGGACCCCCCCTAGAACAACCAGCCAAAAATATATTTTTTTAATCCTTCAGGGCTGCACCGCCGATCACCACAGGCGGCGCGGCCCTGGATGTAATTGCGGCGGCGGCGGTGGTGGGGGGGGGCAGGGGGGGCAGTAGGAGTACTAGGAGATGAGTGCTTCCATTGTGGAAGCGCTCATCTCCATATCTAATCCATCTGTATCGCCGTCCTTAGGACAGCGATACAGATGCCTGTGCTGTGCTGCGGCAGGGGAGGGAGAGGTGTGTCCCTCCCCTGTTCTTCTGATAGGCCGCAGGCACTAATGCCTGCAGCCTATCAGAGGCCGGCTCAGGCGGCGCGATGACGTCATTATCACGCAGCCTGAGCCGGGCAGCACACAGCAGGGACACAGGCCGGAAGAGCCTGCATCGCATCGCTGCTGATGGAGGTAAGTACCAGTGTATATTTTTTTTGGGTTTTTTTGTGTTGTTTTTTTGGAGGGGGGAGCTGGCACTATGGGGGCACTAAAGGGGAGAACGGCACTATGGGGCATCTGGTGGTACTTTTTTTTTGGGTGGCATTTCTTACTGCCACATTATGGGGGGGGGGGCACCATGGGGGAGAGGAGCACTATGGGGACTCTAAAGGGGCTTTTTTTTTTTTTTACACATTATGGGGGGCACTATAGGGGAGAACGGCACTAGGGGGCATCTGGTGGCACTATAGGGGCATTATTTGGGGGGCACCATGGGGGAGAGGAGCACTATGGGGGCTCTAAAGGGGCTTTTTTTTTTTTACACATTATGGGGGGCACTATAGGGGAGAATGGCACTAGGGGGCATCTGGTGGCACTATAGGGGCATTATTTGGGGGGCACCATGGGGGAGAGGAGCACTATGGGGGCTCTAAAGGGCCTTTTTTTTTTACACATTATGGGGGGCACTATAGGGGAGAAAGGCACTATGGGGCATCTGGTGGCACTATAGGGGCATAATTTTGGGGGCACTATGGGGAAGTGGGGGTTCTAAAGGGGCCCTTTTTTCTTATTGGCACATGGGGGCATTATGGCATCTGGTGGCACTAAGGGGGCATTTTTTACTGGCACATTATGGGAGGCACTATAGGGGAGGGCGGCACTATGGAGGAGTGGAGCACTATTGGGGCATATAGTGGCACTTTGAAGGGGCATTTTTTACTGGCACATTATGGGGCGGCACCATGGGGGAGAGGAGCACTATGGGGGCATCTGGGGGGTCTAAAGGGGCTTTTTTTTTATTGACATATTATGGGGGCACTATAGGGGAGAATGGCACTATGGGGCATCTGGTGGCACTATAGGGGCATTATTTGGGGGGCACTAAGGGGGAAGTGGGGGCTCTAAAGGGGCCTTTATTCTTATTGGCACATTATGGGGGCATTATGGCATCTGGTGGCACTAAGGGGGCATTTTTTTACTGGCACATTATGGTAGACACTATAGGGGAGAGCGGCACTATGGGGGAGAGGAGCACTATTGGGGCATACGGTGGCACTTAGAAGGGGCATTTTTTACTGGCATATTATGGGGGACACTATGGGGAAGGGGGAGAGGAGCACTATGAGGGCATTTACTGGGGCACTATATAGGGGTATTTTATACTGGCATACATTATGGGGACATTAGCTCAACAGCGGGCACTAAGCAGGGTATTTCATGTACTGTCATATTGTAGGGAGAATTATTAGTACTAGGAGGTATTATGCGGAGCTTTGCTAATACTGGGGGGCTATGAGGAACATGATTACTAGTATGGGCACTATAGGGGCATTATTACTACTAAGTGTGCTCTGGCAGAGAATTCTTTCTATTTTGGGGAGCCCTGTTACTTTGGGGGGGCACCCTGCCACAGTATCAGCTTAGCACAATAATTTTTGGGGGACATTATCTTTATACTATTAGTGTCTGGGCGCAGTTATTTTTTTAGAGCACTGTGTGCCAATAATTGTTGAAGGGGGCACTACCTGTGTGGTAGTAGTATTTCCAGGGGGACTGTTTCTGCAGTATAGTATTGGGGGCACAGCGGGCACAGTATTGGGGGTGGCAGGAAAGGGTGTTCAGAAGATGTGAAGATGATGGAAATGTGGGAAACTAATCTCTCTTTGTTAATCTCTGCAGAGATGGGAGATGGCTGAAAAATCATCATGGCGGTCTGGTCTGAATGGAGAAGATACAGAAAGAGAACGTTTACGACAAAGGTGACATCACTGGATGTAAGAGGTGGGGGGGCTATGTAGGAGAGGAGATGCTCCAGCTCCTCCCCCTGCCATTTGCAGAAGGAGGATTCAGAGCTGGGTGAGGACGGTCAAGGGGGGCAGCAGGCCACCGGCGAGTGGCAGATGGTGGGGGGAACCACAGGCCTTGAGCAGGATCTGGGGAGGGAGGAGAGCGGAGGAGCTTCCTGGCTGTAGCCGGCTGTCTATTGTATAATGTGAAGCAGGCAGTGCAGCCAGGACAGACCTTCCCCTCTCTCCGTATGATGTGTAGAGACAGGCCGCAACTATAGAATGTCAGCTGTACAGTGTTTATTGGGAGTGGCCTATTATATATAGGAAGGGCTTTTAATAATGGGCGGAGCCAAAAAAATTGTGCGCCGCATTGTTATTTACCTACAGGGCTTTTAGAATCGCCAAGTAAAAGAATCAGCGCAACACACTACACCCCTTCCCTGCATTTTTAAATATAAAGGGGGCTTTGAAAAATTGAATTAGCACAGCGCACTACACATGCCACATTTTTTTGCCTTTCAGACCCCCCCTAGACAAAATTCCTAGGTGCTCCCCTGGGAGGGAGTGAGCGGGTAGGTACAGCCTAGCACTGTAGATATCAATCTGCATATTTTGGACCAGAATAGCCGAACATGGGGGCATGTCCACCAAATGTGATAGACTGTACCATCCACATCACAACCTCTAAAACATAATGGTGAGACCTCTGGGTATATACGATGCAGTCTAAAGGGTACTAGATGGGTCCTGTGAAGAACTTTTACAGAGGTTTCTGCCAATGTAATTTGCCAAGAGTTTTTGGTTAAGGTCTGGGATCAGAGAAACCACCTGGATAGTGGGCATTCCTCCTGTATATTCCTCTCCCACTCCACCATATAAGAAAGCTTAACTCCCTCAGGTGAGGCATCAAGCATTCCATATAATCTAGATAGTAGTCCCTGCTTGTACAAAGAGAAAGTGATAAAGCGTTCAAATGGGGTAAAATCTATGCTCAAATTATCTATCTTCAGAGAGTGGAGAAATGAGAACACCTCGTTAGCTTTAAAGGACTCACTAGCAGGGAGGTCATACTTGTCTTTAAAGTCATTCAATGTGATAAGTTTTCCCCTAACCAGGAACTTATGTAACGTTATACATCTGTTAATCCACCAACTGAAGTCAGCTGTCTTAAGCCCTGGTGGAAAGGCTGGGTTGCCCATTAAGTGGAGAAGCGGTGTGTGTTTAGACTGTAGCCCCAACTTAAATATGACTGATCTCCACATCAATAGAGCATGATAAGACAGTGGTGAGTTGGAGCGAACTGCTTTCGGCAAGGGTAGGGTAGTCCAGAGCAGGGCTCTCCATGACCAAGGAACAAGAAGTGTCTGTTCTATGGAGACCCATAGGGGGTGTGTCTCTGGCTTCAAATGCGTCAGGAATAACTGAGCTAGCCTAGCCGCTTTATAATATTTCACAAAATCGGGGACTGAGAGGCCACCCTGTGTTTTATGCCGACACATAGTAGCCCAGGCAATACGGGCACGTTTATTACCCCAAATAAATTTCATTACATCTTTTTGTAGGTCATGGAGATCCCGACTGGGGACTTGCAATGGAATGGTACGAAAAATATATAAAAGCTTAGGCAGGACGACCATTCTTATTATTTGTGTCTTACATATCCAGAATACTGGTAACATACTCCAGGTTTTAAGATCTTCCCTAATTGTACGGTATAGTGGAATATAGTTCAATTTATACATCATGTGTGGTTGGGTGGGAACTACTGTACCTAAATATGAGATATGATTAGGTAAATGTTGGAACTGAAAGTTTTGTAAAAGGAGTGACTTTAGTGATGAGGAAGCATTGCATAACATAAGCTCAGATTTCTGATGAATGACTTGAAGCCCGGAGGCCTCTGAGTAGGACTTCAGGAGCTGTAAAAGGTTTGGTAGTGAAACAAGGGGGTTTGTAAGCGATAATAGGAGGCCATCCGCAAACAAGCTAAGCTTGTATTCCGTGTTTCCCACTTTGATCCCTGTGACATTTCGATCATTCCTGATATGTATGGCAAGAGGCTCCATCGCCAAAGCAAAGAGGGCCGGAGAGAGGGGGCACCCCTGACGCGTACCCCTAAGTATTTGAATGGGGAGCAGGGTGCATGTAAGGGAGCTTAAGGTAGGCAATTGGAGTGGAATAAAGGGACCTGACTGCCTGTACAAATGGACCTCTAATACCCATAGAATGAAGGACCTGATGTAAGTAATCCCATGTGACAGAATCAAAAGCTTTTACTATGTCGAGGGCCAGAATGGCTAAAGGAGTGGCCTGTTTATTTGCGACCTGGATCAGATTAAGGATTTTCGGATATTATAGGAGCTTCCCTGCCAGGGATGAATCCTACCTGGTCCTTATGTATTAAACTGGGGAGGAAGATTATTGAGTCGTCGAGCAAGGATGGAGGGTGAGAATTTTTGTGTCCAAATTCAATAATGATATCGGTCTAAAATTAGATGGAGATAGGTGATCTTTTTTGGGCTTGGGAATGACTGTAATGTTGGCAGCTAGGAAATCGGGTGGGGAGTATTACCTTGCATAATGTGGTTACAAAATTTGGTGATATGGGGGGTCAATAATGAAGTAAATTTTTTATAATAGAGGGCTGAAAGACCGTCCGGGCCGCGGGCTTTACCCAATTTTAAGGCCTTAATTGTAAATTCCACTTCCTCGCCCACTATTGCCTTGCCTAAATCATTCACTGCTTCAGGAGTTACGTGTGGCAACCGAATGGAGTCCAAGAAGTTCTTATCCAAATTTCCCTGTCCACTTCCCGGCTTAGCATAAAGTTGTTGGTAAAACGCGTGGAAAGTTTTGTATATGGTTTCTGGGTTGGAGGTTACCTGGCCTGTCTTGAGGCGAATCTGAAACACCTGGTTGATTTTTTGTCTAGCTTTAAGTTGACGGGCTAACATCTTGTCAGGTTTGTTTGCATATTTATAGTAATATGATGCGGTCGAACGTAAAGCTTTTTCCGTATGGTTTGTGAGAATTATATTTATTTGCAATTTGGTGTTTTTTTTTACTTCTCTAGCAGGTAAAGTGAGGGGGTCCTTTGATGGGCCCTTACCAGTCTACTAAGCTTAGACTCTAAGGTTAGCAGGGTAGCATTTCTTTCCCTTTTTAAAAGTGAAGCTTCCTTAATGAGTTGGCCCCTCATAAAAGCTTTGTGAGAGAGCCAGACTATAACAGGGTCAATGTCTGGGTCAGTATTTTCCAAGAAAAATTGCCTTAAATTTTCCTGGAGCCGATCACGAATGGCAGGCCGAGACAGTAAGGATTCATTAAGTCTCCACGTGAAGAGGCGATTGTGGGAATAGACGGGGTGACGTCTATTATAACTATGTCGTGATCAGACCAGGACGCTACTTGATGCCTGCAATATGCCAAAAGTGGGAGGAGGGATGTGGAGATCAAGAACAAATTGATACGGGTATACAAATGATGGGCGGGTGAATAGTAAGTGTAGCTTCTCTGAGTACCATTGTGCTCCCTCCAAGAATCAGCAAGAAAGAGGGATTCTAGAACACTTTTGATCTGGGTTCCCTGTACAGCGGAGCGTGGGTTGTGGGGAGGTGAGGAGCGATCTAGTAAGGGATTTATTACAAAGTTGAAATCCCCTGCCCATAGTAACTCATCATATCTTAGCGTTTCAAGTATGTGGTGCATTTGAGTGAAAAAAATAATCGGATCATCAGTTGGAGCATACACATTTGCAATACACATTGTTTTTCCCTCAAATTCGCCCAGTAGAATAACATAACGCCCTTCAGGATCAGAGATATGACTAGCTATCTGGAATGGGAAGGAGTTCCGTAATAGAGTGACTACTCCCCTACTTTTATTACGAAACGTGGAAGAAAAGAACCTGGTATAGCGGGAATGAAAAAATTTGGGATGGGAGGTAGACGTAAAATGTGTCTCCTGTAAACATATTATATCCGGATTATGCTTAAGATAGGAGGTAAGCGCCATTCTGCGTTTCCTCTGGGAATTCAGACCCCGTACATTGTATGATAACAACTTACACATAATCCCAATAATATATAGTTATGCTTAGTATATCAAACTGCATAGACCACTTAGTATTACTAACGGTGAAAGTGAAGATCTCCATAAAAACATTTAAACTGACATACATTAATATCAATAAATCTACAAATGCTGTTAGGCAGCAGAAATGGCTGTGCCCAAAATGGCCAGCAAAAACAAGTGGGTCGGATGTGGGTGTCAGGGGAATAATATCCATCCCTGGATCCACAAAAAAGAACCCAACGGTGGTAGGCAACATGTAAATCCGAATCGCCGTTTCCCTATCGGACAACCTGAGCATTCTTCGTACAGGAAACAAAAATCAAAAAATATGAAATGATCGCGCGAAACATCATGTCACGAAGGATTAGTGTCCCGATCTTCCATGGACATAAAGGTATAAATCACATCAGTATACTCAATGCCCCGGAGACTTGTTTGCTGTTGAAGCGGCGGTGGGTACCCTCGTCCAGACTCTGGCCGGGCGCTGAGGTCTTGGCGGTGCAGTCGGTCTCTCCGTACGTTCCACCCTTACTCCGGATTGGTGTAGCGTTTCAATCCCTTCTTCTGGGGTATGAACTGTATAAGAACGGGAGTTCAGTTGGAAAGACAGGGCGAAAGGGAACCCCCATCTATAGCGCACCTGCGCTTGTTGTAGCGCATGTGTCACAGGCGTCATTTCCCTGCGTTTCCGTAGCGTTGTAGGCGCTAAGTCTGCATAAACATGCACAGAGGGTGGGAGGTCAGGCAGGGCTGAAATATTTCTTGCTGCATTAAGAACCATGTCCCTCACCTCAGGGTGGTGGAATTTTAGGACCACATAGGAGTGTCCGGGATGCGTGGTTTTCCCAGGGCCCTATGAATTCTGTCCATCCGCAACTGATTCAGTTGGGTGTGAGGTAGTAAAGTGGCAAATAATGAGCCCATAGTGGTAGAGAGGTCCTGGAAGGACTCGGGCAGACCTCTGATCCGCAAATTTCCTCTCCTGGACCTGTTCTCTAGGTCCTCAAGCTTTAATTCAAGTGCTTGTAGTTGCGCAGAATGAGAATCAATGTCTTCCCTATCGGCGCCTATGGCGTCAGATATTTCGTCCGCTTAGGACTCTAGGTCTGAGACCCTGTTCCCCAAGCCGTTTATCTGGCGGGAGAATTCCGCGACCGACTGGGAAAGTTCGGTTCGAAAAAGGGCTGCTATATTAGCATACAGATATGCCTGACCTGTTTGTGGAGTTGCAGTGTCCAGGTGTGGTTCGCTCTCAGTAGAGGAGGCTGGGCTTGTCGGGGACGCTGTCTTGTCCGCCATGATGGAATGCCTCGTGCTCCTGAAGATCTCCGGTAATGTCTGCGATGCAGCTGGCGTTCCCGGAATTTTAGATCCCCTCTTGCCGCGGGCTGCCTTCTGTGACCCCTGCATGAGTGTTCAGGCCTTGTGGAGCCGACTAAACGGCGCTATGGTAGGGAAATTGTCAGCGGTCGGAGCGGAGCTCACAGAGTCATGTCCTCCCTGTAAGCCGCGCGCATGCGCCCCCGACATTTTACAATTTTTGCTGAGAATAAACCCCTGCTGTGCATAGGTGACAGGGACCGAAATTTTTTAAAAATGATCTGTTCCATTGGTGGGTGACATTAACCCATTTCTAATATTTGAAGAGTATGGTGGATCACCCTATCAATAATTATGAAACGGGTGCTGCAAAGCCTGAATGACTCACCCAGTCAGAAAAGTATATAAAATAGTAATAGTAGGGGCTGAGCACTCGCCACTTGGACTATAGAAGACAAATTGCTTCAAAACACCTGGGTAGTTTATTAATTAATTAAAAAAGGCACATTGTGTGCACCAAATTCATAAAATTAGACAATGCATAAAAATAAGCAATACATAAAAATACAGTGAGAATGATTAGAGTATGAATTCGAGGTAGATTATTCAGTCATACGTAAAAAAGCTGAAGTATTGTAAGATTCAATCCTCATGTGATTACACAATATAAAAAAAAAAAATAGTAAAGGTGAGCATGTATTGGAACACAAGTAAAAAATTGTGGAGCAATTGTATCATGCACCGATGATAAAAGGAGTGTAGGTGTTCATATACTATCCAATCCAGAAGATATATACTGTTTGGCGTCTATAATAGCCTCTAAAACATCACATCTGCAAGTCCTGATTTATTCGCTCCTGTAAATGGAAAGCAGTTTTGATAGAGCAGTGTTTGTATTGTTATATATACAGGTTGCACGGAGATATTGTATATTCGTATGCTGACCAGTAGTGGTATAACTCAACTCTTAGGTAGAGTTGAGCGGACACCTGGATGTTTGGGTTCGACGAGTTCGGCCGAACTTCGGAAAAAAGTTTGAGTTCGGGACCCGAACTTGAACCGAACTTGACCCCGAACCCCATTGAAGTCAATGGGGACCCGAACTTTTGAGCACTAAAATGGTTGTAAAAATGTAATGTAAAGGGCTAGAGGGCTGCAAATGGCGTCAAAATGTGGTTAAGAGCATGGCAAGTGCTCTGCAAACAAATGTGGATAGGGAAATGACTTAAAATAACATAAAATACGTAAAAATAAAAAATAATAATCTTGATCTAGGAGGGCCAGGTCCATATGGAGAAGGAGGTTGAGGAGGCGGTGGATGTGGCGGTGTAGGTGGAAGTGGCGGTGGAGGAGGAGGAGGTAGCCTACACTGCTTTTTGGTTTTAAATTTATTTTTATTTTTTTAAATTAGGGTACACCCCAAAACATTGGGAAATATAACCCTCCAGTAGTGCCAAATACACCTTCAGACAATACACCGGCTGCTGGGCAGGCCAGCACCTCCAAGGTGCAAAGGGCAAGCTCAGGCCATGTGCCCAATTTGGAGACCAAGAAGTTGCAGGGGCTGACCCCTGTCAGTTAGTTTGTGTAGGCGTGTGCGTACTTACTGCCTCACCCACCATGTTGCACGTCCCCGTGATGTTCATGATCCAATTTGATATCTGCTCTATCAACTTTCAATGTTCTTTTATGCGCCTACCATGGTGATTACGGGTGGCGGGGAATCAGGGTTCCAGGCCGGAGAGGGAGCGTGAGAAAAAGAGACCAAATTTATAGGAGATTACTTTTATTAAAAAAATTGGGGATCAAGAAGAAATGTGTGAAAAGTAATTGAGGCGCAAATGTGGGACAAATTACAGAAGCCCAAATGTGGGCCAAAAGAGTCAAGCGGAATTGTGGGAAAAGCTATTGAGGCGCAAATGTAGTATAGCGGAAATGTGGGACAAAGTATTGAAGCTTAAATGTGGTACAACTTGCTTAAGTTTAAGCATTGAATCAAAGGAGGTGGCGCGCATTAATTAAAGAAGCATTTCATAAATTTTATTCCCTGTCACAGATCCAGAGCAGGGGTTTATTCACGTCTAAAATTGTATAATGTCAACCCAAGAATGTAACAGAAAAATTACAGAAATTTATTAAACTGTCTACTTGGTAGAGAAGGGGTCTATGACAGAAAACAATTGTTTATTGTCACTCGAAAATGTAAAATAAAAATTATTGAAATTTATTAGGCTGTCAACTAGGTAGAGGAGGGGTATATTACACACAAAAATTGGTGAATTTGACCTTAAAATGTAACTGACAAATGTTTTTTTTTTTTTTTACCGGTCTACTTGGTATAGCAGTGGTACATCACACCAAAAAATTGCTGAATTTCATCAGAAAATGTAAGAGACAAATTTTTTTATTGTTTAACCTGTCTACTATGTATAGCAGTAGTCCTATACACCCAAAAATTGGTGAGATTCACCCGAAAATGTTAATGACAATTTATTTTTATTTTTTTAACCGGCCTACTAGGTATAGCAGTGGTACTATGCACCCAAAAATTGATTAATTTCACCCGAAAATGTTAATGACAATTTTTTTTTTTTTTTTTAACCGGCCTACTAGGTAGAGCAGTGGTACATCACACCCAAAAATTTGTGAATTTCACCATAAAATGTAAGAGACCATTTTTTTTATTGTTAAACCTGTCTACTAGGTATAGCAGTGGTACTTCACACCCAAAATTTGTTGAATTTCAACTGCAAACATAACTGACAAATATATATTTTTTGTTAACCAGCCTACTAGGTATAGCAGTGGTACTATACACCCATAAATTGGTGAATTTCACCAGAAAATGTTATTGACAATTTTATTTATTTTTTTAACCATCATACTAGGTATAGCAGTGGTACTATACACCCAAAAATTGGTGAATTCCACCAGAAAATGTAAATGACAAAGTAGTGACCGGGCGGCCGGTCGGAACTCACTGATGTCATGTGACGTGCCTGTGCCGCCTACTTTATGAATGAAGTAGGTGGCGCAGGCACGTGATGTCAGTGAGTTACGGCCGGCCGGCCGCCTTGCTCTGCCTGCTAGAGGACATTTAGTAAGTATGGTAGTACAGATGGGGCTGGGGATCGGAACGTCAATTAAAGCTATTATAAAATGTTTAAGCAATAAAGCAGTGAATGAGCGGCGGGGCCGGAGTAGAGTGACCGCACCGCCCCGCCGCATTTGCATGACACCGGCTCCTCCTCCCTCCACCCTCCAGCTGATACATCGCAGACTGCGATGTAAAATGGCAGCATTCGCCCCATAAGATGCAGGGGCATTTTTCCCCCACTTTTGGGTGAAAATAGTGCGTCTTATGAGGCGAAAAATACGGGTAATTACATATCTGTTCTGGCTAATAATCTGTTGTAGATTCTACTTGAACGAAATCAACAAGTCGTTGTAGTTTGTCACCACTAAATGTATCATGCGGTACTGTTGCGATTTTTATCCCCCACAGATGCGTTTTTTTTTCCCCGAAGATGCGTTTTTTCCCTTTCAATACTGGAAAAGCAAGGTAAGTGTACACCATGTATTATATTGTCAAAAATGTCAATGAGTAACATTTGCTTTGACAAACAACATATCAGACCTTAATTCGGGTAATATTTGGGTACCGTCTTCAACCTGTTCAGAGAGCAATAAATACCCTGGTATGGTGTGTATAATTTTCTCATAATTCGAAGCTTTAGTTGACGTTTCGTTATTACTGCAGTAATCATGCAATGTCAATGCATTATATTATGTGCACATAAGTTTGTGACGGGGTATTGTTTGGTTAAAAAACTGTAAGGGAATTAAAAATATATTCCAAAGCATTCCAAGGTGTATAAATATGAGGAATATAGAATATGTGAAATATATAGAAATGTAAAAATATAAAAATATAAATATAATATCTCACATTAGTTCAGGCTTCGTTGAGCTGTCGGCTGATAAGGTCATACAAATTACATGTGTACCTAAGAGTTGAGTTATAACTCTACTGGTCAGCATACGAATATACAATATCTCCGTGCAACATGTATATATAACAATACAAACACTGCTCTATCAAAACTGCTCTCCATTTACGGGAGCGAATAAATCAGGACTTGCAGATGTGATGTTTTAGAGGCTATTATAGACGCCAAACAATATATAATTTCTGGATTGGATAGTATATGAACACCTACGCTCCTTTTATCATCAGTGCATGATAAAATTACTCCACAATTTTTTACCGGTGTTCCAATACATGCTCACCTTTACTATTTTTTTTTTTATATTGTGTAGTCACATGAGGATTGAATCTTTCAATACTTCACCTTTTTTACGTATGACTGAATAATCTACCTCAAATTCCTACTATAATCATTCTCACTGTATTTTTATGTATCGCTTATTTTTATGCATTGTCTAATTTAATGAATTTGGTGCCTTTTTTAATGAATTAATAAACTAGATGTTTTGAAGCAATTTGTCTTCTATAGTCCAAGTGGCAAGTGCTCAGCCCCTACTATTACTATTTTATTAACCCATTTCTGGCGATGAAAAAACCCTGCTCTGCATAGGTGACAGGGACTTAAATTTCTAAAATTCGTCTTTAATTGGCCCTTTCATTCGATCCTTCTGCTTTAATAATTTTTCCCACATTTCCGCTTCATCCTATTGCAGCCATTGACCTCCCTTGGATGAGGTCTTCCTTTCTCACGCTCCCTCTCCAGCGTGGAACCCTGATTCGCTGATAACCGTGATCAACATGGTAGGCTCAGAAAAGAACATCGAAAGTTGATAGAGAAGATATCCAAATGGATGGTGGACGTCACCGGGACGTGCGATCAGGCAGAAGTTATCTAGAGTCAACAAAACGGCAGCAGTGCCTCTCCTGGCTAACGTTTCCAAATCCAAAATTCCCCAGTGACATTCCCTATAATTTTTTATTAATCATTCAAATAACAGGGCATCTTAAGAGTCCTGTATTGTTATTTATCGTCACTACCTCCCCGAGTTGGGAGTGGGTAATTGCCGCGCGCCCCCTCCTTTCCTTCAATTCTTCCGTTTTATAGCTACTCCCACATATCCGCTCGATCACAATTAAATTTCATCCATTGATCTCCCTTGGATTTGGTCTCTCTTTCTCATGCTCCCTCTCCGGCGTGGAACTCTTATTCGCCCTAAGGCTGAGTTCACACGGGCGAGATTTCCGCGCGGGTGCAATGTGGGAGGTGAACGCATTGCACCCGCACTGAATCCGGACCCATTCATTTCTATGGGGCTGTGCACATGAGCTGTGATTTTCACGCATCACTTATGCATTGCGTGAAAATCGCAGCATGCTCTATATTGTGCGTTTATCACGCAACGCAGGCCCCATAGAAGTGAATGGGGCTGAGTGAAAATCGCAAGCATCCGCAATCAAGTGCGGAAGCGGTGCGATTTTCACGCATGGTTGCTAAGATGACAGTCTATTCACTGTATTATTTTCCCTTATAACATGGTTATAACGGAAAATAATAGCATTCTTTAATACAGAATGCTTAGTAGGTGGTCAATTGAGGGTTAAAAAATAAAAAATAATTAACTCACCTTTTCCTCTTGATCGCGTAGCTGCCGGTCTCTTCTTACTTCTTTAATCATGAGCTGCCGGCTAAAGGACCTGTGGTGACATCACATCACCGTGGTGATGGACCATGTGATTGGACCATGTGATCTGACATCACCACAGGTCCTTTAGCCGGCAACTCATGATTAAAGAAGTAAGAAGAGACCGGCAGCTACGCGATCAAGAGGAGAAGGTGAGTTAATTATTTTTTATTTTTTAACCCTCAATTGACCACCTACTAAGCATTCTGTATTAAAGAATGCTATTATTTTCCCTTATAACCATGTTATAAGGGAAAATAATAACATCTACACAACACCGAACCCAAACCTGAACTTCAGTGAAGAAGTTCGGGTCTGGGTACCACAGTCAGTTTTTTATCACGCGCGTGCAAAACGCATTGCACTCGCGATAAAAACTGAACAACGGAACGCAATCGCAGTCAAAACTGACTGCAGTTGGGTACCTACTCGCACGGGTTTGCCGCAACGCATCCGGACCTTATCCGGACACGCTCCGTGATCAACATGGTAGGCGCAGAAAAGAACTTTGAAAGTTGATAGACCAGATATCCAATTGGATCGTGAACATCATGGGATGTGCGACATGGAGGGGCAATATGTTTGAACACGCCTACACAAACTGACTGATGGTTCTGCCCCCTGCAACTTCTGGGTAACCAAATTGGGCACATGGCCTGAGCTTGCCCTTTACACCTTGGAGGTGCTGGTCTGCCCGGCAGCCAGTGTATTGTCTGAACGTGTGTTTAGCACGACTGGAGGGGGTTATCACAGGTTATATTTCCCAATGTTTTGGGGTGGACCCTAATTTAAAAAAATATTAATAATTTTAAAACCAAAAAGCAGTGTAGGCTACCTCCTCCTCCACCGCCGCTTCCACCTACACCGCCACATCCACCGCCTCCTCAACCTCGTACTCGTCCTCCTAGATCAAGATTTTTTTTTTTGTATTTTAGGTTATTTAAAGTCATTTCCCAATCCACTTTTGTTTGCAGAGCACTTGCCATGCTCTTAACCACATTTTGATGCCATTTGCAGACCTCTAGCCCTTTCCATTACATTGTGACAGCTATTTTAGTGCTCAAAAGTTCGGGTCCCCATTGATTTTAATGGGTTTGGGGTTCGGGGTCAAGTTCGGATCCCGAACTCGAACTTTTTTGTGAAGTTCAGCCAAACCCGTCAAACCCGAACATCCAGGTGTACGCTCAACTCTAATTATGATACATTCCCCCTATATGTGAAACCAGACTAAGGGTACTTTTACACTTGCGGCAGGACGGATCCGACATGCTGTTCACCATGTCGGATCCGTCCTTCCGCTATTTCGCCGTGCCGCCAGACCGTCGCTCCGTCCCCATTGACTATAATGGGGTCGGGGGCGGAGCTCCGGCGCAGCACGGCAGTGCACGGCAGTGCACGACGGTGCACGGCGGTGCACGGCGAAAGCCGCCGGACTAAAAAGTCGGACATGCAGGACTTTTTAGTCCAGCGGCTTTCGCCGTGCACCGCCGTGCTGCGCCAGAGCTCCACCCCGTCCCCATTATAGCCAATGGGGACGGAGCGGCGGTCCGGCGGCACGGCGAAATAGCGGAAGGACGGATCCGACATGGTGAACAGCCTGTCGGATCCGTTCTGACGCAAGTGTGAAAGTAGCCTAAGACCTCTTTCACACATCAGAGAATCATGGACAGCACGCATACTTTAATGTGTGTATTCACACGTGAGTAGTTTTCCACGGACCATGGGTTTGTGGTGACACCATGGAAGCATGTCCTATTATGGACATTATAGTCTATGGGTTTGTGAAAACCATGCCATCCATGTTTGGTCAAGAGTTTTTACCTAACCTTGATAGGAGATGCCCTGGAAACAATTTTCAGCCTAGCAGTGTCCATGGAATACAGATGGCACACGAGGGCTAAAAACAGACACATTGACCAAACACAGATTTTTCATTGATATCTTCACAGATGAACTACTGACCATCTTATCACAGATGTCATTATGAACACTCATGAAAGAGGTCTAGCCCTTTTTTTTTTCTGATGGCAAACTACCTTTTTGTGTAAATGCTCTGCAAGAAAATTCTGTTGTACTGATGGCTGTCACTTTATAACATTTCATATCTGTTACTTCATTAATTATTCTGTATTTCATACTATGGCACCTCCCCACTGTGCAGGTACATCTACATTGACTTTTTGCTGACATACCCAGTGTGCTACCAGAACACATTATGGAGAACTAACCTAGTTTGGTATAATATGAGTAATAAGTCATGTGTATCTATAGCCACTTCTAAAGACTTTTTCTTCTTTCATAAGGAAAATAAAATACTGCTTTTCTATAAATTGTTAATTTAATCTACTTCCACAGCATGATCAGATTAGCAAATTAATTAGAAGCGTTGGTCGATGTACCATTCCTGTTGTCACTTCACTTGTAGTTTTGCCCCAAGGATATATGTGACCTATATAGTGGTTCAAGTAATTAGTATCCTAAGAGACTTAATTTATTCAAAACCATAATTATTATTGCAAGACGTATGGTTGAATCCTAAAAATCTTCTATTTGAATTGGTGCTTTCTGCATTTAATTTGAAAACTACAATAAAATTGTTATCACAGACAGTGGATAGTGTTGGATCTATCCATGATGCATATCGGCATTCACTTACAGTAACATTCCAGTGTACTATGGATCAAACCTAGAAAACAATGGATTTTCTTGAGCAAGATCAGTGTGAGAATCCCTCTCTGGTGATAGTTGGGGGACCAGCCCTTCAGCAATTGGGAGCCTCACATTTTTAACACGGTCATCTTAAAGGAGAAATTTTTACGGCATATTCTGTATCTGATTGGTGGGGGTCCAACACCCATAACCCCTGTCAATCAGATGTCTGAGAGGGCAGCAACGCTTGCAGTAGAGTTGTGGTCTTCTAGCAGCTTTGCCTAGGCCATGTGACATCAAGTTCATCGGTCACATGGCCTAGGCACAGCTCAGCCCCATTTAAGTGAATGGGGCTGAGCTGTGATACCAAACACAGCCATCAGATCATCTGATCGTCAGGGTTCCTGGGTGTCGGACCCCCACTGATCAGATACTGGTGACCTATACAGAGGATAGGTCATCAGTTAAAATATCTTGGAAAACCCCTTTAAAAGTGGTTGTCTCATGAAGACAATCCCTGTCCACATGCTGTAGACTTGAGATGTCCAATCATGCAGTGCCATAAGTAATGTCATTATTAGGAGGCATCCATCTCTACAGTTAAGTTTTAGCAAATATGCACTATATAATGTCTCACCCTATGCAGGGGTTTAGCTACAGGCTGTAGAAGTTGCAGTAGCCCTCAAGCCCTGGAGACAATTAGTCCATTTTGCAATCAGTGCTTATAGTTTTGGTTCCCAATATGCTATTCGGGCAATGAACTGCCAATAGGTGGTTCATAGCTCTGGTTCACTCTCCATTAAGAAGCTGTCTGTGCTGAGTGGACATCACAATTCGCTCTTCATTGAGAATCATGGCCCCTTTGTAGTACCTGAGCTGAAAGGCATATCAGGAGCTGCCAGAAACTATCAGCAGTACACGGAATGCTCAGGAGTAGGGGCCTATGACAAAGCTATGACAAATAAAGGTGTCTGCTGTTGTTGAAGGATGTAGCAGGTCAATAGAAAATTGAATTATCTGTCAGCAGTCCACCAATAAAAAAACATGAACCTATAAATACCTCACATAAGTACTAACTAGCTCAATGTCAAAAATTATGTAGGCTGAAAAGTGGTGCATAGTTCTGAAAAAAATGGTTTTAGGGATTTAGGTCACAAGCTTAGGGCAAGGACCTCAAAGGTAGTGTTTTCCGAAATACTACCTGCACCACGAACCACACAAGAAAGGCAGCGGGAAATTAGGGAGGTAAACAAATGGCTCAAGAACTGGTGTAGGAAGGAGGGGTTTGGGTTCCTGGAGAACTGGGCCGACTTCTCTGTCGGCTACAGGCTCTATCATAGGGATGGGCTGCACCTCAGTGGGGAAGGTGCAGCTGTTTTGGGGGAGAAAATGGCTAGAAGGTTGGAGGAGTGTTTAAACTAGGGACTTGGGGGCGGGGGGAATTAACGATATTGGAGGGGATATAGGGCAGATAGAGAAATGGGGCAAGGTACTGGAACTGGGGGAGGAATGGAAGGAGGGACTAGAACAGTTCAGAAGAAAAGGTGTAGGGTAAAAGATAAGATACATAAACCTCTTAATTGTATGTATACTAATGCCAGAAGCCTGACTAATAAAACTGGTGAACTGGAATTACTGATTAGTGTTGATCGCTAATATTCTAATCGCGAATATCTGCACTTCGAGAATTCACGAAGATGTAGAATATAGTGCTATATATTCGTAATCGCGAATATTCTATATTTTTTTTCAGTAACCTCCTTTCTTGCTTGTGGGCCAATGAGAAGGCTGCAATATCTTTGTCTGAGCTTAGCCATTTTCTGCTGTTATTTTGCAAATGAGAGAAAGAGAGAGAAAGAGAGAGAGAGAGAAAGCAGTGACATTGCTGTGCTCTGGGTCCTATTCCTTATCCAATTAAATTAGATACTTAGTTAGCTAATATATATAATTAGAGATGGCCTTGCAGATCGGCCGGCGGTCATTTCGTGGCAAACTTTGACCGATCAGTGTTTGCCAAACAGGTGAACATATGGCGATATCCGCCAGCGCCATATTCTTTGCATTGAGCAGAACTTTCGCCCATGACACATCCTTTAGTTGGGACAGGACAGCCAATTGAGACTTTTCATCACATGGACACACCCGCTACCCTATAAATAAACCCGATCTGGTCGCCATTTTATATTCTGTTTTTTGCCAGTGTAGGGAGTGGTTGCTGTGTGGAGCAGGGACAGACTGTTACAGAGTATAGAGACACCAAATGCTAGCAAATAGGGCGATAAAAGTCCTTTTAAGGACTGGTATAGGTGTGCTATCGATAGGTGTAAACATACTGAGGGGTGTAATATACTTATAATATACTTTCTAACATAGAAATTATATTATAGTGCATTTGTATTCTGCAGCAGTTGTGTGCAGTTCTGCTGCGATACTTCAGCTACACAGAGTGCAGAATTATTAGGCAAATTAGTATTCTGACCACATCATCCTCTTTATGCATGTTGTCTTACTCCAAGCTGTATAGGCTCGAAAGCCTACTACCAATTAAGCATATTAGGTGATGTGCATCTCTGTAATGAGAAGGGGTGTGGTCTAATGACATCAACACCCTATATTAGGTGTGCATAATTATTAGGCAACTTCCTTTCCTTTGGCAAAATGGGTCAAAAGAAGGACTTGACAGGCTCAGAAAAGTCAAAAATAGTGAGATATCTTGCAGAGGGATGCAGCACTCTTAAAATTGCAAAGCTTCTGAAGCGTGATCATCGAACAATCAAGCGTTTCATTCAAAATAGTCAACAGGGTCGCAAGAAGCGTGTGGAAAAACCAAGGCGCAAAATAACTGCCCATGAACTGAGAAAAGTCAAGCGTGCAGCTGCCAAGATGCCACTTGCCACCAGTTTGGCCATATTTCAGAGCTGCAACATCACTGGAGTGCCCAAAAGCACAAGGTGTGCAATACCCAGAGACATGGCCAAGGTAAGAAAGGCTGAAAGACGACCACCACTGAACAAGACACACAAGCTGAAACGTCAAGACTGGGCCAAGAAATATCTCAAGACTGATTTTTCTAAGGTTTTATGGACTGATGAAATGAGAGTGAGTCTTGATGGGCCAGATGGATGGGCCCGTGGCTGGATTGGTAAAGGGCAGAGAGCTGCAGTCCGACTCAGACCCCAGCAAGGTGGAGGTGGAGTACTGGTTTGGGCTGGTATCATCAAAGATGAGCTTGTGGGGCCTTTTCGGGTTGAGGATGGAGTCAAGCTCAACTCCCAGTCCTACTGCCAGTTTCTGGAAGACACCTTCTTCAAGCAGTGGTACAGGAAGAAGTCTGCATCCTTCAAGAAAAACATGATTTTCATGCAGGACAATGCTCCATCACACGCGTCCAAGTACTCCATAGCGTGGCTGGCAAGAAAGGGTATAAAAGAAGAAAATCTAATGACATGGCCTCCTTGTTCACCTGATCTGAACCCCATTGAGAACCTGTGGTCCATCATCAAATGTGAGATTTACAAGGAGGGAAAACAGTACACCTCTCTGAACAGTGTCTGGGAGGCTGTGGTTGCTGCTGCACGCAATGTTGATGGTGAACAGATCAAAACACTGACAGAATCCATGGATGGCAGGCTTTTGAGTGTCCTTGCAAAGAAAGGTGGCTATATTGGTCACTGATTTGTTTTTGTTTTGTTTTTGAATGTCAGAAATGTATATTTGTGAATGTTGAGAAGTTATATTGGTTTCACTGGTAAAAATAAATAATTGAAATGGGTATATATTTGTTTTTTGTTAAGTTGCCTAATAATTATGCACAGTAATAGTCACCTGCACACATAGATATCCCCCTAAAATAGCTAAAACTAAAAACAAACTAAAAACTACTTCCAAAAATATTCAGCTTTGATATTAATGAGTTTTTTGGGTTCATTGAGAACATGGTTGTTGTTCAATAATAAAATTAATCTTCAAAAATACAACTTGCCTAATAATTCTGCACTCCCTATACAGAGGGACAAACGCTATTGGAAAAACGAATTGCAACTGGTGTACTATACCAGTTGCCCCCCCCCCCCAAAAAAAAATATATGATTGAGGCAGTGGTGTTATATACCTATAATACAAATAGTAAGGCTGTTACCAGCCTGCATTTGTGGGAGGGGCGTCTGGCTATTTATTCCCCTACCTACTGCTCAGCCAGGCGCCCGAGCCTCACGCATTCCTCCGGTATCGCGCTCCTTCCCCTCTGACCTGAGACCTTCCTTCCGGTTTCTGCATTCACGCACCGCCGGCGTCTGAACCATCGCCCTCCTCTCCAGCCTTCCAGGTAATCGAGGCGCAGCTGGCTCCGATTTAGCTGTGCCTCACGTCTGGGCTCGTGCCCCCTGGTGGTACAAGTCGGGTGCCGCTCCTGCCTCCTGGTTCACTATTTTGCCGGTCACGTGCCGCGCAACTGGGGGTGCTAAGTAGTTTCACTATGGGCAGACAGTGTTGTGCTCACATTTCGCCACCCATGCACTCTCCTAATCTTTTGTTTTCTACAAAGTTTTAGCACAAGTAATTTGGGCATTGTTCTGGCTCTGTGATGCAGGCAGCGCACCCACTCCAGGGGGGTAGGGGGCGCAGTTTTTCGCTCGTGACCTCTGCCAGTTTGCTTTGGGGCCCTGCAGAACTATGGTTCCCTCTGTGGGCTCTCACCGGACTAGCTAGGGGTCACAGCGCCGTCCTTAAAACCATGTGCCCTCTTGATATGCGGTGCACAATTCCAAAAAAATAAAAAAAGAGGGGAAAATAAAATCCATCAATCGGGGGGGGGGGGGGGGGGGGAACGATTCTCAACAGTCAGTCCGCCCTCGTCGCTGCCTTAGCATCACATTGCCAGAATTTGCGCCGTGAAGTTGGTGATACGTTATGGTTCAATTCAGCGGTTTTTCTATCTCACGCTGCTTCCATCTTCGGATCCTCCCACATTTTCGGGGTCCTCTGGATCATCCGGGGTTTCAGTGCCTTGTGGTTCACCCAGGGTGTCACGTCCCTGGATCGCCCAGGTTATCAATGTTCCTGGATCGCCCAGGTTGTCAGTGTTCCTGGATCGCTCAGGTTGTCAGTGTTCCTGGATCGCCCAGGTTGTCAGTGTTCCTGGATCGCCCAGGTTGTCAATGTTCCTGGATCGCCCAGGTTGTCAGTGTTCCTGGATCGCTCAGGTTGTCAGTGTTCCTGGATCGCCCAGGTTGTCAATGTTCCTGGATCGCCCAGGTTGTCAATGTTCCTGGATCGCCCAGGTTGTCAGTGTTCCTGGTTTGCCCAGGTTGTCAGTGTTCCTGGATCGCCCAGGTTGTCAATGTTCCTGGTTCGCCCAGGTTGTCAGTGTTCCTGGATCGCCCAGGTTGTCAATGTTCCTGGTTCGCCCAGGTTGTCAGTGTTCCTGGATCGCCCAGGTTGTCAATGTTCCTGGATCGCCCAGGTTGTCAATGTTCCTGGATCGCCCAGGTTGTCAATGTTCCTGGATCGCCCAGGTTGTCAGTGTTCCTGGATCGCTCAGGTTGTCAGTGTTCCTGGATCGCCCAGGTTGTCAGTGTTCCTGGATCGCCCAGGTTGTCAATGTTCCTGGTTCGCCCAGGTTGTCAATGTTCCTGGATCGCCCAGGTTGTCAATGTTCCTGGATCGCCCAGGTTGTCAGTGTTCCTGGTGCGCCCAGGTTGTCAGTGTTCCTGGATCGCCCAGGTTGTCAATGTTCCTGGTTCGCCCAGGTTGTCAGTGTTCCTGGATCGCCCAGGTTGTCAATGTTCCTGGTTCGCCCAGGTTGTCAGTGTTCCTGGATCGCCCAGGTTGTCAATGTTCCTGGATCGCCCAGGTTGTCAATGTTCCTGGATCGCCCAGGTTGTCAATGTTCCTGGATCGCCCAGGTTGTCAATGTTCCTGGATCACCCAGGTTGTCAATGTTCCTGGATCGCCCAGGTTGTCAATGTTCCTGGATCGCCCAGGTTGTCAATGTTCCTGGATCACCCAGGTTGTCAATGTTCCTGGATCGCCCAGGTTGTCAATGTTCCTGGATCGCCCAGGTTGTCAATGTTCCTGGATCGCCCAGGTTGTCAATGTTCCTGGATCGCCCAGGTTGTCAATGTTCCTGGATCGCCCAGGTTGTCGATGTTCCTGGATCGCCCAGGTTGTCAATGTTCCTGGATCGCCCAGGTTCTGTCTTTTGTTTTCTCAGGGTTTTACATCTGTTCTGATGTCGGTTGTTCCTTCCTTTAGATTGGGCAGTTGTTATTTTTCCTTCCTCTCCTTCGTTCCGTCTAGGAATTTGGAGGCAATTCCAGGTAAGTCAGCTCAGAGACGGTCACTGGGGCGGGGTTAACCCTCAGTTCGATACTCAAGTCCGTTCTTTTTCATTAGTTCCATTTAAACGATTGGGGTTTTTGGAGCCGTGTTTCCAAATCCGTTCATATCCCGTCAGGTAGGTTCTTACGTTGGTCACTTTTCACACACCTTCAGTCTCACACTTTCTTTCGGCCGCTCTCCCCGCATCCGTCTGTGCTTCTTTCCGTTTTTCAGGTAGACATAAGTTCGCCTTTTTTTCTCAGGTCAACATGTCTCACATGTCCGATATGGATGACAACCTCTCCATGCCAGGATCGTCCATCTCGGGGCATAATAGCAGCACATCTTTAAGGGGTTGGACAGTGCCAAAGTTGATCGCCGAGCTCAATCGCAGGGGGATTCGGCATCCCGCGACTGCCCGCAAGGCCGAATTATACCGTCTCCTGATGACTACTCCGGGTTTGACAGCTGAGCAGTCCAATAACGACTCCATCCGGCTGGCACTAGCTCAGATCCAGTCGTCCATCGCCGGACTCGTTAGCTCAGTCACGGACATTCAGACTAGGGTAGCGGTTTTAGAAACCAGGCCAGCAGCCTCACCGCAATATCCAGGTTCGGCAGTCATTCCTGCCATTCCTCCAGACGTTGCAGGTAGGCCTTCTGCCACCCCCCAAATTGCTCCTTCCCATTTTGTCCCAGAGCATATTAAGAAGGATATCCTGGCAGGCAAGGACGTAAATTTGGCATCCATTTTGATTGCCTCCCAGGATATTTCCGAAAACCGAGTGATTAACTGCGGAGAGGTTTCCGTGGTTTTGAAGGCCAAGGATGCTCGGCTAAACAGGAAGTTGTCTGTTTCCGAGTTCGTCCTGGCCTTCAGCCTCTACAGGGACGTAATGTGCTCCGCTCAGCCTAATCGCAGGGAAGAGTTAGATACCTACTTGTACCGGATTGCGGATTTGGGGCACAAGTACGGCGGCTCGGGATTTTACGACTATCATCGTTCGTTTTCTGTCAAAGCCGCCGCGGCCCTGAATCAATTTAAGTTCATGTCCAACTGGGCAGACTTGGACATGGAGTTATTCTGCCGGCACTTTGCGGGTCTGAAGGCTCCTCTGTGCACCATCTGCCAATCTATTTTTCATTCTACGGAATGGTGCCCTAATCCGGTGCAAGATCCACAGTCAGCGCCCACTCCAGGTCCTTCCGGGTCCTCCAGGTCTTCCTCTTCGTTAGATAAGCTGGGCAGGCCAATTGTGTACCTCGGTAGTAGCCAGGTGTGCAACAATATTAATGCCAAGGGCTGTGCCTTCAATGCGTGCCGAGCACTGCACATTTGCTCTCTTTGTTTTCGGGCTCACCCTCGTCCTTCCTGTCCCAGGAAGTCAGCCAGGGACTCCTGACTAGCCGACCTCAACTTGGAGTTACTGGCTGCACTCCTGCAGGGCCACCCAGATCGTCCCTTTGTCACCTTCTTATTGGATGGGTGCAGAGAGGGGTTTCACACCGGCATTGTCACGCGCCCTCAGGGCTGCTGGATGGGCCCCAATCTGCTATCCGCCTCCAGTGACCCTGAGGCGGTGACCACCCTCATTCAGGCAGAGGTCGACAAGGGGTTCGTCATTGGTCCCTTCCTAAAGATTCTGTTCCAGTCGTGGCGCATCAACCCTATCGGCCTTGTCACAAAGCTATCGTCCAATAAAAAACGTCTCATTTATGACCTCTCCGCGCCTCATATGTCCTCCATTCCCAGTCTTAATTCACTCATTCCCTCTGAGGAATATTCCATGCAGTATTCTTCAGTTGACGAGGCCATCCAGTATATTCTTCAAGCAGGTGTCGGGGCTTGGCTGGCCAAGGTAGATATTGCCGATGCTTTCAAGCTGCTTCCAATACACCCGCAGCTTTGGAAGTACTACGGCATCCAGTGGGCAGATAAATTTTACTTTGCCAACCGGCTTACTTTTGGGTCCAAGAGCAGCCCTTGGCTTTTTGAACAACTTGCCAAAGCCCTGCACTGGATTCTCATCCATCACGGTGGCTTATCCATGGATGTCCACTACTTGGACGACTTTCTTCTCATTGAAAGGCCCAGTCAGGTCCCTTCCATTCCTCATTCACTTCTGGATATTTTTTCCCGTCTCCAGGTTCCCGTGGCCACGGCCAAGACTGAGGGTCCGGCCACCAAGGTCACCTTCCTGGGCATCATTTTAGATACCGTCAAAATGGAGGCTAGCCTCCCCAGCGAGAAGTTGCTCAGAATCCGCTCAGCCATTTTCCGAGCAGTTCAGTCTCACTCTCTGACCAGGGAGGAGCTCCAATCCTTGCTGGGGATGCTTAACTTCGCCTCCAGAATTATGCCTCAAGGCAGGGCCTTCCTTTCCAGGTTGTTATGTCTCCTGCCCTCTGCCCCAGAGCAGGATTCTGTCGTCCATCTGGACAGCCAGGCCATTGCAGATCTCGACATGTGGAGCAGTTTCCTCTCTGACTGGAATGGCATTTCTTTGTTCGTTCCGCGGTGGGATTCCTCTTCCCCCATGGTTTTCTCCGACGCCGCCGGTTCCTCCGGGTTCGCTGCCATTTTCAGGTCTCATTGGCTGGCTGCCGGATGGCCGCCAGATTTAGCCTCGGACTCAGCAGCTCTAAAATCCTCCCCCCTTTTGGAACTGTATCCCATCGTGGCGGCTGCTCAGGTCTGGGGTCCCCATTGGTCTAACACTTCTGTGACGTTCGTTACGGATAGTCAGACCTTGGTGGACATTGTCAACAAGGGAAGGGCCCAGTCCCCCAGGATCATGGCCTTTTTGCGCAAGTTAGTGTGGTTATCCCTCCACCACAATTTTCACATGCGCTGCGTACACATTTCAGGCGAACAGAATAGGGCCGCGGACGCTCTTTCCCGTGCTAATTTTGCGATTTTCTTTCAGGAAATGCCCGACGCGGATCAGTCAGGCACGCCGGTGCCCCAATTCAGCACTCTCGTTCTGGATTAGATTCGCTCTTAGAGGAGGCCAAGGGTCTGGTCGCAAAATCATTGTCACGCAATACGGCGAGGAATTATCAGGCCGGCCTAAGAGCTTTTGATAAATTCTCTAAGAGTCATCCGAGGGGTCAACACTCCGAAACCTCCTACATCATGGCCTTCTTGGCCTATTGTCACTCACATCTCTCTCTGTCATATAGTACCATCAGACTTTATTTAGCCGGACTTCAACATCACGCTATGCTGGCCACTCCTCATCACAGGTCCTTTTTTTCCATTGAAGCTATTAAAGCCACCCTTCGGGGTATTCAAAAGGAGGGGAAGGGGTCTGTGAGCCGTAGGCAACCAGTGTCCAGCAAATTGTTCAGGGATCTCTCCTCGTCATTGGATGGTAATTCTTTTGGGCCCTCCACTAGCCTGATTCTGAAAGCAGCCATGTATCTCACCTTTTATGGGTTCCTCCGGCCCGGAGAGGTTTTGGCCGGTCCAAATCGTCAAAACCATCCTTTGAAGCAACATCTGTCATGGGGCCAGGGCCATTACACTCTCCTGCTACCCTCCACCAAAACCAATCAGACGGGTCCCCCTTCTGAGGTTAAATTCTACCCAACATTGAACAATTGGTGCCCAGTTCAAGTGCTGCATCAACTGCTAGCACTCATCCGAGGTTTATTGCCAGATAGCCCGCTCCTGCTGCATGCAGGCAAGCCTCTCAGCACCTCTCAGTTTATATCTTATATCCGTGCCCTCGCCCAGGGACTAGGTTATGACCCCAAGGTAACTTCGGGGCACTCATTCCGCATAGGGGCAGCCTCCGCTGCTTCTCGGCATCAGGTGCCAGCCCACGTCATCCGGTCCATGGGGCGGTGGCGGTCCTCCTGCTTTACCAGGTATATACCCAATCCTCAAGTAGAGATATCTCGTGCCTTTCGATCACTGGCTTTGTAATTTGTAATAAAGTGTTGTACCTAACTGTTGTTTTTTGCCCCCTTTTTTCACTGGTGTACCCGCGCCCGTGGCTCCCGGCACAATTCAGCCACTATGTTCAGGGCAGGTTTCTCTGCGTACGCCGACGTTGTCCTAGCCCTGACCATAAATAGTAAGGCTGTTACCAGCCTGCATTTGTGGGAGGGGCGTCTGGCTATTTATTCCCCTACCTACCGCTCAGCCAGGCGCCCGAGCCTCACGCCCCTCCCTCCCGCCCCTTTTCTCAAGCTTCCATCAGGTATGCCCCCTTTTTTCACTGGTGTACCTGCGCCCGTGGCTCCCGGCACAATTCAGCCACTATGTTCAGGGCAGGTTTCTCTGCGTACGCCGACGTTGTCCTAGCCCTGACCAAAAATAGTAAGGCTGTTACCAGCCTGCATTTGTGGGAGGGGCGTCTGGCTATTTATTCCCCTACCTACCGCTCAGCCAGGCGCCCGAGCCTCACGCCCCTCCCTCCCGCCCCTTTTCTCAAGCTTCCATCAGGTATGCCCCCTTTTTTCACTGGTGTACCCGCGCCCGTGGCTCCCGGCACAATTCAGCCACTATGTTCAGGGCAGCTTTCTCTGCGTACGCCGACGTTGTCCTAGCCCTGACCATAATTTCTATATAGTGCATTTGTATAGTGCAGTATTTGTGTGCGGTTCTGCTGAGGTACCGCAGCTAAACAGAGGGACAAATGCCATTGGAACAACTAATTGCAATGGGTGCGATATACCAGTTGCCCCCCAAAAAATCTGATTGAGGCAGGGGTGTGATATACCTATAATATAATTTCTATATAGTGCATTTTTATTGTGCAGCATTTGTGTGAAGTTCTGCTGAGATACTGCAGCTATACAGACAAATGCCATTGGAACAACTAATTGCAACTGGTGTGATATAACAGTTGCCCCCCCAAAAAACGGATTAAGGCGTTCTATATACCTGCTTACACAAATACTGCTCTTTTCTAGGGACTTTGGCACAGGGTCATTTTGAAAATGACAGGCAGAGGCAGGCCATTCTGTAGGGGTCAGGCAGGTGCACCAGGCCGGAGCCTAAGTGGGAAGTTGGAGAAGGTGCGTGCAATTACGTCAAAAGACACACCAGAGTTGGTTGAGTGGCACACTCAGCCTTCCACTTCTGCACCCTCTTCATCCTCTGTATCAGCACCCTCCTCACTCTCTGCTGTGTGCACCCCCAAAGACACCACCACAACAACCACCATAGCCCCTCCACTCGAGTCAGAGGAATTCTTTCCCATCAATTTCCAGACCTTACCGATGCGCAACCTTTCTTGGCATCAGATGAGGAAGAGGAGGTAGCAATGGCCGTCACCCAGCGGTCTGACGACAGTACCCAGATCGGGCCAAGGAGGGTGGTCCCCGCTGTTGCTGCCTACTCCGAGATCTCTAATGTCAGTGGTGGTGAAGGTGACGTGTCGATAGACGTCACGTGGGTGCCCACAAGAGAGGAAGAGGAGGGGAGTTCAGAGGGAGAGACAGAGCAGCAGATAGGGAGGAGAAGCAGGCAGAACTCGCAGTGCACAGGAGGCAAAAAGCAGACTGCAAATGTATCTGGAGCGAACCATCCACCATGCACGGTCACATCTTGCGCTCCCAGGACGCCGGCACATGGCTCCACAGTGTGGGCTTTTTTTAACGTGTCAGCTGTTGATAATAGTGTTGCCATCTGCAGCCTATGCTGTCAACGCATAAGTCGCGGTAAGCTCAACACTCACCTAGGGACGACTGCCTTAAGAAGGCACCTGGCTTCCCATCACCGAGCCCAGTGGGAGCAACGCCGTAAGAACCCACAAAGCCATACTCCCGGCGCTCCACGTCCTGCCTCTTCTACTTCTTCTCTTTCCTCCCATTTGTCCTCCACTCCACATTCCATCATGCCGTTGTCGCGTTCATCTGGCACAAGGCAGGCTTCCGTGGCCCAAATGTTTGAGCGTAAAAAAATTATGACGCCGGATAATCCTCTTGCCCAACGGCTGACCGGTGGCTTGTCGGAACTGCTAGCCCGCCAACTACTGCCATATCAATTGGTGGACTCGGAGGCCTTTAGAAAATTTGTGGCCATTGGCACACCGCAATTGAACATCCCCGGAAGGAAATATTTCTCCCAGAAGGGCATCCCTGAACTATATGGCCACATTCAGCGGCAAGTTAATATATCTCTGTCACACAGTGTCGGTGCCAAGATACATCTGACCTCAGACACATGGTCTAGAAATTGGTTCTTAGCAATAACTAAAGACAATTAGCTTTCCCAACTAGTTCAGGACCCGACTAGAGGGACAGCCATACTGGACTTAGTATTAACCAATAGACCTGACAGAACAACAGATGTGCAGGTTGGGGGACACCTTGGAATTAGTGACCATTAAGTAATAACCTTCCAATTGTCATTCAAAAGTGTGCTTCTTCAGGGAAAAACAAAAATACCAAATGTCAAAAAAGCAAAAATTAGCCAACTAAGAGAGGCCATAGGCCTAACTAACTGGGACAAAGTCCTCAAAAATACAGCCACAAAATGGGATATCTTTTAAACCATGCTAAAATCTAATTGTGAGAGATACCTTATGGGAATAGAAGGTTAAGGAACAAAAAACAACAACAATGTGAATAAATAAAAATGTAAAGAAAGCAATAAATGACAAAAAGAAAGCATTTAAATCACTAAAACAGGAGGGTGCAAAGGACCACTGAAAAACTATAAAGGAAAAAAATAGAATATGTATAAGACATATAAAAGCAGCCAAACTAGAGACTGAGAGATTAATTGCCAAAGAGAGTAAAACTAACCCTAAAATGTTCTTCAATTATATAAATTGTAAAAAGTATAAATCTGAAGGTGTCGGCCCTTTACAGAGTAATGAGGGAAAAGTTGCAGAGAGCTATGAGGAGAAAGCAAAGCTATTAAATATTTTTTTCCACTGTATTCACTGAGGAAAATAAACTGTCAGATGAAATGCAGAATGTAAAAGTAATTTCCTCATTAAATGTGTCCTGTCTGACCCAGGAAGAAGTACAGCGGCGTCTTAAAAAGATTAAAATAGACAAATCGCTGGAACCAGATGGCGTACACCATCCTAAGAGAATTAAGTAATGTCATAGCCAGACCCTTATTTCTGATATTTAAGGACTCTATAATGACAGGGAGTGTTTCACAGGATTGGCACATGTGGTGCCAATATTCAAAAACGGTCCAAAAACAGAGACAGGAAACTATAGACGGGTAAGTTTAACGTCTGTCGTGGGCAAACTGATTGATGGTTTACTAAGAGATGCTATCTTGGAGTACCTCAATGAAAATAAGCAAATAGCGCCATATCAGCATGGCTTCATGAGGGATCGGTCATGTCAAACTAATTTAATCAGTTTCTATAAGGAGGTAAGTTCTAGACTTGACAGCAGCGTATCAATGGCTGTCGTATATCTGGACTTCTCCAAAGCATTTGACACTGTACCACATAAAAGGTTAGTTACTGTTGGGGAATGGCAGGCTTTTTGTCAAGTGATTTAAGTGCTGAGAGTTGGTTGGGGGACCCTAAGGAGGTCTTTTCGGAGAAGGAATTATCAGCACAGGCAGCCTATATTAGCATTACATCTTCCTTTAAAAATCTTACGCGTGTCTATAAGGATTATATACGGTGCTGGTGGGAGGTTCAAACCTTGGATACATATATTAAGAACAACATAGTCCCTAGGGAATTGAGAAATCCTATCCTCCTTACGGCCCATGTTCGTACTAGTGATGTCCTTGCCAAGTGGGAACAGGAATCTATTGAGGGTTCCCTCCGCCTTATGAGGTTGTTACTCGAGGAGGAGAAACGTATTCTAATTAAAAGTGAGAGTGATCTTAAAGAAAATATTGCTCAAACAAAAAAGTTTAGCGAGCATACTGATTTTGCTAAAAAAGAAACTCTGTTGCAGCAAAATATTGAACGTTTCACTTGCTATATCAAGGAAAAGAAACATCTTATGTACAACAGGGACATTAAAGATTTTAAGGAAGGCAAGGTCTTTGATTTCGGTCCTAAATATCAAACTACCTCGGAGGTTGACACAGAACTGTCATCCTTGGAGGGTGATACAGACATCGAACAGGGACCGAACTCGTCCAGAGGGCGAGGGGCATTTAATAGAGGCTCCTCTAGATCATGGGGGGGAAGACAGCGAGGAAGATCAGGCAGAGGATCTAGAGGTTTTTTTTTAGACAACACACCTCCAGTATCAGAATACCTCTTGCGCCACAAAAAGACATTGGAGGTTGCCAAATAGAGGACCTCCAAGTGGTCAATCTGTCGCATCGCACCTTGTCTCCATCCGAAATGGAAGTCCTTAGTTAGGGCCTTTCCTTTGTCCCTCTGTAGAAATTAAATTTTCAAAATTGGGTTAAAGACCTCCACCTTTATGCGCGCAAGCAAAAATGAAAAAAAAAAATATCCAAACTCATGACAAACGTGTTTTTCAGGAGTTGGGGATTAGAGTGGAAGAGTTGCAGGATGTTCGGTTATTGGCGGATCTATGTGATGAGGGTGATAGAGGTATTGGTGATGGTCCATTCACAGATTTGAGAAATCCTTCTAAAATGTTTCCTCCTATGAATGACAATACGCCCATTGATACTTTCATTTTGGTTGTTACCCAGGACCTTCATAAATTGAAGGGACAGTATTTTGGCCCTGACAACCTTAGCCCCAATGAAAGAAAAGCATTGGGAGATCTGGAGGGGGATTCCAATATAGTCATCAAACCCTCATATAAAGGGGGCAATATTGTCATCATGGATCAGGAATTATACTGTGATATGTGCCTTAGAATACTACAAGACACCACCACATATAGACGCCTCCCCTCTGATCCGACCCCTATTTTTAGGAAACAATTGTCTGTACTTCTCAATGAAGCCCTGAGGGACAAGCTTATTACCAAAGCTGAATTGGACTTCCTTTTACCGAAGTTTCCGATTCGTGCTGTGTTTTACAGCTTACCTAAGCTTCAAAAGCAGAGCACACCGATGAAAGGCAGGCCCATTGTGTCCGGCATTGGCAGCCTCACGGCCAATATTAGTACATATATTGAGGTGATACTGAGGCCATTTGTGGCAAGTTTACCATCCTTTGCCCGGGATACAATGGACGTCCTACAGCGCCTTGAGGGTATTCAATGTGATGAAGACACTTGGCTTGCTAGCCTAGATGTGGAGGCCTTGTACAGCTCCAACCCACATGACACTGGTTGTTTAGCTGTGCGGGCCTTCAACAGAGGGGCGAACATCTTAATCGACACAAACCTTTTGTGATGGAATTATTGGACTTTGTCCTGAGTCACAATGTGTTCCTCTTTGACCGTCAAATTTTCCACCAGCTCAGGGGAGTTGCGATGGGCAGTCCGTGTGCCCCTACTTACGCAAATCTGTACCTGGGCTGGTGGGAAAGAAAGGTCGTCTTCAGTGAAGCTATGGAACAGTACACGTCGTCGATATTAATCTGGATCAGATATATCGACAACGTGTTTATACTGAGGAAGGGGACTAAGGATTGTTTTATCCAATTCATAGCTGAGCTCAACAATAATCAGCTAGGTCTGTTCTTCACGTCTGACATCAATAAGCGTCAAATCACGTTCTTGGATCTGACTGTTGCTGTGGGGACAGATAAGAAGATCACTACTAATCTGTTCCGCAAGCAGACTGCTACCAACAGCCTGCTGAGGTGGGATAGTGGCCATCCCCTAGCCCTCAGGAGTGGCATTCCCAAGAGCCAATACCTGAGGGCTAGGAGAATTTGCTCAGAAATGAGGGATTTCAAGGTGGTCGCAAATGATCTGAGGACACGGTTTACGCGTAGGGGTTATCCTCAGCAAACACTCAAAAGAGCTTACCATCACTCCATGAGTGTTAGCCGTGATCAACTACTGGTCCCCAAGCAAAGGCTGCATGGTCAGAACACTCCAAGGATTATAGCCACGTACGATAAAGCGGAGGAACAGGTACGTGAGATCCTTCAGAGACATTGGCCTATCTTACAGTCAGATCCTGATATTGGTGAGTTAGTGTCAGATCGTCCCCCTATCACATATCGGCGCAGTTCTAACATGCGCGATCGTCTGGTTCATAGCACTTACCTACACCCAATACCTGATACATGGCTTAAAAATACACTAACTGGGACCTTTCCATGTGGAGCATGTATTATCTGTGGTAACATCATGAAAGGGACATTCTTCACTAGTCATGTGACTAAGGAAAGATTTTCCATCAGATCTTTCATTAGATGCACATCAGTGGGAGTTGTATATTTATTGACTTGCCAATGCGGTGTGCAGTATGTGGGTAAGACCAGACGTGAACTGCGGAGACGCATTGGTGAACATCTACTCAACATCAAAAATAAGCGTGACACATCTGATAGTGTCATTCTCAAAAACTTAACACACACGCTACAGTGCAGATACAAGTCTAATTCTGTGATTAAAGGTATATCTGTCACACAGCGCGTAAAAAATAGGCCTCACATTTATATTCAACCAAATCTGTCATTACTTGTGTGCCTGTATTAGTGTAATACGGTATCTAAATAGATAGCCAGACAGTGTTAGGTGTCTGTAAAAAAAGGGCTGAATTTTAATTCAATACATTGGCCCGAATAATATTTTTCTTATTGTGGTGAACGGTAACAATGAGGAAAACAACTAGTAAGGGACGCGGACGTGGACATGGTCGTGGTGGTGTTAGTGGAACCTCTGGTGCTGGGAGAGGACGTGGTCGTTCTGCCACAGCCACACATCCTAGTGTACCAACTACCTCAGGTCCCAGTAGCCGCCAGAATTTACAGGGATATTTGGTGGGGCCCAATGCCGTTCTAAGGATGGTAAGGCCTGAGCAGGTACAGGCATTAGTCAATTGGGTGGCCGACAGTGCATCCAGCACGTTCACATTATCTCCCACCCAGTCTTCTGCAGAAAGCGCACAGATGGCGCATGAAAACCAAGCCCATCAGTCTGTCACATCACCCCCATGCATATCAGGGAAACTGTCTGAGCCTCAAGTTATGCAGCAGTCTCTTATGCTGTTTGAAGACTCTGCTGCCAGGGTTTCCCAAGGGCATCCACCTAGCCCTTCCCCAGGGGTGGAAGAGATAGAATGCACTAACGCACAACCACTTATGTTTCCTGATGATGAGGACATGGGAATACCACCTCAGCACGTCTCTGATGATGACGAAACACAGGTGCCAACTGCTGTGTCTTTCTGCAGTGTGCAGACTGAACAGGAGGTCAGGGATCAAGACTGGGTGGAAGACGATGCAGGGGACGATGAGGTCCTAGACCCCACATGGAATGAAGGTCGTGCCACTGACTTTCACAGTTCGGAGGAAGAGGCAGTGGTGAGACCGAGCCAACAGCGTAGCAAAAGACAAAGAGGGAGCAGTGGGCAAAATCAGAACACCCGCCGCCAAGAGACTCCGCCTGCTACTGACCGCCACCATCTGGGACCGAGCACCCCAAAGGCAGCTTCAAGGAGTTCCCTGGCATGGCACTACTTTAAACAATGTGCTGACGACAAGACCCGAGTGGTTTGCACGCTGTGCCATCAGAGCCTGAAGCGAGGCATTAACGTTCTGAACCTTAGCACAACCTGCATGACCAGGCACCTGCATGCAAAGCATGAACTGCAGTGGAGTAAACACCTTAAAAACAAAGAATTCACTCAGGCTCCCCCTGCTACCTCTTCTGCTGCTGCCGCCTCGGCCTCTTCTGCTGCTGCCGCCGCCTCGGCCTCTTCCTCCGCCTCTGGAGGAACGTTGGCACCTGCCGCCCAGCAAACATGGGATGTACCACCAACACCACCACCTGCGTCACCAAGCATCTCAACCATGTCACACGGCAGCGTTCAGCTCTCCATCTCACAAACATTTGAGAGAAAGCGTAAATTCCCACCTAGCCACCCTTGATCCCTGGCCCTGAATGCCAGCATTTCTAAACTACTGGCCTATGAAATGCTGTCATTTAGGCTGGTGGACACAGACAGCTTCAAACAGCTCATGTCTCTTGCTGTCCCACAGTATGTTGTTCCCAGCCGGCACTACTTCTCCAAGAGAGCCGTGCCTTCCCTGCACAACCAAGTGTTCGATAAAATCAAGTGTGCACTGCGCAACGCCATCTGTGGCAAGGTCCACCTAACCACAGATACGTGGACCAGTAAGCACGGCCAGGGACGCTATATCTCCCTAACTGCACACTGGGTAAATGTAGTGGCGGCTGGGCCCCAGGCGGAGAGCTGTTTGGCGCACGTCCTTCCGCCACCAAGGATCGCAGGGCAACATTCTTTGCCTCCTGTCTCCTCCTCCTCCTACTCAGCTTCCTCCTCCTCTTCTTCCACCTGCTCATCCAGTCAGCCACACACCTTCACCCCCAACTTCAGCACAGCCCGGGGTAAACGTCAGCAGGCCGTTCTGAAACTCATATGTTTGGGGGACAGGCCCCACACCGCACAGGAGTTGTGGCGGGGTATAGAACAACAGACCGACGAGAGGTTGCTGCCGGTGAGCCTCAAGCCCGGCCTGGTGGTGTGCGATAATGGGCGAAATCTCGTTGCAGCTCTGGGACTAGCCGGTTTGACGCACATCCCTTGCCTGGCGCATGTGCTGAATTTGGTGGTGCAGAAGTTCATTCGCAACTACCCCGACATGTCAGAGCTGCTGCATAAAGTGCGGGCCGTCTGTTCGCGCTTCCGGCGTTCACACCCTGCTGCTGCACGCCTGTCTGCGCTACAGCGTAACTTCGGCCTTCCCGCTCACCGCCTCATATGCGATGTGCCCACCAGGTGGAACTCCACCTTGCACATGCTGGACAGACTGTGCGAGCAGCAGCAGGCCATAGTGGAGTTTCAGCTGCAGCACGCACGGGTCAGTCGCACTGCGGAACAGCACCACTTCACCACCAATGACTGGGCCTCCATGCGAGACCTGTGTGCCCTGTTGCGCTGTTTCGAGTACTCCACCAACATGGCCAGTGGCGATGACGCCGTTATCAGCGTTACAATACCACTTCTATGTCTCCTTGAGAAAACACTTAGGGCGATGATAAAAGAGGAGGTGGCCCAGGAGGAAGAGGAGGAAGAGGAGGAAGAGGAGGAAGAGGGGTCATTTTTAGCACTTTCAGGCCAGTCTCTTCGAAGTGACTCAGAGGGAGGTTTTTTGCAACACCAGAGGCCAGGTACAAATGTGGCCAGACAGGGCCCACTACTGGAGGACGAGGAGGACGAGGATGAGGAGGAGGTGGAGGAGGATGAGGATGAAGCATGTTCACAGCGGGGTGGCACCCAAAGCAGCTCGGGCCCATCACTGGTGCAGGGCTGGGGGGAAACACAGGACGATGACGATACGCCTCCCACAGAGGACAGCTTGTCTTTACCTCTGGGCAGCCTGGCACACATGAGCGACTACATGCTGCAGTGCCTGCGCAACGACAGCAGAGTTGCCCACATTTTAACATGTGCGGTCTCCTGGGTTGCCACCCTGCTGGATCCCCGGTACAAAGACAATGTGCCCACCTTACTTCCTACACTGGAGCGTGATAGGAAGATGCGCGAGTACAAGCGCACGTTGGTAGACGCGCTACTGAGAGCATTCCCAAATGTCACAGGGGAACCAGTGGAAGCCCAAGGCGAAGGCAGAGGAGGAGCAAGAGGTCGCCAATGCAGCTGTGTCACGGCCAGCTCCTCTGAGGGCAGGGTTAGCATGGCAGAGATGTGGAAAAGTTTTGTCACCACGCCACAGCTAACTGCACCACCACCTGATACGGAACGTGTTAGCAGGAGGCAACATTTCACTAACATGGTGGAACAGTACCTGTGCACACCCCTTCACGTACTGACTGATGGTTCGGCCCCATTCAACTTCTGGGTCTCCAAATTGTCCACGTGGCCAGAGCTAGCCTTTTATGCCTTGGAGGTGCTGGCCTGCCCGGCGGCCAGCGTTTTGTCTGAACGTGTATTCAGCACGGCAGGGGGCGTCATTACAGACAAACGCAGCCGCCTGTCTACAGCCAATGTGGACAAGCTGACGTTCATAAAAATGAACCAGGCATGGATCCCACAGGACCTGTCCATCCCTTGTGCAGATTAGACATTAACTACCTCCCCTTAACAATATATTATTGTACTCCAGGGAACTTCCTCATTCAATCCTATTTTTATTTTCATTTTACCATTATATTGCGGGGCAACCCAAAGTTGAATGAACCTCTCCTCTGCCTGGGTGCCGGGGCCTAAATTTGTGACAGTGGCCTGTTCCAGTGGTGGGTGATGTGAAGCCTTATTCTCTGCTATGACATGAAGACTGATTCTGTGCTGACATGAAGCCAGATTCTCTGTTATGCGACCTCTCTCCTCTGCCTGGGTGCCTGGGCCTAAATATGTGACAGTGGCCTGTTCCCGTGGTGGGTGACGTGAAGCCTGATTCTCTGCTATGACATGAAGACTGATTCTGTGCTGACATGAAGCCAGATTCTCTGTTACGGGACCTCTCTCCTCTGTCTGGGTGCCGGGGCCTAAATATGTGACAGTGGCCTGTTCCAGTGGTGGGTGACGTGAAGCCTGATTCTCTGCTATGACATGAAGACTGATTCTCTGCTGACATGAAGCCTGAATCTCTGTTATAGGACCTCTCTCCTCTGCCTGGGTGCCTGGGCCTAAATATGTGACAGTGGCCTGTTCCAGTGGTGGGTGACGTGAAGCCTGATTCTCTGCTATGACATGAAGACTGATTCTGTGCTGACATGAAGCCAGATTCTTTGTTATGGGACCTCTCTCCTCTGTCTGGGTGCCAGGTTCTAAATGTGTGACAGTGGCCTGTTCCAGTGGTGGGTGACGTGAAGCCTGATTCTCTGCTATGACATGCAGACTGATTCTCTGCTGACATGAAGCCAGATTCTCTGTTATGGGACCTCTCTCCTCTGCCTGGGTGCCTGGGCCTAAATATCTGACAATGGACTGTTCCAGTGTTGGGTGACGTAAAGCCTGATTCTCTGCTATGACATGCAGACTGATTCTCTGCTGACATGAAGCCAGATTCTCTGTTACGGGACCTCTTTCCTCTGCCTGTGTGCCGGGGCCTAAATATATGACAATGGACTGTTACAGTGGTGGGTGACGTGAAGCCAGATTCTCTGCTATGGCATGAAGACTGATTCTCTGCTGACGTGAAGCCAGATTCTCTGCTATGGGACCTCTCTCCAATTGATATTGGTTTATTTTTATATATTTTATTTTTATTTTTATTCATTTCCCTATCCACATTTGTTTGCAGGGGATTTACCTACATGTTGCTGCCTTTTGCAGCCCTCTAGCTCTTTCCTGGGCTGTTTTACAGCCTTTTTAGTGCCGAAAAGTTCGGGTCCCCATTGACTTCAATGGGGTTCGGGTTCGGGACGAAGTTCGGGTCGGGTTCGGATCCCGAACATTTCCGGGAAGTTCGGCCGAACTTCTCGAACCCGAACATCCAGGTGTTCGCTCAACTCTACTTACAACTATTAGACAAAGAAGATTATAGCACTATATTAGCTAAATTTCTCTATATTCATTTTTTTTTGAATATTCGCTATATTGCTATAACTTCGTTTTTTCGAATATTTGTAATATTCTAAAACAAGAATATATAGCAATATAGCGAATATTCGGAAAAAAAACGAATATAGAGCAATTTAGCTAATATAGTGCTATAATCTTCTTTGTCTAATAGTTGTAAGTTGAAAAATTCACAATAAAATTCGCATTACGAAAATTCGCATATTACACGATCATTACCTTGCCGATTTTTAGAGTAAAAAAAATCGTAGAATATAACGAATATTCGAATTTGCAAATATTCTACTAAATATTCACGAAATATCGCGAATTCGAATATGACTCCTGCCGCTCATCACTATATAAAATGAGAATGCTTGGACTGGGAGAAAATGTCTGTAAGTGGGTAAGTAACTGGCTCAGTGATAGAAAACAGAGGGTGGTTATCAACGGTACACACTCAGATTGGGTCACTGTCACTAGTGGAGTACCTCAGGGGCCAGTATTGGGCCCTATTCTCTTCAATATATTTATTAATGATCTTGTAGAAGGCTTGCACAGTAAAATAAAAAAATTTGCAGATAACACTAAACTGTGTAAAGTAATTGACATGGAAGAGGACAATATACTGCTACAGAGGGATCTGGATAGATTGGAGGCTTGGGCAGAGAAGTGGCAGATGAGGTTTAACACTGACAAATGTGAAGTTATGCACATGGGAAGGAATAATACATGTTACCAGTACATACTAAACGGTAAAACATTGGGTAACACTGACATGGAAAAGGACCTAGGAATTTTAGTAAACAGCAAACTAAGCTGTAGAAACCAGTGTCAGGCAGCTGCTGCCAAGGCCAATAAGATAATGGGTTGCATCAAAAGGGGCATAGATGCCTGCGATGAGAACATAGTCCTGCCACTTTACATATCACTAGTCAGACCACACATGGAGTACTGTGTACAGTTCTGGGCTCCTGTGAACAAGGCAGACATAGCAGAGCTGGGGAGGGTTCAGAGGAGGGCAACTAAAGTAATAACTGGAATGGGGCAACTACAGTACCCTGAAAGATTATCAACATTAGGGTTATTCACTTTAGAAAAAAGATGTCTGAGAGGAGATCTAATAACTATGAATAAATATATCAGGGGTCAGTACAAAGATCTCTTCCATCATCTATTTATCCCCAGGACTGTGACTGTGACGAGGGGACATCCTCTGCGTCTGGAGGAAAGAAGGTTTGTACACAAACATAGAAGAGGATTTTTTACGGTAAGAGCAGTGAGACTATGGAACTCTCTGCCTGAGGAGGTGGTGATGGTGAGTTCACTAAAAGAGTTCAAGAGGGGCCTGGATGTATTTCTGGAGTGTAATAATATTATAAGCTATAGTTACTAGAGAGGGGTTGTTGATCCAGGGAGTTATACTGATTCCATGATTGGAGTCGTGAAGGAATTTTTTCCCCTAAAGTGAAAAAAATTGGCTTCTACCTCAGTTTTTTTTTTGCCTTCCTCTGGATCACCTTGCAGGATAACAGGCTGATATGGATGGAGGGATGTCTTTTTTTCAGCCTTACAAATAGTGATGAGCGGCATAGGCAATATTCGAATTGGCGATATTTCGCAAATTTTTGTCCGATTTATTCGCCATAAATTTTCAAATTCGAGAATTTGTGATCTCCAGTCATTGTTTACTTGATTGCGAAAATCGGCAATGTAATATATTTGCGATAAATTCGGCATTAGAATATTCAACACTATTCGCAAATACGAATATATAGCACTATATTCTAAATATTAGAGAATTCTCGAAGTGGAGATATTCGCGATTAAAATTTGCGATTCGAATATTCGTGCTCAACACTAATAAACTATGCTGAGATTTCTTGATAGAAGAAGGGGAGGGAGAGCTGTCTCATTGACTGTTCTTACACAGAATTAAGGCTCCTTTACACTGCCTGATATTCTGGCAGATTATCACTAATGAGCTTTTGTACTAGTGCTCATTTGTGATAATCGGTCATTTTAATGGTGGCACCGATTAGACAGCAAACAAGCAAAATGCTCCCATACTGTGGAGGGGATTGCTGCATATAAATGCAGCAGTCACCTCCACTGATGAGCTGGTGATTTTCAGAAGGCAGTGTAAAGGGGCTGTAAGTCATGTACTGTAGAAGTTGCGGAGAGATGAATCACTAACTTTTCACTAAACTTTTGATATATCAAAAGTTGTGACATAGTGACAGTTCAAAAGTTGTGATTAGTAAAGGTCTGAGTGTTGAGACTCCCACGGATCTCTAGAACAAGGGGAAAGATGCACGTGCATATCACGCTCTCTCTCCTCATTGCCAATGATTGAATTAAGATGGGCCCATAGACTTTTATGGAACCCTTCTGATGCAGAAAGGAGAAAAAGTGCAATATCTGCTCGCTTTTTTCTCTTCGTTCTAGGGATTGGTGGGGGTCAGTGCTCATACCCCCACCAATCACAACTTTTATTGCGTCTCTATGACATATGGAAAGTTTTGTGGAAAGTTAGTGACGCTTTAACCACTTAAGGACCAGGTCATTTTCCACCATAAGGACCAGATTGATTTTTGCAAATCTGACGTGTGTCACTTTATGTGGTGATAACGTTAAAATGCTTTTACTTATGCAGGCCATTCTGAGATTGTTTTCTCGTCACATATACAGTGGCGGAAATAATTATTTGACCCCTCACTGATTTTGTAAGTTTGTCCAATGACAAAGAAATGAAAAGTCTCAGAACAGTATCATTTCAATGGTAGGTTTATTGTAACAGTGGCAGATAGCACATCAAAAGGAAAATCGAAAAAATAACTTTAAATAAAAGATAGCAACTGATTTGCATTTCATTGAGTGAAATAAGTATTTGAACCCTCTAACAAAAAAAGACTTAATACTTGGTGGAAAAACCCTTGTTTGCAAGCACAGAGGTCAAACGTTTCTTGTAATTGATGACCAAGTTTGCGCACATTTTAGGAGGAATGTTGGTCCACTCCTCTTTGCAGATCATCTCTAAATCCCTAAGGTTTCGAGGCTGTCTCTGTGCAACTCTGAGCTTGAGCTCCCTCCATAGGTTTTCGATTGGATTAAGGTCCGGAGACTGACTAGGCCACTCCATGACCTTAATGTGCTTCTTCTTGAGCCACTCCTTTGTTGCCTTTGCTGTATGTTTTGGGTCATTGTCGTGCTGGAACACCCATCCACGACCCATTTTCAGTTTCCTGGCAGAGGGAAGGAGGTTGTCGCTCAGGATTTCACGATACATGGCTCCGTCCATTTTCCCGTTTATGCGAATAAGTTGTCCTGTGCCCTTAGCAGAAAAACACCCCCAAAGCAAAATGTTTCCACCCCCATGCTTGACGGTGGGGACGGTGTTTTGGGGGTCATAGGCAGCATTTTTCTTCCTCCAAACACAGCGAGTTGAGTTAATGCCAAAGAGCTCTATTTTGGTCTCATCAGACCACAGCACCTTCTCCCAGTCACTCTCTGAATCATTCAGGTGTTCATTGGCAAACTTCAGACGGGCCTGCACATGTGCCTTCCTGAGCAGGGGGACCTTGCGAGCCCTGCAGGATTTTAATCCATTGCGGTGTAATGTGTTTCCAATGGTTTTCTTGGTGACTGTGGTCCCTGCTAATTTGAGGTCATTAACTAACTCCTCCCGTGTAGTTCTAGGATGCTTTTTCACCTTTCTCAGAACCATTGACACCCCACGAGGTGAGATCTTGCGTGGAGCCCCAGAGCGAGGTCGATTGATGGTCATTTTGTGCTCCTTCCATTTTC
The DNA here is from genome assembly GCF_905171765.1 of Bufo bufo. NCBI lineage: Eukaryota > Metazoa > Chordata > Amphibia > Anura > Bufonidae > Bufo > Bufo bufo. The sequence continues at coordinate 78,484,132 of NC_053391.1, forward strand.
GAACAATCGCACCAACAGTTGTCACCTTCTCTCCCAGCTTCTTGCTAATGGTTTTGTAGCCCATTCCAGCCTTGTGCAGGTCTACAATTTTGTCTCTGACATCCTTGGACAGCTCTTTGGTCTTTCCCATGTTGGAGAGTTTGGAGTCTGCTTGATTGATTGATTCTGTGGACAGGTGTCTTTTATACAGGTGACTAGTTAAGACAGGTGTCCTTAATGAGGGTGACTAATTGAGTAGAAGTGTCTAACCACTCTGTGGGAGCCAAAACTCTTAATGGTTGGTAGGGGTTCAAATACTTATTTCACTCAATGAAATGCAAATCAGTTGCTATCTTTTATTTAAAGTTATTTTTTCGATTTTCCTTTTGATGTGCTATCTGCCACTGTTACAATAAACCTACCATTGAAATGATACTGTTCTGAGACTTTTCATTTCTTTGTCATTGGACAAACTTACAAAATCAGTGAGGGGTCAAATAATTATTTCCGCCACTGTAGTACTTCATGACAATGGTAAATTTGAATCAAAATATTTCATTTTTATTTATAAAAAAATAAAAGATTTACCAAAAATTGGGAAAAATTCTCAACTTTCCAAATTTCTATTTCTCTGCTTTTAAAACAGATAGTGATACCTCATATAATAGTTATTACTTTACATTTCCCATATGTCTACTTCATGGTGGTATGCTTAGGAGCATGAACAGTTCATTTCCTTCTCCATACTCTTCTCTTCCCATCACTCTGGTACAAGTTGATCTTGGTCTCCTCTGTCCATAGGATGTTGTTCCAGAACTGTGAAGGCATTTTTATATGTCGTTTGGCAAACTCTAATCTGGCCTTCCTGTTTTTGAGGCTCACCAATGGTCTCCAACTTGTGGTGAACCCTCTGTATTCACTCTGGTGAAGTCTTCTCTTGATTGTTGACTTTGACACACATACACCTACCTCCTGGAGAGTGTTCTTGATCTGGCCAAGTGTTGTGAAGGGTGTTTTCTTCACCAGGGAAAGAATTCTTCGGTCATCCAACACAGTTGTTTTCCGTGGTCCTCCGGGTCTTTTGGTGTTGCTGAGCTCACCGGTGCGTTCCTTCTTTTTAAGCATGTTCCAAACTGTTGTTTTGGCCACGCCTAATGTTTTTGCTATTTCTCTGATGGGTTTGTTGTGTTTTTTCAGCCTAATGATGGCTTGCTTCACTGATAGTGACAGCTCTTTGGATCTCATCTTGAGAGTTGACAGCAACAGATTCCAAATGCAAATATCACACTTGAAATGAACTCTGGACCTTTTATCTGCTCATTGTAATTGGGATAATGAGGGAATAATACACACCTGGCCATGAAACAGCTGAGAAGCCAATTGTCCCATTACTTTTGGTCCCTTAACAAGTGGGAGGCACATATGCAAACTGTTGTAATTTCTACACCGTTCCCCTGATTTGGATGTAAATACCCTTAAATTAAAGCTGACAGTCTGCAGTTAAAGCACGTCTTGTTCGTTTCATTTCAAATCTATTGTGGTGGTGTATAGAGCCAAAAAATTTAGAATTGTGTCCATGTCCCAATATTTATGGACCTGACTGTATATCTACTTTAGTTTGTTTGTTTCAGTTTTACATAATAAAGCATTTAAAAAAAAAAATTATGTTTTTGTGTCTCCATTTTCTGAACGCCTTATTTTCTTTATTTTTCTGCCGATCGTCTTATGCAGGGGCTTGTTTTTTTGCAGGAAGAGTTGATGTTTTTATTGGTACTATTTTTGGGCTACTTTGGGGTTTTGCTCTGGTAGACAGGCTAGCGGACGCAGTATAGAGGCAATCACAAAGTCTTTAACTTAAACAGTTCAGTGTTTATTTACACATAAGGAAAAACAAAATGACCATTCACAGTCTTGATGTTTGTTCACACCATACAATGTCCATAGAACAAAATCGCCACCTGGTTAGCAGTTTTCCATCCGCATTCCACAGCAGGCTTTAGGGGCCTGTTTCTACTCCCAGTAAGAGCCAGCCTGGATCGGCTTTACAGCTATACTAACAATAAAACAGTTTCAGTCAGCACTAGATGCTGCTGACACTTAAAACTACCAGCTCTTACCTCACCGAGGCCAGGAATCATTATCTCGGTGACACATACTTTTCATCAATGACGGCCCCTTGTGCCTTCCTACAAACCTCCCCCCTTTGTTCAACCCTGAATGGGTGAACACCCACAAGACAGTGTACCTGGGACAGGGCATCTGAGTTTCCTTGTAACCTGCCTGCACTATGTTCCACGGAAAACTTGAAGTTTTGTAAAGATAAGGACCATCTGGTGACCCGAGCATTCCTCTCTTTGGCTTGGCTCATCCACTTGAGAGGGGAGTGGTCGGTCAGGAGACCGAACTTTCTCCCCAACAGATAATAGCGGAGAGACTCGAGTGCCCACTTGATGGCCAGGCACTCTCTCTCCACTATACTGTATCTAGTCTCGGCTGGGGTAAGTTTGCAGCTCAGGAAAACAGGATGTTCCTCCCCATTGATGGCCTCAGAGTACAGCTCTGAGGCCTACTTCAGAGGCATCGGTCTGTACCACAAACTCCCTCTTGAAGTGAGGCATCATCAATACCGGGGACCCACACTGGGCAGACTTCAAAGCAGAGAAAGCCTTTTCAGCCTGCTCATTCCACTAAACCGTCACTGACTTGCTTCCCTTCAAAAGGCCTGTTAATGGTGCGGCGACTGTAGCAAAATTGGGGACAAACCTAATATAGTACCCCACCATACCCAGGAACAACTTTACTTGCTGAGTAGTGCCAGGTCGGGGCCAATTCCTAATTGCCTCAATTTTGTTCACCTGAGGTTTAATAATTCCATGCCCAATTACATACCCCAGGTACTTGGTCTCTTCTAACCCTATTGCGCATTTTTTTGGGGTTAGCGGTTAAGTCAGCCTTCCTAAGGGAGTCCACCGCAGCCTGTTCTTTAGGTAGGTGATTTTCCCAGTCGGTGCTGTGGATAACGATATTGTCCAGGTACGCCAAAGTGTAGCAACAATGTGGACAGAGTACAATGTTCATTAGCCTTTGAAACGTGGCGGGAGCGCCATGTAGACCAAAGGGTAAAACCTTGTACTAATGCAGCCCCTCTGGTGTGATGAAAGCCGTTTTCTCATTGGCAGCCTCCGTCAAGGGTACCTGCCAGTAGCCTTTGGTGAGGTCCAACACAGAAAAATAACGGGCTTGGCCCAACATCTTCTCAATAAGCTCATCCACTCGGGCATGGGATATGCGTCATACTTGGACACCTCATTCAGTTTGCGGAAGTCGTTTACAGAACCACAATGTCCCGTCCGGCTTGGGTATTAAGACTATCGGACTGGCCCATTCACTTTTTGACTCCTCGGACACCTAGCTGGAGCATTAGCTGCACTTCACCCGCGATGGCTTGTCGCTGAGCCTCGGGTACCCGGTATGGTTTTAACCAGACTTTTGCCTGAGGCTCAGTGATAATGTCATGTCGGACTATGGAAGTGCGTCTAGGGAGGTATGAGTACACATCTGTGTTCCGACTAATGAATTCCCTGGCATCCTGTGCCTGTTTAGGGGAGAGTTAGTCAGCAATTTTCACTGTGTCAGCCGCTTCAGACAGAGATGCCGAAACTGCTTCCCCTAGGAACCCTGTTCGTGGGCTGTCTTCTGTACAGGTTTCCCTATCTTTCCAGGGTTTGAGCAGATTCACATGGTACACCTGCTCTGGCTTTCGCCTTCCTGGCTGGTGTACCTTGTAATCTACCTCTCCAATTTTTTTAAGCACCTCATAGGACCCCTGACACCTAGATAGGAACTTACTGTCTACAGTTGGTATCAGAACCAATACCTAAAAACCTGGGTTAAAGGTCCGGACCCGAGCCTGCCGATTATAGATCCTACTCTGAGCTCGCTGCGCTGCCTCCATATGCTCCCTAACCAGAGGTAAAACTGTTTCCATCCATCCTTGCATCTGGGTGACATACTCAGCAACACTTCTGTGCGTTGTGGGGGGTTGTTCCCACGCCTATTTGGCCACGTCCAATAGACCGCGAGGGTGTCTGCCGTATAGCAGTTCGAAGGGCGAGAACCCAGTAGAGGCCTAAGGCACCTCCCACACTGCGAACATGAGATAGGGCAGAAGAAGGTCCCAGTCCATCCTATCTTAAGAGACTACCCTTTTTAGCATATCTTTTAATGTTTGATTAAACCACTCTACCAGGCCATCCATTTGTAGATGATACACGGACGTCCGTAGCTGTTTTATGTGGAGCAACTTACAGAGTTCCCTCATGACCTTGGACATAAACGGGGTCCCTTGGTCAGTCAGAACCTCCTTAGGCAGACCCACGCGAGAAAACATTCCCATTAACTCCTTAGCTATGAGTTTGGCAAATGTATGCCGCAGTGGCACCGCCTCTGGGTACCAAGTGGCATAGTCGAGGACAACCAAGATGTGTTGGTGTCCCCTAGCAGACTTCGGTACCAGGCCTACGAGATCCATAGCGATTAGCTTGAACAGGACCTCAATAATTGGCAGGGGTACCAGGGGACTACGGAAATGTGGCTGGGGGCTAGTTACCTGGCAGGTTGGGCAAGACTTACAATATTCTTCTACCTCTCTGAACACACTGGGCTAGTAAAACCGCTGTAGAATCTGATCGTCCCAGAAGATTGGAAATTAGCAAATGTTGTGCCCATTCACAAGAAAGGTAGTAGGGAGGAATCGGGCAACTATAGGCCAGTAAGCCTGACATCAATAGTGGGGAAATGAATGGAAACCATACTTAAGGAGAGGATTGTGGAACATCTAAAATCCCATGGATTGAAAGATGAAAAACAGCATGGGTTTACTTCAGGGAGATCATGTCAAACTAATCTTATTGATTTTTTCGATTGGGTGACTAAAATAATAGATGGAGGAGGTGCAGTAGACATCGCTTATCTAGACTTTAGTAAGGCTTTTGACACTGTCCCACATAGAAAGCTTATCAATGAAGTGCAGTCTTTGGGCTTGGACTCCCATATTGTTGAATGGATTAGGCAGTGGCTGAGGGACAGGCAACAGAGGGTTGTAGTCAATGGAGTATATTCAGACCAAGGTCTTGTTACCAGTGGGGTACCTCAGGGATCTGTTCTGGGACCCATATTGTTTAATATCTTTATCAGCGAAATTGCAGAAGGCCTCGATGGTAAGGTGTGTCTTTTTGCTGATGACACAAAGATTTGTAACAGGGTTGATGTTCCTGGAGGGATACACCAAATGGAAAAGGACTTAGGAAAACTAGAGGAATGGTCAAAAATATGGCAACTAAAATTTAATGTTGATAAGTGCAAGATAATGCACCTGGGACGTAAAAACCCAAGAGCAGAATATAAAATCAGTGATACAGTCCTAACCTCAGTATCTGAGGAAAGGGATTTAGGGGTCATTATTTCAGAAGACTTAAAGGTAGGCAGACCATGTCATAGAGCAGCAGGAAATGCTAGCAGAATGCTTGGGTGTATAGGGAGAGGAATTACCAGTAGAAAGAGGGAGGTGCTCATGCCGCTCTACAGAGCACTAGTGAGACCTCATTTGGAGTATTGTGCTCAGTACTGGAGACCATATCTCCAGAAGGATATTGATACTTTGGAGAGAGTTCAGAGAAGAGCTACTAAACTGGTACATGGATTGCAGGATAAAACTTACCAGGAAAGATTAAAGGACCTTAATATGTATAGCTTGGAAGAAAGACGAGACAGAGGGGATATGATAGAAACTTTTAAATACATAAAGGGAATCAACAAGGTAAAAGAGGAGAGAATATTTAAAAGAAGAAAAACTGCTACAAGAGGACATAGTTTTAAATTAGAGGGGCAAAGGTTTAAAAGTAATATCAGGAAGTATTACTTTACTGAGAGAGTAGTGGATGCATGGAATAGCCTTCCTGCAGAAGTGGTAGCTGCAAATACAGTGGAGGAGTTTAGGCATGCATGGGATAGGCATAAGGCCATCCTTCATATAAGATAGGGCCAGGGGCTATCCATAGTATTTAGTATATTGGGCAGACTGGATGGGCCAAATGGTTCTTATCTGCCGACACATTCTATGTTTCTATGTTTCTATGTTTCTATCCTGCGTTTATTGCATTCCCAGATGACCTCCAAAAACATGCTGGTGGGCTGACTCTAACACGAGTTTGCGATAAGCCTGGGGCACCACCAACTGCTCAATGGATACACCTTGCAGGTGGTTTACTCAATACAACATCTCTTGATGAACCACAAAACAAGGAAACACCACCTCTGGCCCCGGTTGTTGTGGTTCCCCATCTATTATTAATACATTTTCCCAGGCTTGGGATAGGGTTGGGTCCTGATGTTGTGCAGTACCAAAATTATCCCTGGATACATTGAGGTAGGCTAGCTCCGGACCTGGTGGCAAGTCCTCCATGTCTACCACCATCACACTTAGCGGGGATGTCTCCCCCTCTTCCACTGAAGTCGCAGTCACCTCCACCGCTGGCCCTTTGGACTCAGGTTCCAAGGCTTCTGGTCTCCCCCTGAGACGGGCAACTCTGCTAGGGTCACATCTGTCTCACAGGTACCGGTAATTTTCGTATCGGGCCATAGTGCCGGGAAACCGGGGTAGTCTCTCCCAATTATTAGTTCATACGGTAATTTTGTGGCAATGGCCACCTCATAAGTCCACCTGCTGGCCACCGTTGATATAGAGACCAGGGCAGTGGGATAGTCCTTTAAGTCCCCATGAATGCACACAATGCCGACCCTTCGGCCAGTATACTCGACGGGCCACACCAGGGCAGCTCTTACCAGGGACACCAGGCTCCCTGAATCCAGCAGTGCCACCGCCAGAGTGTCCCCCACTTCCACCTGCACAGGTGACTATTATCTACAGTCTTGGAGGTACCTGTGGCACACAGCTTCCTGGCATACAATCAGTGACGGTAGACATAGTTGGTATCCATGGGTTCACCCCGATGTGTCCAGGCTCATGACACCACCAGCAAACCACCGGGGCTGGGTCTGTGGGGGAGATTTCAGGGGTTTGACGGGTCCCCTCCCAAAAGAATAGTGTTGAGCGCGAATATTCGAATATCAAATTTTTTTGCGAATATCGGCACTTCGCTAATTCGCAAATATTTCGAATATAGTGCTATAAATTCGATATTTTGAATATTTGTTTTTTTTATTGTTAGATTTTTTTCTTTCCCACTTGTCCTTAGTTTTCCTGACTTCCTGGCTGCTCCAGTCAGTGCCCGTTGCTGCTTCTGCCGACTTCCATGCTCATGGAGTGTCCCCATCACCATGGGAACGTCTCCATACTAGAATGTACTGTCGGATTTGAGAATTACGTTGAAATCGCAATTCGATTAATTCAAGTTATGATAATCGAATTGCGATTTTAACCTTGTTTACTATGGTTAGCTTGGTAGAATTAGCGAATGTATTCCTCAAAACGAAGATAACGAAGTATTCTCCATCTTCGTTTTAGCTACCTATTCGTCAACTTCGCTAATTCTAGCAATCAAATAGGAAGGTTGACTATAGAAACAGCTGTGTTTAATTCGCTATGCGATTATATTACTTAGCTTTTTTTTTTTTTTATAAATAGAATCATTATAATAATCAAGTATTTAACTATTTAATAAAAAAATAAAAAAGCAAAGTAATATAATCGCATAGCGAATTAAACTTAGCTGGCTGTCTCTATAGTCAACTTTCCTATTTGATTGCTAGAATTAGCGAAGTTGACGAATAGGTAGCTAAAAACGAAGATGGAGAATACTTTGTTATCTTCGTTTTGAGGAATATGACGAATACTTTTGTCATATTCGTCATCTTCGCTAATTCTAGATATCAAACCATTAGTAAAGTAGCCTTAAGTTAAAATCGCAATACGCGACTATTTAAATCGCATTTTAATCGCGATAACTAGAATAATCACGAATATTCGATTTTGACGAAATATGAAACTAATATTCTATCGAATATTTGCGAATTTCGTCGAAATCGAATATGGCACCTGCCGCTCATCACTACAAAAGAACCCCCCTGCAGATTTCTGGTGGCCTTTGTAGTGCTCCACCATGTCGACCATTTCTAAGGCATTACCAGGAGACACCTGGCCAATCCAGTGCTGGAGAGGGTACGGCAAAGCCCTCCAAAACACATCCGCCAACAGACGGTCAAGCATAGCAGTGGGAGTCAATATGTCTGGCTGCAGCCTTTTTTGCAACCGGTGTAGCAGGTCATAATATTGTGGTCTGGCGAGTTCAGCCGGGTTAAATTCCCACTGATGCACCCGCTAGGCCTGGACCAATACATTCACCCCCAGTCTCGCCAGGATCTCACCTTTTTATGGTCAGGTAGTCGGCCGCTTGATCATCGGGAAGATCAAAAAGCACTTGCTGGGGCCCAGACGCCAGGAACGGAGCGACGATCTAAGCCCACTGGTCTCAGGGTTACTTCTCCCTCACGGCCACCTTTTCGAACATCGCCATATAGGTCTCGACGTCATCCGAGGGGGACATCTTAAGGATCGCCGCACGGACAGCTTTCCGGGCATCGTGGACGTTCTGGGATGCTCTGGCCGCTTGCAACGCCATGACATGTTGTAATAGCAGCTGGTTAGTTTCCTGCTGATGCTTGTTAGCTAGAGATGTCGCGAACATAAAATTTTCTGTTCGCGAACGGGAATTTCCGCAAATGTTCACGAACGGGCGAACCGCCATAGACTTCAATAGGCAGGCGAATTTTAAAACCCACAGGGACTATTTCTGGCCACAATAGTGATGAAATAGTTGTTTCAAGGGGACTAACACCTGGACTGTGGCATGCTGGAGGGGGATCCATGGCAAAACTCCCATGGAAAATTATCATTGAAGGTCTCTTCCTCCACCCAGCCACATACAACACCAAGGGTCCCCGAAAGGTGACAACAAGCCCCCTGGGACGCCTGCTGTGGTTGGTCTTCCACCTACTCAAAGCCACCATCCTCCTCTGACTCCTCTTCTTCAGACTCCTCTCTCTGCGTTGCTGCAGGTCCAGCAATCGACAACAAGGCTGCTTCTGGTGGTGATGGTGACCACAACTCTACCTCTTCATGCTCATCTACGGCCTGATCTAGCACTCTTTGCAGGGCATGCTCCAGAAAAAACGCATATGGGATGAGGTCGATGATGTTGCCTTGGGTTTGACTGACCAGGTTTGTCACCTTCGCAAAAGGACGCATGAGCCTACAGCCATTGTGCATGAGCGTTCAGTAACGCGGCCAAAAAATACCCAGCTCCGCAAAGGCTGTCCTCTTTTTTTTATTTTTTATTAAAGAAATCTGTTCTTACCAGTTTAATCTCTGTTTTGTCCCCTATCAGGGGCCGGTGTGGTGTATGGAAAAGATTTTATGAGCAGGGAGATGGAAAAAGATGCTTGGTCGGTCCTCTTACTTCCAATTTGGGGCACTGCGCGTGCAATGTACTGTGCTACCCGATATGAGTGGTATGTTAAGTAGTACTATTCCTATCAGTTTAATCCCTGTTTTTATTCCTCTATGTGTCAATCTTGGTGTAGAAAATTAATGTTTTTTCTGTGCAAAATTATCCAGCCGATCGCTTTTGCTCTGTTCACAATGAAGCAACGACATTATCTCATCTGCGGTGTGCCAACATTGTCATTGCCAACACACTCATAGAGGTGATCGCTTCATTGTGATACGCAAGCCCCTTCACCACAACAAGGTAATGATCACGAAGGGGAATTGACACATGTATGTGCCTTTTTTGTTTGTTTTGTTTTTGCAGCCACAGTGCAGCACCAGAGCCAAGAAAAATTAGGTATTGTTGCAGTTGCTGCTGTAGCAGCGGCCAGAAAGGCAGAAAGTGCACTAAAACATTGCGGCTTGAACCCTAGTTGGTGGCGGAGAAGTCATCCGGCATGCAGAGATTAAATACAGCAGCGTGTGGACCATTTTTTAGCCCAAGGCATCTCATCATGCCTTTTTTAGTCAAATGCATCCCCCACTGTCAGTCCCTTCGGGATCCATGCCTCATTCATCTTAATAAAGGTGAGGTAATCTAGACTTTTTTGACCTAGGCGACTTCTCTTCTCAGTGACAATACCTCCTGCTGCGCTGAAGGTCCTTTTTGACAGGACACTTGAAGCGGGGCAGGCCAGAAGTTCTATTGCAAATTGGGATAGCTCAGGCCACAGGTCAAGCCTGCACACCCATTAGTCAAGGGGTTCATCGCTCCTCAGAGTGTCGATATCTGCAGTTAAGACGAGGTAGTCTGCTACCTGTCGGTCGAGTCGTTCTCTGAGGGTGGACCTCGAAGGGCTGTGGCGATGCGTAGGACTTAAAAAGCTCTGCATGTCCTCCATCAACAACACATCTGTAAAGCGTCCTGTCCTTGCCGGCGTGGTCGTGGTAGGAGGAGGATTACTTTAACCTCTTCCCCTGTTAGATTCCCGTTGTGCTGTGACATCACCCTTATACGCTGTGTAAAGCATACTTTTTAACTTGTTTTGGAACTGCTGCATCCTTTCCGACTTGCGGTAATTCGGTAACATTTCAGGCACTTTCTGCTTATACCGGGGGTCTAGTAGCGTGGCCACCCAGTACAGGTCGTTCTCCTTCAGACTTTTTATACGAGGGTCTCTCAACAGGCATGACAGCTTGAAAGACCCCATTTGCACAAGGTTGGATGCCGAACTACTCATGTCCCGTTCCTCGTCCTCACTGATGTCATTGAAGGTCTGTTCTTCCCCCCAGCCACGTACAACACCACGGGTACCAGATAGGTGACAACAAGCACCCTGGGATGCCTGCTGTGGTTGGTCTTCCTCCTCCTCTAAGCCACATTCCTCCTCTGACTCCTCTTCCTCAGACTCCTCTTCCAGCGTTGCCGCAGGTCCAGCAAGCGATGCTGATAAGGCTGTTTCTGGTGGTGATGGTGACCACAACTCTTTCTCTTCCTCTTCACGGCCTGATCCAGCACTCTTCGCAGGGCACGCTCCAGAAAGAAAACAAATGGGATGATGTCGCTGATGGTGCCTTCGGTGCGACTGACTAGGTTTGTCACCTCCTCAAAAGGACGCATGAGCCTACAGGCATTGCGCATGAGCGTCCAGTAACGTGGCAAAAAAATACCCAGCTCCGCAGAGGCTGTCCTAGCACCCCGGTCAAACAAATACTCGTTGACGGCTTTTTCTTGTTGGAGCAGGCGGTCGAACATTAGGAGTGTTGAATTCCAATGTGTCGGGCTGTCGCAAATCAAGCGCCTCACTGGCATGTTGTTTCGCCGCTGAATATCGGAAAAGTGCGCTATGGCCATGTAGGAACGCCTGAAATGGCCACACACCTTCCTGGCCTGCTTGAGGACGTCCTGTAAGCCTCGGTACTTATGCACAAAGCGTTGTACGATCAGATTCAACACATGTGCCATGCACGGCACATGTGTCAACTTGCCCAAATTCAATGCCACCAACAAATTGCTTCCGTTGTCACACACCACTTTGCCGATCTCCAGTTGGTGCAGAGTCAGCCACTGATCCACCTGTGCGTTCAGGACAGACAGGAATGCTGGTCCGGTGTGCAGGGCCGATCCTACACGGGGTGCAGTGGGTGCCCCGCACCCCAGCGCTGTCACCCGAAAGGCGCCGAGCGCAGGGCCGGACTGGCCTGCCGGGATAGCGGGAAATTTCCCGGTGGGCCGGCAAGCCTGAGTGCCGCTAGGCCGCGGCCCTGGTGACAAGTGGGGGCGGCCGCGGCCGGCGGCAGGGCAGAGCAGGAGATGAGCGCCTCCATTGCGGAAGCGCTCATCTCCATAGTCATCTGTATTGCCGTCCTCAGGACGGCAATACAGATGCCTGTGCTGCGGCAGAGGAGGGAGAGGTGTGTCCCCTCCTGTTCCTCTGATAGGCTGCCGGCTTAGTGCTGGCAGCCTATCAGAGGCCGGTGCAGGCGGCGCGATGACGTCATCGCGTCGCCTGAGCCGTATAGCGAGGGACACAGACGGAAGAGGCGGCCTGCATCGCATCGCATTGCTGGAGGTAAGTATAAGTGTATTATTTTTTTTTATTTTTTTATATAGGTACAATACTGGGCTGGCACATGATAAGGGGGGCTACTGGGCTGGCACATAAGGGGGGCTACTGGGCTGGCACATAAGGGGGGACTACTGGGCTGGCACATGATAAGGGGGGCTACTGGGCTGGCACATGATAAGGGGGGACTACTGGGCTGGCACATGATAAGGGGGGACTACTGGGCTGGCACATGATAAGGGGGGCTACTGGCACATGATATGGGGGGCTACTGGCACATGATATGGGGGCACTCTGGCTACTGGCACATGATATGGGGGCACTCTGGCTACTGGCACATGATAATGGGGGGGATCTGGCTACTGGCACATGATATGGGGGGGGCTCTGGCTACTGGCACATGATAAGGGGGGGGGCTCTGGCTACTGGCACATGATAAGGGGGGGCACTCTGGCTACTGGCACATGATATGGGGGCACTCTGGCTACTGGCACATGATAATGGGGGGGATCTGGCTACTGGCACATGATATGGGGGGGGGCTCTGGCTACTGGCACATGATAAGGGGGGGGGGGCTCTGGCTACTGGCACATGATATGGGGGGCTACTGGCACATGATAAGGGGGGCTACTGGCACATGATAAGGGGGCTACTGGCACATGATAAGGGGGTCTACTGGCACATGATAAAGGGGGCTACTGGCACATAGGGGGGCTACTGGCACATAAGGGGGGCTACTGGCACATGATATGGGGGGCTCTGGCTACTGGCACATGATATGGGGGGGCTCTGGCTACTGGCACATGACATTTATTTTGACTTGTCAAAGCCGTTGACTAAGTTATTGTCAAAGCAAATTGGTGGGGCTGAAGTTGGGGGCTGAAGTTGTTGCCATAGAAACATTGTAAAGGGGAGGAGTTAGTAAGATAACCACGCCTATGTGGGGGGCGCCAGAAATATTTCTGCACCCAGGCGCCTGTGACCCTAGGATCGGCCCTGCCGGTGTGACTCTCTGCTTTCAGGCAAGTCAAACCCAAGACGGCGTGACACTGTCGTATCCAGGATGTGGAATAGCCCCTGAGGAGCTGGGGGGTTGCAGTTGATGTGGAGCAAGACGCAGCAGCAGAAGAGGACTCAGCCGAGGAGGTTAGCGAAGAGGATGGAGTAGAGGAGGTGGCAGCAGGCCTGCCTGCAAGTCGTGGCGGTGTCACCAACTCCTCTGCAGAGCCACGCATTCCATGCTTGGTAGCTGTCAGCAGGTTTACCCATTGTGCAGTGTACGTGATATACCTGCCCTGACCGTGCTTTGCAGACCAGGTATCAGTGGTCAGATGGACCCTTGCCCCAACACTGTGTGCCAGACATGCCATGACTTCCTTTTCCACAATAGAGTACAGGTTGGGGATTGCCTTTTGTGAAAAAAATATTCGGCCGGGTACCTTCCACTGCGGTGTCCCAATAGCTACAAATTTTTTGAAAGCCTCAGACTCCACCAGCTTGTATGGTAAAAGCTGGCGGGCTAAGAGTTCCGACAAGCCAGCTGTCAGACGCCCGGCAAGGGGGTGACTCTGTGACATTGGCTTCTTACGCTCAAACATTTCCTTGACAGACACCTGACTGTGGGCAGATGAGCAGGAACTGCTGAAGGTGAGAGGCGGAGTGGCGGGTGGTTAAAAGGGGGCAAGGAGGACAGCAGTGGTTGACGTGGCTGAAGATGCTGGACCAGAAGGTGGATGGTGGCTTTGAGTTTGTGTGCTGCTTGTACTCATCATGTGTTGATCCCATAGGCGTTTGTGATTTGAGATCATGTGCCTTCGCAAAGCAGTTGTACCTAGGTGGGTGTTGGACTTACCACGACTCAGTTTCTTTTGGCACAGGTTGCAAATGGCATCGCTGTTATAAAAGGCAGACGCACAAAAAAAATGCCACACTGCTGAGCTTTGCAATGACGGCATTCTGGTGGTGGCAACAGCATGCGTTGATTGGCGTGCTGTCTGGCTGACCCCGGGTGCCGATACATGCTGTCTGACTGTGCCACTAGCTCCTTGCGACGACCTCCCCCTGCTTCAAACTCGTCTCCTCCTCCTCTCTGTCTCCCCATCTGAACTTTCCCCCTGTTCTTCTTCTCTTCGAGCGGGCACCCACGTGACATCCACGGACACATCGTCATCATCAACCGCTTCACTTGTATCTGACAACTCAACAAAGGAAGCAGCAGCGGGTACAACATCATCATCATCACATCGTATGTGCATGTGTGTAATGCTGCCTGACTGAGACATATCCCTGTTATCTCCATCATGGTTGCGCATCACTCATTTCTTCCAACTGATGTGTAAATAACTCCTCTGACAAATCAAGTGAAGCAGCTGTGGTGCTAGTGTTGGTGGTGGCGGCAGGCAGGCGAGTGGTAACTTGAGAGGTGCCTGAAGCTGAGCTGGAGGAGGATGGTGCGTCAAGGTTCCGAGCGGAAGCTGTAGAAGATTGGGTGTCCTGTGTAAGCCAGTCAACTATGTCCTCAGAACTTTTCGAGTTCAGAGTACGTGACCTCTGAACACTGGGCATTATTCTAGGGCCAAAGGAAATCACAGCACCACGACGGCCCCTGCGGGGTGGCCTGCCTCTGCCTGTCATTTTTTTTCCGATTAGTTGTACTATGCGTGCAAGCTACTGTGACACCAGATATGAGTGGTGGCACTGGGCACTGGCAGTAGTGTGCACAGTACACGCTGTACGCCTGACACACACGCTTGCAGGCAACTGCAATTAGATTACAGTGAAAAAAAAGTTTTTATTTTTTAAATGCAAGCTACTGTGACACCAGATATGAGTGGTGGCACTGGGCACTGGCAGTAGTGGGCACAGTACACACTGTAGGCCTGACACACACACTTGCAGGCAACTGCAATTAGATTACAGTGAAAAATTTGTTTTTATTTTTTAAATGCAAGCTACTGTGACACCAGATATGAGTGGTGGCACTGGGCACTGGCAGTAGTGGGCACAGTACACACTGTAGGCCTGACACACACGCTTGCAGGCAACTGCAATTAGATTACAGTGAATTTTTTATTAAAATTATTTAAATGCAAGCTACTGTGACACCAGATATGAGTGGTGGCACTGGGCACTGGCAGTAGTGGGCACAGTACACGCTGTAGGCCTGACTCACACGCTTGCAGGCAACTGCAATTAGATTACAGTGAAAAAAAAAAGCAGACTGATGTACTAGCCCTAAAAAGGGCTTTTTGGGGTGCTGTCAGGATGCTGTCCTTACAGCAGATCAGATGAGTCTTTGAGGACTGGAGTGGACACTGAATACACTGGCCTAACTATCGATTTCCCTATTAAATCAGCAGCAGCTGCACTGTCCCTCCTCTCACTAACACTGCAGCTTCCGAATGAATCTAAGATCGATGCTGTCCTTGCTTTTTGATAGGAGGTGGGAGGGTCTGGGAGGGAGGGTATGCTGCTAATTGGCTGTAATGTGTCTGCTGACTGTGAGGTACAGGGTCAAAGTTTGCTCAATGATGACGTATAGGGGGCGGACCGAACATCGCATATGTTCGCCCGCCACGGCGAATAGTTCTGGACATCTCTATTGTTAGCCTACACGAGGGCTTTCACGACCGCCCCCATTTTGTCAGGGGACACGGGTCGTAACCTTCCCGGCATGCACTTGTGCCCGGGAAAAACAAAAAACTGCATTTGCCCGCATCCGACACCAATTATGGGGTTTTGTTCTGGTAGACAGGCTAGCGGATGCAGTATAGAGGCAATCACAAAGTCTTTAACTTAAACAGTTCAGTGTTTATTTACACATAAGGAAAAACAAAATGACCATTCACAGTCTTGATGTTTGTTCACACCATACAATGTCCATAGAACAAAATCATCACCTGGTTAGCAGTTTTCCATCCGCAGTCCACAGCAGGCTTTAGGGGCCTTTTTCCCAGCATGCGGCTCTCAGCCCTTTAGCACAGCACAAATTCACAGGTCCCAAAACACAGAGACTCCCCAGCTTCTCTGTCAGATGGAGGAAAAACCACACCTAGCTGAGACTGCTGGCTGGGTTTTATATAGGCCAAAAATGACCCGGCCTGGAGCGCACCCACCCAGCACTTTGGCTAGTCCCAGTAAGAGCAGGCCCGGATCGGCTTTACAGCCATACTAACAACAAAACAATGTCAGTCAGCACTAGCTGCTGCTGACACTTAAAACTACCGGCTCTTACCTCACCGAGGCCAGGAATCATTATCTCGGTGACACATAACTTCCATCAATGATGGCCCCTTGCGCCTTCCTACAATACATATTATTTTTTGATCATTCATTATTACACTTTATAGTGCAAGGTGACCAAAAAATTGTTAATTTTGTCAGTTTTTATTTATTTTTACAGAATTCACCTGAGGGGTTATGTCATGTGACATTTTTATAGAGCAGTTAGTTACGGACGTGGAGATATCTAATATGTATACTTTTTCTTATTTATTTAAGAATTACACAATAATAGCATTTATGAAACCCAAAAAATGATGTTTTAGTGTCTCCATAGTCAGAGAGCCATAGCTTTTTTTTTATTTTTTTGCCAATTGTCTTAGGTAGAGTCTAATTTTTTGCAGGATGAGGTGATGGTTTGATTGGTACTATTTTGGGGGGAATACGCCTTTTTCATCGCTTGGTGTTGCAATTTTTGTGATCTAAGGTAACAGAGTGGCTTTTTTGGCACTTCTTATTTATTTATTTATTTATTTATTTATATATATATTTTTTACTGTGTTTACCTGAGGGGTTAGATCATGTGATATTTTTGTAGAGCAGGTTTTTACGGACGTGGCGATACCTAATATGTCTACATTTTTTTATTTATTTCACTTTAACCACCTCACCTCCCCTAGCTTAAACCCCCTTAATGACCAGACCATTTTTTACAATTCTCCACTTACACTACTTTCACTATTGCTCGGTCATACAACTTACCACCCAAATGAATTTTACCTCCTTTTCTTCTCACTAATAGAGCTTTTATTTGGTGGTATTTCATTGCTGCTGACATTTTAACTTTTTTTGATATTAATCGAAATTGACTGAAATGTTTGCAAAAAAATGACATTTTTCACTTTCTTTTTTCAAATATAACTACATTTCTATATAAATTTTTCTCTAAATTTATTGTTCTACATGTCTTTGATAAAAAAAAATTGCAATAAGAGTATATTTATTGGTTTTGGTAAAATTTTTAGCGTTTACAAACTATGGTGCAAAAATGTGAATTTATGCACTTTGACTTTCTGAGCACCTGTCATGTTTCCTGAGGTTCTACAATGCCCAGACAGTAGAAACACCCCACAAGTGACCCCATTTCGGAAAGTAGACACCCTAAGGTATTCGCTGATGGGCATAGTGAGTTCATGGAAGTTTTTATTTTTTGTCACAAGTTAGCGGAAAATGATTTTTTTTATATATATTTTTTTTTTCTTACAAAGTCTCATATTCCACTAACTTGTGACAAAAAATAAAATTTTACATGAACTCACCATACCCCTCACGAAATACCTTGGGTGTCTTCTTTCCAAAATGGGGTCACTTGTGGGGTATTTATACTGCCCTGGCATTTTAGGGGACCTAAGGAGTTTGGAATCCAAATGCGTATAAAATGCCCTGTGAAATCGTAAAGATTCTCATTGGAATTTGGGCCCCTTTTCTTGTCCGCAATTGCGGACAAGAAAAGGCATTTTCTATATAGTACTGGCAATGTGCGGATCCGCAAAATGCGGAAAGCACATTGCCGCTGTCCGTGTTTTGCAGATCCGCGGTTTCCGTGTTTTGCGGATCTGCAAAACACATACGGACGTCTGAATGGAGCCTTACAGGGGGGTGATCAATGACAGGGGGGTGATAAGGGGTTAATAAGTGACGGGGGGGTGTAGTGTAGTGTGGTGATTGGTGCTACTTTACAGAGCTGCCTGTGTCCTCTGGTGGTCGATCCAAGCAAAAGGGACCACCAGAGGACCAGGTAGCAGGTATATCAGACGCTGTTAACAAAACAGTGTCTGATATACCTTTCAGGGGTTAAAAAATTCGCATCTACAGTCTGCCAGCGAATGATCGCCGCTGGCAGGCTGTAGATCAGCTCGTTTACCTTCCGATCCTGTGAACGCGCTCCTGTGTGCGTTCACAGGAAATCTCACGTCTCGCGAGAGGACGCGCCAATGCGTCCAGGAGGAATAACCCGGCCGCGCGCAGGACGCATCCCTGCGTTAGGCGGTCGGGGGGTGGTTAACACAATAATAGCATATTAATTTGAAACAAAAAAATGATGTTTTAGTGTCTCTGTGTTCTGACAGCTATAGTTATTTTTATTTTTTGAGCAATTTTCTTACGTAGTGTCTCATTTTTTGCGGGATGAGGTGACTGTTTTATTGGTATCATTTTGTGAGACATGCGCCTTTTAAATCGCTTGGTGTTTATCGGACTGGATCATGTGATATATTTATAGATCCGGTCGTTACGGACGCGACGATAGCTAATATGTGTGTTTTCTTTTTTTTTTCTTATAAAATCTGGGAAAAGGGGCTTTTTATTTTTAATTTTTTTTGTTCCAAATTCTTTTTTTTTATTAAAAACACTTTTTTTTAAAACTTTTTTTTTAAAACGTTATTTCCGTTCCACTCTGGGACTTCAACTTTTAGGGGTCTGATCCCTTCTGCAATGCATTAAAATACATCTGTATTGTAATGCATTGCCTGTTAGTGTATTACACAGAGTAATACACTAACAGGTTGCTTAGGAGACTGGGCCTGAGGCTGGGTCTCCTGGGAACCCATAGAAGCCAGGTTCCGATGCCGTGCAACTATACAGAAGTTCGCCTTACCTAAGTACTTCAAAACAAACATGGGTTTCAAGTTTTCAAAAACCCACAGGTAAGACAGCTTCCAGGCACTGACCCTGAATGACAATTTCAGCCCTGTATTTATTTGCCCAGTATTGAGCACATCAGCTACATCTAGGTTTGCCTCAGGCTAAGGGAAAATGGTGTACTGGAGTGAGGAGGGAATGGGAAGTCCCACTATCAACAACTACCTGACATTTGTTATAAATCCAGCCCATCATAACATTTGAACAAGATGCCTCAGTAAATTACACAGACACTGTGTCGCACACTTCACTATGATTATAACAGAAATTTCAACAATTTATTCTGAACTGAATATAAAGGGGATTACAATGCATCATTTCATATGCGGCATTAAATTATGTTTCAATTCTCAGCCGCATCGTTAATCCTTATCTTTGCATTCCTGTTATTTCTAATCCTGCTTTAATTGCCACTGTAACGAAGAATAACAAGTGTGCGCTTAGGCCTCTCTTCTTCTTTGTCTCCTGGAAAAAGATTATCGTTTATAAGAATTAAAGAATACAATGAAATGTGAATTACGGCTGCATGACCTTTAAGCAGAAAGGTAAAAGTTCAGAGCATAGCATCAAACTGAGATTTCTTTTTCTGAGTAGTTTCAGTATCAATAACTTGATCTTAACAGATGACTTTTTCCTTCTTATATTAGGAAAAGGTCAGGATATAAAGGTTTATTTTCATACATTAAAGATACACAAATATTCAATAGAAACAATATACTGTACCAGCATGCTAATTGGATGACAGTAGATACTGTAAGGGATTCTCCTATTTGCAGCGGTATTTGGTTAACTGCTCATTATGAACTTTTGTAAGTTAAAGGGGTTGAACAAGATTGGACAAACATGACAGATTTTTTCCAAAAACAGTACGATACCTGTCCATGGGTTGTATCTGATATTGCAGCTCAGCTCTGTTAAAGTGAATGGGCTGCAATACTACACATTGATTGAGGCCTGTGATACACTGGCTTGTACAAAATACTGATTGACGGGTGCGATATACCTGCTTCCACCAAATATTGATTGAGGCCTGCGATACACCGGCTTTCACAAAATACTGATTGAGGGGTGCGATATACCTGCTTCCACCAAATATTGATTCAGGGGTTCTATATACCTGTTTCCACAAAATACTGATTGAGGGGTGCAATAAACCTGCTTCTACAAAATACCGATTTAGGGGTTCTATATACCTGCTTCTAAAAAATACTGATTGAGGGGTGCGATATACCTGCTTCCAGAAAATACTGATTGAGGGGTGTGATATACCTGGTTCCACAAATACTGCTCTTCTATAAACTGCGGCCATTGGCACACCGCAATGGAAAGTCCCCGAAAGGAAATATTTCTCTCAGAAGGGCTTCCCAGAGCGAAGTGGCCATTGAATATATCTCTGGCACACAGTGTCAGTGCCAAGATATATCTGACCTCAGACACGTGGTGTAGCAAACACGGGCAGGGAAGGTACATAACTTTTACTGCTCACTGGGTGAACCTTCTGACGGCCGTCAAGCATGTAACCTGTGGCACCCGTGTGGATTTGGTGTTACTGCCACAGATTGCATGCAGGCCTGCCTACTCCATCCTCCATCTCTTCCTTGGCTGACTCCTTATTTTCCACTGCTACCGCCTTTTCTGCTGCACCCCCCCCAAGCTCCCCAGAACCTATTCGACATGCCAGGTGAGACGTTGCCATGCTGTGCTGTGGCTGTTGTGCCTGGAAGCTAAGAGCCACACCAGTCCTGCACTGCTTTCAGCTCTGCGGTCACAGGCCGATCAGTGGCTAACCCCGCTCAATTTAACAGTTGGTAAAGTGGTGTGCGACAATGGTGCCAATCTGCTGAGCGCGCTGAAACAGGGCAAAAGGACACACGTGCCATGCTTGGCACATGTCCTGAACTTAGTCGTGCAGAGATTTGTTGCCAAATACCCCAGGGTCCAAGACGTCTTGCAGCAGGCCAGGAAAATCTCTGGCCATTTTAGAAGATCTTACACGGCCATGGCTCGCCTTGCTGACTTTTAGCGGTGACACCACCTGCCCGTCAGATTTGTGACAGCCTGACGCCTGACACCTTGTATATGCTTGATAGGCTGCTCCAGCAGCAAAGTAACATTAACGACTACCTGTACGAACTCTGCAGCAGGACAGGTTCTGGGGAGCTTGGTCTCTTTTCACTGCTCCAGTGGCTTCTCATACGCTACGCATGCAGACTTCTGTGGCCATTTGATGAGATCACCAAACTGGTCAGTCGCAGCCAGGGCACCATCAGTGATATTGAGACAAGTGAGCAGGAGTCTGAAGAGGAGTCAGAGGAGGATGGTGGCTAGGGGGAGGAGGAGGAGGAACAAGAAGAGCAGGCTATGAGGGGGAGTTTAAACTTTTCGGGGATCCCTGGTGTTGTCCATGGCTGGGGGGAGGAGACCGAGGACGACATTTTCCTGAGCGATGAGCAGGAGCCAGGGCGCTCCACCACTTCCAATTTAGTGCAAATAGGGGCCTTCATGCTCCAGTGTTTGAAGAGGGACCCCCGTATAAAAAGCATAAAGGGCAAGGACCAGTACTGGGTGGCAATGTACTTAGACCCCCGGTACAAACACAAAATGGCGGACATGTTACCAGCATCACAGAGGGCTGCCAGAATGCAGCATTTCCAGGCCTTGCTGAGAGAGATTCTGCAATCTGCTGTTGCGGGCACTGGCAGAGGAATTTCCACCCACAGCTAAACAGGTGCGGATACCAATCCTACCTCAAAAAGAGGGTGGTTTGAAGATGTGTTGGTCACTTCAGATATGAGATCATTCTAAAATCATTATAAAAATCAGTGATACAGTCCTAACCTCAGTATCTGAGGAAAGGGATTTAGGGGTCATTATTTCAGAAGACTTAAAGGTAGGCAGACAATGTCATAGAGCAGCAGGAAATGCTAGCAGAATGCTTGGGTGTATAGGGAGAGGCATTACCAGTAGAAAGAGGGAGGTTCTCATGCCGCTCTACAGAGCACTAGTGAGACATTATTTGGAGTATTGTGCGCAGTACTGGAGACCATATCTCCAGAAGGATATCTATACTTTTGGAGAGAGTTCAGAAAAGAGCTACTAAACTAGTACATGGATTGCAGGATAAAACTTTCCAGGAAAGATTAAAGGACCTTAACATGTATAGCTTGGAAGAAAGACGAGACAGAGGGGATATGATAGAAACTTTTAAATAAATAAAGGGAATCAACGAGGTAAAAGAGGAGAAAATATTTAAAAGAAGAACAACTGCTACAAGAGGACATAGTTTTAAATCGGAGGGGAAAAGGTTTAAAGTAATATCAGGAAGTATTACTTTACTTAGAGAGTAGTGGATGCATGGAATAGCCTTCCTGCAGAAGTGGTAGCTGCAAATACAGTGAAGGAGTTTAAGCATGCATGGGATAGGCATAAGGCCATCATTCGTGTAAGATAGGGCCAGGGGATATTCATAGTATTCAGTATATTGGGCAGACAAGATGGGCCAAATGGTTCTTATCTGCCGACACATTCTATGTTTCTATGGTTAACGGCCGATGTGGACGCTCTGAGAAGCGAGGAACCCCTTGACTACGGGGTGTACAGGCTTGAAATGTGGCTAGAGCTGGCACAATTTGCCATGGAACTCTTGGCTTGCCCTTCGTCGAGTATCCTGTCCAAAAGGACTTTCAGCGCAGCAGGGGGGATCATGACCAATAAGCGCACTCGCCTAGCTCACGACAGTGTGGACTACCTCACATCTTTAATAATGAATGAGGCATGGATTTTGGAGGAATTCAACACCTGTGATGACCATGTGTAATTGAATTTCCTCATGCCAGCCCACACATATCCGCCATGACCCAGAACAAAGAATGGTCCTTGTCTTATGTATATACAGCAGCATAAAGGCCTTTTCTGTCAGATGAATGCATAATTTTTGGGGCCTGTACTCCACTGGCCTACAGTAAAAGTGTTATTCAGTGACCGCCTAATGTACCTCCAGCCACATAATTACTTGTTCTTTTCTGTCAGGTGAATGTCAAATTTTTGCGGCCTGTACTGGCCTATAGTAAAATTGTTATCCACTGACGATCTAATATACCTTCAGCCACATAATCACTTGCTCTTTTTTATCAGTTGAATGCCTAATGTTTGGAGCCTGTACTCTACTGGCCTGCAGTAAATTGTTATCCACTGACCACCTAATATACCTCCAGCCACATAATCACTTGTTCTTTTGTGTCAGGTGAATGCCTTATTTTTGGGGCCTATACCCCACTGGCCTACAGTAAAATTGTTATTTAGTGACCGCCTAATGTACCTCCAGCCACATAATCACTTGTTATTTTCTGCTCTTTACCAATTCTACCGCGCCTACAAGAAGAGGGCGGTTTGAAGATGTGTTGGTCACTTTGGATATGAGATCATTCTTGCAGCCAACCCATCAAGAGCCACTCTCCGGATCCAGCCTACATCGGGTTAACTGTCGATGTGGACGCTTTAAGATGCAAGGAACCCCTGGAGTACTGGGTGTGCAGGCTTGACCTGTGGCCAGAGCTGGCACAATTTGCCATGGAACTCTTGGCTTGCCTCTCGTCGAGTGTCCTGTCCGACGTTCAGTGCAGCAGGGGGGATCATGACCGATAAGCGCACTCGAGTAGCTTACGACAGTGTGGACTTCCTCACATTTTTTAAAATAAATGAGGCATGGATCTTGGAGGAATTCAACACCTGTGACGACCATGTGTAATTGAATTTCCTCTTGCCAGCCCACACATATCCGCAACAACCCAGAGCAAAGAATGATCCTTGTCTTATGTATATACAGTGGCATAAAAGGCCTTTTCTGTCAGGTGAATGCCTAATTTTTGGGGCCTCTACTCCAGTGGCTAACAGTAAAATGTTTATCCAGTGACCGCCTAATGAACCTCCAGCCACATAATCACTAGTTCTTTTCTGTCAATTCAATGCCTAATTTTTGGGGCCTGTACTGTCCTACAGTAAAATTGTTATCCACTGACCGTCTAATATTCCTCCATCCACATAATCACTTGTTCTTTTCTGTCAGGTGAATGCCTAATTTTTGGGGCCTGTACTCCACTGGCCTACAGTAAAATTGTTAATCAGTGGCCGCCTAATGTACCTCCAGCCACATAATCGCTTGTTCTTTTCTGTCAGGTGAATGCATAATTCTTGGGGCCTGTACGGCACTCGCCTACATTAAAATTGTTATGCACTGACCGACTTATATACCTCCAGCCACATGATCACTTGTTCTTTTCTGTAAGGTGAATGCCTAATTTTCAGTGCCCGTACTACCATGGCCTAAAATAAACATTTTCTAGACTCCAGCAGGGCACATTTTTGAGAGTTTCAGTTTAAGGCGCATAAAAATGGCCCCTGATTAAAATACATATTTTTTGTGGGAATTTTTGCCATTGATCGCCCTCTGGCATGTCACTGTCCATGTTGTGGGACTATTTGTGCACTTCTAGTAAGTATTTGGTGGCTGCAAATATGACCTGAAGGTTTTTCAGGTTTGCCTGCTATTAAAGTAAATGGGCCCGTCGAGAACGCGTGGTTCGCGAACATTTGATCGTGAACGTGCGTTCACGAAACGTCCCGGCCAATGTTCGTCCATCACTAGTATGCATATCCATACGTACATTAGACTCACTCAAAGTACTGTACCCTCTCAGGGTATTTTCTAACTAAAAGAGGGGGTCTTATCTAACATAAAAGTCAGCTACTATATATTAGCTAGAAACACTGCAGTTCTTTTGTCAAATACAAGTAATAATACAAATTATCTCCCACAACAAATTTTTTCAATTATAAGATGTATAATGAACATGTTTTAATAGAACCTGCCACCCACCCCACAGGAATGAAAGAGAGAGAAAGGTCATCATTTCCCTCAATTCATCTGACAACCAGGGTTCCCAGTGCTGTTTTTACTGCCCATGCTGCTCTATACTGGGCTGTCCCAGTAAACTTTATTTTTTAAATCAATTTGCACAATTTAGAGGGGGGGGGGGGGTATACAGCATTATATTAACATTCCTCTTTCTCCACTCTAGTTGACCGACAGCTAATCCTGATATATGGCTCACTGTTTGGTAGAATTGATCCTGCTGATTAAAATGATGCCTGTCTTTTTTTTATGCAAATGCCAATTTTTATAAGATATGTATCATTTTTATCAACAGGATCAACGCTACCATGCAGTATGCCTAACAGGGTTGACCCAGCTGGAAGTACCTCTCTGTAATGTTTAATATTGTGATATTGCTGCCACTGAGTGAGTGAGAGAACTAGGGAACAGGATGAAAAGACAACAATATGTGTGCACTCATCCAACGGTGCAAAAGCTGAATGTACACCAGGCCGAGTTGCTGGTACTACAGTCCTTCCCTTTCCATATTGTGGACTCTGAACATTTCGAAAAACAAATGGCTTGTGCCCACCCAGGGTGGGGAGTCCCAAGCACTCATTACTTCCCTAAAATGGTCCTGGCTATGTCTTAATGTCTATGAGTTTGTTCTGTCTGTCAGTGTGCTTCATGCTCCTGACCTTTTTTTTTTGTGTTCCTGTTACTTGGTGTGTGTGTGTCTGAACAGTGTCCTATGTTACATGTTTGTTTGGGTTCTTCTTTGCCTGCATTCCTGGTTTTGATACTTGCCTGGACCGCTGGTGTTATCCACCAGCGTCTTTCATTGCAGCTTTCTGCCAAGTGTATCGGGGCCATTCCAGGAGGTAGCGGTCTGGTCGCTCCCTTGCGGCAAAGACCAGATCCCTGTTCAGGGGTTAAAGGGTGAAAACCAGGGGAGCAGCGGAATAATGCCCTTGACATTTGGCCCTAATTCAAACAGGTCTCTTGGCCCAGATGTCCTACATTTGCCTCTGTTTCCTACCTGTTTGTCCATGATTATTCAAGTTAATTGGTTCTGGTCATTTGTTTAATAAAGCATTGCTTTTGCCCTCCTCTGGATCTGTTTTCTGTATGCTTGTGATATGTTCAGGGGTTCTAGTGACCCAAGAGCATGCCAATAATAATATCAATACAACAACTAATTCATTAGTTGTTATATATACCATATCTAAAGAATGTGTGTGTATATGTATATATATATATATATATATATATATATATATAGTGGAGATTCGCTCTGGTAGGCAGATTAGCGGACACAGTACAGAGGCAAAAACAAAGTGTAGTGTTTATTCACACAAACAAAAATGACAGTTCATCGTCTTGGTGTTCATTCACACCATGGCAAGTTCACAGAACAAAAGCATTCACCTTGTCAACGGTTTTGGCAGCAGTAGTCCCCAACAGGATTTAGGGCCTGCTTCCCAGCAATACGGCTCTCAGCCCTTTAGTACGGCAGACATCATGCAGATCCCAAACTACAGAGACTCCACAGCTTCACTATGAAATGGAGGATAATCCACACCCAGCTGAGACTGCTGGCTGGGTTTTATATCCCTAACCAAAACCCGGCCTGGAACGTGAGGACAGCCACCCACCCTGCACTTTGGCTGCTCCCAGTAAGAGCCAGCCCGGAACGGCTTTACAGCCACACTAAATAACCAATAGTGTCAGTCAGCATTAGCTGCCACTGCCACTGAAAATTACCGGCTCTTACCTCACCGATGCCAGGAACCTCGGTGACACATATCTTCCGTCAATGACGGCCCCTTGCACTTTCCTACAATAGATATATATATATATATATATATATATATATATATATACACAGTACACACCAAAAGTTTGGACACACCTTCTCATTCAAAGAGTTTTCTTTATTTTCATGACTATGAAGGCATCAAAACTATGAATTAACACATGTGGAATTATATACATAACAAACAAGTGTGAAACAACTGAAAATATGTCATATTCTAGGTTCTTCAAAGTAGCCACCTTTTGCTTTGATTACTGCTTTGCACACTCTTGGCATTCTCTTGATGAACTTCAAGAGGTAGTCACCTCAAATGGTCTTCCAACAGTCTTGAAGGAGTTCCCAGAGATGCTTAGCACTTGTTGGCCCTTTTGCCTTCACTCTGCGGTCCAGCTCACCCCAAACCATCTCGATTGGGTTCAGGTCCGGTGACTGTGGAGGCCAGGTCATCTGGCGCAGCACCCCATCACTCTCCTTCATGGTCAAATAGCCCTTACTTTCAAAGTTTTCCCAATTTTTCGGCTGACTGACTGACCTTCATTTCTTAAAGTAATGATGGCCACTAGTTTTTCTTTACTTAGCTGATTTTTTCTTGCCATAATACAAATTCTAACCAGTCTATTCAGTAGGACTATCAGCTGTGTATCCACCTGACTTCTCCTCAACTCAACTGATGGTCCCAACCCCATTTATAAGGCAAGAAATCCCACTTTTTAAACCTGACAGGGCACACCTGTGAAGTGAAAACCATTTCAGGGGACTACCTCTTGAAGCTCATCAAGAGAATGCCAAGTGTGCAAAGCAGTAATCAAAGCAAAAGGTGGCTACTTTGAAGAACCTAGAATATGACATATTTTCAGTTGTTTCACACTTGTTTGTTATGTATATAATTCCACATGTGTTAATTCATAGTTTTGATGCCTTCAGTGTAAATCTACAATTTTCATAGTCATGAAAATAAAGAAAACTCTTTGAATGAGAAGGTGTGTCCAAACTTTTGGTCTGTACTGTATATATATATATATTATACACACAGACACACACACAATCCCATTTACTGCAATAAAGGTACTGCCAGGTTTCTGCAAGCAGGTTTAATAGTCAAAATCAGGAGTGGATCATAAAATGAGAGAAAGTATAAAGGACAGATATTACATCTTTTTTTTTTATTCACTCCTGGTTTTAGCTTCCAAAACTGCATGCAAAAACTTGACTGTGTAGCCCTAAGGGCTAATGCACATGACCGTATGTATTTTGCAGTCCGCAAAACACGGATCCTTAAAAAATATGCATGACGTTCGTATGCATTCTGTATTTTGCGGAACGGAACAGCTGGCCCCTAATAGAACAGTCTTATCCTTGTCCGTAATGCGGACAATAAATCGGGCATGTGGGTGATTCAGTCAGCACAACCCTGTATGCAGGTTCACATCGCTATGGCGAAATACATATACAAACGCAAAATACAAATGCAATAGCACTCTGCAACCAGCATTCTGCCCTGCCTCTATGGTGGATGAGGCTTTGGTGTACATTTTGGCCAAAGCGTAATAAGCCACTCACCACGTCAAGGTCGCCTCTATGGAGTGGTCACTAACACTAGTTCCTACCTGTTTATGGGCCATGACAGCCACACAAAGTCCAGGGAATGCAGGTCAGCATGCACGCCAAGCACACTCTGCTTTTAACCCCGTCCGGTGCATGTTCTATTTTTTTGTGGAATGGACATACGGAAACAGAATGCACATGGAGTAACTTTCGTTTTTTTGCGTACCTATTGAAATGGATGGTTCCGCACACGGTCCGAAAAAACGGAACGGACATGGAAAGAAAATACGTTCATGAGCATGAGCCCTAACAGGAAGGTTTTGGACAAAAACGTCACATAAGCAAATACAAAAGTAGGTTTATGTATGATAAAGATTCAGTCATAAAATGTATTATGTCATATAAACCGTGCTCTTTCGCCAAATCTGTATGTAAAGTAGCTAAAAAGAAAAAAGAACTGCAAAGGTCTTTAAAATATAAATAGGATGAGGTTGAGCAGATGGTGCAATATACCTTGGGATATATTTAACCAGTCTAATTTGCCATAGTTCTCATGCCAGTATATTCTGCTTCTTTTTATTCAGATTTCTTTCCTGAGATCTCTTATTAGAAGTAGCAGAGAGTATTGTGATGGGAATTCATTAAGCAGGACACAATTCTCATGGAGCCATCTGGTCTATTGCCTTTTTTTTTTTTTTTTTACATTTTTTTAGATGAACTGTACTCTTTTAGCCCTAAAACTAAATTAACTTATACACATAAAATGTAGGATTTAATGATATTTTGAGCTGCTGGAGCCACAATCTGTTGATACTGGAATAACATAAGAGAAAATAAATTAAATATTTAGCTTTAGATCACGTTTTCTGTATTTAGCATGTTAATTTAAAAAGTATCAGTTAAGAAATAATGGCTTCTGTGTAATCGAGATTATATAACTGTTAGGGCTCATGCACACGGCCGTTGCTGGTTTTGCGGCCCACAAACAGCATCACTTGAATGGGTTCGCAATCCAGAAGCAGCGGTGCTGGACAGAGGCACCGAACCCCATGGAAGCACTGCAGAGTGTTTTTTCCCGTGCCTCTGCACCGCAAAACTAATAGAACATATTACATTTTTTTGCAGTGCGGATGGATCATAGACCCATTACAGTTGAATGAGTCTGGATCAGTATGTGGAAAATGCACGGATGTTGCCCGTGTTTTGGGGACCGCAAATTTCGGTCCCCAGTGCACAGAACGGCCGGCACAAATTTGTGTGCATGAGCCCTTATAGCAGTGGCCTGTGGCTGCCACTGTTCTGCTCTCCTGGAAATAGCTGCTAGACTAGCTCTGTATCTCCACACAGGCTGCTGTCTGCTTCTTGCCTGATCTTGGACTGTTTATTGGATCACACAAATACTGCCTGCCCTGACCTCAGCCTGCACTGGTCTTGTCATGTCATGATTTACTAAGAACTGGATTGGGGTTCTGAGGGTCCACCAGAAGAAATGACTCTGATGGCTCTGCCTCCAAGTATCCACAACAACCATGTCTACTCTTAATCATATAAAAAAAATATTCTTATAATTTCAGACATAGGACTGATAATAAATTTGGTTCAATAGGTTATTAGTGAATTATTGCCAAGAAATAGATCCTAGTGGCAAGTGATTGGGTCTAAAATGGGATTGGAGTCCCCTCAAGTCCATTGTAGCCTACAGTTGCAAGAAAAAGTATGTGAACCCTTTGGAATGATATGGATTTCTGCACAAATTGGTCATAAAATGTGATCTGATCTTCATCAAAGTCACAACAATAGACAATCACAGTCTGCTTAAACTAATAACACACAAAGAATTAAATGTTACCATGTTTTTATTGAACACACCATGTAAACATTCACAGTGCAGGTGGAAAAAGTATGTGAACCCCTAGACTAATGACATCTCCAAGAGCTAATTGGAGTGAGGTGCCAGCCAACTGGAGTCCAATCAATGAGATGAGATTGGAGGTGTTGGTTACAGCTGCCCTGCCCTATAAAAAACACACACCAGGGGGGCGTGGCTTGGCTTTCATGCAGCACAGAAGCTGAAAACCAGAGCTCCGGCTATATAGCTGCCCAAACGACAAATTAAAGCTATTTAAAGAGGAAAATCAGACGCAGGAGTATATTCGAGGACAGAGAAGAAGATTGGAGACCTTTTGTAAAAGCCTAGAGACGTTTACCACCATATAAACAGAATAACAAAGGTCCGACTAGAAACAAGCGGGGAGAAGGAGGAAAAAAGCGCGAACAGCCGCTGCAGAGAGAGACACGCAGCAGACTTATACGCGGCAATCCGCAGACATTCTACATCTAAATCGGAGGAGGCCAAAACTAAAAGCATAGAGACCAACAACATTGGTGCCACAGAGGAGTCAGACGGACGGAGCGGCGACGCGGCAGCCTCCAGAGACAACTAAGGAGGTAACAGTAAAGGGGAGTAAGCGGAGCCGAGTCCGAATCATTAGAATAGAAGGGAAGAGACAGAGGGCTGCGAGAAACAGGCAGGCAGACAAACCCACTATACCAGAGACTCACCTTTATCTGACAGTCGGATCGCTCATCAAGAGTCTGCTGGTGGCCGTTTAGTGAGAAGGGAGCGGTCAGTGTGAAGAGCTAGAAGTAACGCTCATAGACCGCGGAAAACTGCCCAGCTCTTAAAGAAACCGCCATAGTTGCAGCAGACTAGAAAGAAATCACATGCCAAAAGATTAATCTGTACTGCCACTGATACTGGCAAAGAAACAAAAGCAAAGAAAGCAAAGAAAGAGATAACGACAAGAGATCCCCTTTCCACCAGCTAACTCACTTGCTCACCTCTGTGCATCCCCCCCTTTTTTCCCAAAAGACTAATAGGTATTTAACCAAACACTGGGGTTAAAGAGGGTTGACAACACAGACGAGAAGAGATAAAGCTGCAAAGCCTGTCACTATTATAAAGAAAGGAAAAAAAAAAAAAAAGGGGAGCTATCATATTACAAGGATTATCATTAACCCTCAAGACGGCGCAACATTAACTTAGAGGGACCGCAAAACCTCTGATATATCATCAATTATTGAACTGTACTATGCACCAATATAAACACAGTCATCCGTACCAAACGAGAGGACTAAGTAACTTTGATCAACAAAACTTCCCTTCAAGAACACTAACACATACTCCCTTTTACGAGCATACGTCAGTCGACAAAATGCACAGCTCACAAAAAACTAAACAAGTGGACCAAAAACAAAGACAAACAAATCTATCAACAACAGATTATCAATAATAGATAACCTGGAAGATATCATAGATGAAGGAAATCACTCAGATAACTCATCTGACATCTCAAGTCCACTTAAACAAAAAGCAAGAACAGATATAAAAAATGACACAACAAATAAAAAAGAACCCTCCACCGCTATAGAGGATATCACATCAGAATCAAAGTTTGATACAGACTTAAACTCTATCACAGCTACGGACAAAACCGCCTCCGAGTCCTTTATAAAATAAACAATGCTCCTCCTCCACAAATCCTTTACTAAAGAAATCAACAACGCTATCTCAACAACAAATGTTAAATTAGGAAAAGTAGAATCAAGAGTCTCCCACATCAAGTCCAAGATGGAACAAATTTGCAAGTCGCATAACGATATTGCTGACGTCACCAATGATAACTCATTGAAAAGTTACAAATGAAATTAGCGAACTAAGAAGACCGCAATAGGAGGAACAACTTAAAGTTCAGAGGGATTCCGGAAAGTATTCAACCAGCAGAACTTACAACTTATTAACAGAGACTGATCGCAACAGTACTCACAGATTGTTTCAAACATGACTTGGAAATTGATAGGGCTCACCGCCTACCCAAACCAAGAGGGATGGATCCCTCAATACCAAGAGACACCATCGCCAGAATTCACTTCTTTAGGATTAAAGAACAGTTTACCCAAGAATTCAGGAAAACCAAAACCTTGCCAGAAGAGTTTAAAAACATTCAAGTATACACCGACCTCTCCCAATTTACCATACAAAGCAGGAAAAAGTTCCAACCTATCACCAATACACTTCGCTACCACAATATACCCTACAGATGGGGCTTTCCAGTCAAACTGCTAATACAAGATGGAGGAACCACGAAAGTAGTATCTACAGTAGAGCAAGGCCTCGATTTACTACAAAGATGGGATATAGCAGTAGAAGACACAGGAAATTCCTCTAGAGGACTGCAAAAGAGAGAGAGACCGCGTCAAGAAAATCCACGAAGAGACAATCCCCAAAGAATAAGAACTCTCACAGTACATTGGCAAATAGAACTCTAAATGCCAATAAGGGCAGAATAGCCAAAGAGCATCCATTTACCAAGCCTACTTTGTTGAAAAGTTCTTTCTTTTGCTTCTTTTTGTGTTATACAATTAACCCCAAATTGTGTAGCGAATAGCTACTTTAAGTCTTTATACTATTTCTTACTAATAGAAACACATTGAAACACCGGTGAAGATCCAGTGATAAAATTACAGTACTAATTTACCGTATTGTTATAACTGTTATTGTTTTTATCCTCGAGTACATTTTGGCAAGTCCTTGACACTGACTTTTAATCATTATCTGTTCTCTTTCTGTTGTCTTCACATATATATCTAGTTATTGACCTGATTTCCATAGGTGCAAATAATAAAGAACTAGTAACACTCAACGAATTGACGATATAGGACTTGAACAAGGAACGAGCAACTGTAAACAATATTAGAGACGTGGGGTATTCCGACTCCAACAGGGTAAGACCAGACGTTACACACTTATCACACAACTAGATCTCTCGACTACCTGATTAAGGAAGGTGAGAGATCAAGATGACACTACATTTCCTAAGCTACAATGTAAGAGGCTTAAACAGCCCACATAAACGCTCCTTCTTAAAGCATGATATACAAAAATTTAAGCCTGATATTGTTTTCCTTCAGGAAACACATTTTAAAAGCGGAATTCACCCCCAAATCAGGATATTAGGATACTATAAAATTTATTACGCAAACACAAATGCAAAAAAAAAGCGGGAGTAGCTATACTAATCAAAGACTCAGTAACCTTCCAGCTCATTGAACAGTCTCATAGCCCAGCAGGTAGATACATCATTCTCACATGTATTATTAACAACATCACTTACACACTAGTAAACGCATACGCCCCAAACAATAACCAAATTAGCTTTTTAAATAAGTTAATGAGAAAGGTAAACAGAATACAGAAAGGCACACTGGTGATGGTAGGAGATCTAAACTCTATCAACGATCCCCAGTTAGACACAAATGGTAAAATGAATAAAAATAGAACTTCTATAAATAAATGGCTAGCAGATAACGACTTATATGATGTGTGGAGATGCTTCAATGCATCAGAGAAAGATTACACCCATTATTCACAATGTCACAATACCTACGCAAGTTTTGATATGTTCCTTGTAAAATCCAGAACCCTCAATGAAATAACATTGAATAAAATAAACAACATAACATGGTCAGACCACACACCTATCACCCTAGAAATAAAATCATCACCTCATCAAAAAAACACCCCATCATGGAGGTTACATTCTCTCAGGAAATAATTAGACACAATCTAACAGAATTTTTTAGAATAAATCAAGACTCAACGGATAACCCAATACTACTGTGGAGAACACATAAAGCCTTCCCTAGAGGAATTATTATACAGCAGACAGCCAGTTAATAAATCACATCAAAAAGATATTAGTGACACTCTCCAAAGGCTCAACTCTCTAGAAAAACTACATAAATCCAATAAGTCATATGTCACCTTGCAAGCCCTCACATCCACCAGACTCAAGTTGCATGAACTTTTGGTCAAAAAACATATAAAAATAACAAAAAAATACAGAAGCAAAATATTATAGAGACTACAAATAACCTTCTAAGTTAATGGCCAATCACACAAAGATAACCAGAACCCAATTTAGGATTAATCACTTAATCAATGAATCAACTAATGAAAAGATGACCAATCCGATAGAAATTGCTAATCACATCGCACAATATTATAATAAGCTATATAACTTAAAGGATGATACCTCATTATCCCACCCTACTTAAACACAACACAAACAATACTTAAACAACTGTAAACTACCAAAGGTAACTGGAGATATAGATTTAGCTTGTTGGGCTAAAATGAGAAAAACGCCTTCTCTGCTCCTCTCCCTGGATGCAGAGAAGGCGTTTGATAGACTACACTGGGGATATTTAAAATCGGTCCTCAGACAATTTGACTTTCCGGAAAATTTCATCAAAACGATATTCTCATTATACTCCAAACCATCAGCCAGGGTTCAGTGCAATGGAATCTTCTCTGATACATTTTTCATAAGTAACGGAACTCGGCAGGGATGTCCCCTATGGCCAGTATTATTTATATTGGCTATAGAACCTTTGGCTTCAAACATTAGGAATAATGAAAAGATTGAGGGTATCAAAGTCTCCGATAGGTCATATAAAATTAGTATGTTTGCAGACGACATGATGTTAACTCTGACAAACCCAAATCAATCTATAAGGGAAGTTCAAAAAGAACTAAGTAAATTTGGAATAATATATCACAAAGTTAATCATAATAAGTCACACATACTGGGGATAAGACTAGATAAAAACATAATAGCTTCAATACAACAAAATTATAACTTTATTTGGAATCCTAAATCTATAACCTTTCTAGGAGTAGAATTAGCTCCAGATAAACAAACCTTGATAAGAGAAAACTTCCCTAAATTACTTGCCGAATTACAGAAAGAAATAAACACACTTTCAAATCGAGAATGGAGCTGGTTTGGTAGACTGGTACTTTATAAAATGCTAATCTTACCAAATATTCTCTATAAATTTAGGACAATACCAATATCGCTACCTTTTTCTCTTCTTAAAAAACTACAAACCCAAGCCTCAGCCTTTATATGGAAGAACTCAAGACCAAGAATCACTGCACACATCCTTAGTAAAAAGATACCAAACGGAGGCATTGCTTTCCCAAACCTAGCAGCATATCATAATACTACTCTTATAGCACAATCTATAGATTGGTTTAATAGCAAAGATAAACCAAAAGCGTGGACACAAATAGAAGCAGATAACCTCCAGACCTCTGACTGGACACAAATTATAGTAAACGCCAACAAATTCACTGATTTACCAAAGATGTGTATGCCCACAACTAGAGCAACACTAGAAGCATGGAACCTACACCTTAAAGCTAACAGAGACCTGCCTAATATGGTTAAAGAGGACCTTTCACTTGTAAAAACTATGTGAACTAAGTATGCTGCCATGTAGAGCGCGCCCGGGGATCTCACTGCACTTACTATTATCCCCGGGCGCCGCTCCGTTCTCCCGTTATGTCCTCCAGTACCTTTGCTCCTTAAGTTATAGTAGGCGGGTCTTCCCTTGTCCTGTGGGCGTCTCCTTCTCCTAGGCTGTAGCGCTGGCCAATCGCAGCGCACAGCTCACAGCCTGGGAGGTTTTTTTCTCCCACTAAGACAATAGCCCCTCCACTCGAGTCAGAGGAATTATTTTCCCATCCATTGCCAGACCTAACTGATGCGCAGCCATTCTTGGCATTGGATCAGGAAGAGGAGGAAGCAACGGCCGCGTTATTATTAGTTTAAGCAGACTGTGATTGTCTATTGTTGTGACTTAGATGAAGATCAGATCACATTTTATGACCAATTTGTGCAGAAATCTATATCATTCCAAAGGGTTCACATACTTTTTCTTGCAGCTGTATGTAGATGCTGTAAATCAGATCTCTGCATTTTGTTAACAACAGCTCAGGCAAGATGACAGCCCCCCTTAACAGAAAACATAATGAAAACAAATCTACAGTCAAAAATTAAAAACAGATTAAGAAAACTGAATATGTACCTATGTGTCTCTATCTGGTTTTAATTGTCAGAAGAAATCCTAGGTGACCCATTCTCTTTAAGTTGTAAAACAAAACATGCAATGCAACAGCTCTCTGCAAACCAAATAAAGTACAAAAATGCATAATAATTGCTACTGCTATACTTATAAATTAGAGATGCTTGGCAAATCATTTTGTACAAAATTATTTGAGCCCGTCTGCCACACGTCAAGGCGATCTCTGTAAGACGGGTTCCTGTGACAAACTCCCCTCTTTTGAGTTTGCCACGAGTACTTGGAGAGGACTACTTGCCAGCCTCTTACCATGTGATTACGGTCCCATGTTGAATGCACCGGTTTTATGCAATAGCTGCATAGTTGTATAAGTCATGTATTTTGCTGTCTTTTGCTACCATGTGGCTAATGGAGTCTTGCCTCTGTCCTTGGGAGATAAGTGGATCACTTCTCAATTGTCTCCAGGACAAAAGACTGTGTAGAACCGGTTTTGGACAGAAAAGCCATGAGTACAGCCAGGCCAAAGAGACTTTTACTAACTTTTGAATTCCTGGTCTAATTCGTGACATTTTGGGATGTGTTAAATGTCTATGTGTATTGTAAAGGGTGGGACATTGTGTATTTGAGTAAGTGATGTCTGTCCTATTGTCTCCCCGTGTGTATTGGCGATTTCCCTTTGTCCTGAGAGATAATGGAATTACACCTCGTTTGTCTCCAGGACAGAGGACATTGTGTATTGTCCTGCCTGGGATAATTATGTTAACCATTGTGTACTGTAATTATATCACAGGCAGAGGGGAGGATGTTATGTGGGTTGTAACCTTTGTGTTATGGGTTAATGTATGTTTATTGTGGGTGTCTCCCTTGCATGGGAGTAGGCGATAAAAGAAATTGTATGTTTGAGTGCCTGTGGCTTCCAGTAAAGTTTTCCAGCATTCAGCTTTGGCTCATATATCGACTTATTTGGCGATACCAGCGATAATAGCGATTTATTGCTCTGTGGATTATTTGGCAGTGCTATTACATGGGAAGAAGGGAATACTAGACAGTGACACAGATGATACCGTCACAGTTCCTAACACTAAATTCTACCTGTTATGTGCCATGACGGCTACCATACAATATTATGCATTTTTGTACTTTATTTGGTTTGCAGAGAGCTGTTGCATTGCATGTTTTGTTTTACAGTGTTGTTCTCAGCCATAGCAACGTGCCCCTGTGCATTGGGATGTGCTGACTGACCCCCTTTTTCTTTAGAATTCTCTTTAAGTTGTTTTTACATCATCCAATAAACTAGAATTTACATTAATGCTTGTAAATATGGGTATTTCAGTGGTGACGGAACAGACATTGTTGTCCCCTCTCCAGCCTACTCTTTACTCTTGCAATAGAACATTTGGTAATAAGAATAAGATAGTATTGGGGTTTGATGTGAAAGGTTGAGGGGAAAGATTGCCCTCTACACTAAATATTTGCTCCTGTGTTTGAACAGACCATCAGAAAAGTTGGTTATGTTATTCATTTAATACTCTGAGCTGACCATCAACTGGTAAAAAGTGCAATGTGTTGCTCAAGACTACTTTAAATGGGTTGTACGGTTTCCCATATTGATGACTTATCCTCAGGTCGGTGGAGTCCGACTCCTGCAGGGCCAACAATCAGCTGTTTGAAGAAACCACAGAGCTCGTACAATTGCTGCATTCTCTTCAAGTGAATGGGACCGAGCAACGGTAATTACACTGCACAACCACTGCAATGCAATGTTGATGACGTGCAGGGAAACAGTGAATAGGAAGCAGCTGACCGGCCAATCTAATACTGATGACTAGAGATGCGCGAATCGAAGCTGACGAAGTGTAATTCAATCAGAATTTCAGGAAAATTCTATTTGCAATGAATGCGAATTTCCTCGCGCTTCGTGGTAATGAATCGCAATTTTTCCTAAAATGGCGGCTACACGTGTGAGGACATGGGTCAAGGATCTCTGGGAAGGCGGGTGGACCCATAATGCCATGCATGCAGTCAATCAGCAGCCAGTCAGCACTGTGATGTCACAGGCCTATAAATACGACGGCTACTTAGTGTCAGACATTTTCCAGCGTTTAGAGTGCAGGGACAGACATGTGAAGGCGCTAGGGACAGCAATTGGAAAAATCTCTATGTTTAAAAAAAACCTGAAAAAATGATTTATAAGTGCAGGGAAAGGATAGGGAGAAATCATTTCACAGCATCTTAGTGCAGGGAGAAACGTCTGAAGTCACTTGGGACAGTGCTAGAAAAACCTCATTGTGAAAAAAAATCGATTTACAAGTGCAGGGAAACATTATTTGGGGATACAAATAGCCATTATACAGCTCTTGCATTCTAGAAATTTGTTCTAGTAATTGGGGTGCAATTGCTATGTTGAAAAGCCTTTAGTGGCTTATATCTGTGGAAAAATAAAAATAGATATGCATTTCACTTCTGCAGTTTTGTGTTGAGAGAGTTTAGTGGTCTATTTCAGTACAAAAAGGAAAAATATATACACATTTCACTTCTGCAGTTATATGTGGTGAACGCGTTCAGTGTCCTATTTCAGTACAAAAAGGAAAAAAATATACACACTTAACTGTTGCATTTATTTGTGAAAGAGTTTAGAGGCCTATTTCAGGACAAAAAAGGAAAAATCTATACCATTTCACTTCTGCAGTTATATGTGGTGAAAGCGTTCAGTGTCTTATTTCAGTACAAAAAGGAAAAAAACATACGCACTTCACTGGTGCACCTATTTGCTGCAAAAGCGTTTAGTGGCCTATTTAAGTAGAGAAAGAAAAATATACACACTTCACTGGTGCATTTATTTCTGCTAAAAGCATTTAGTGGCCTATTTCAGTACAAAAAGAAAAATATATTCTCAGTTCACTTCTGCAGTTATATGTGTTGAAAGCATTTAGTGGCCTATTTCAGTACAAAAAGAAAAATACATACGCACTTCACTGTTGCAGTTTGTGGCAAAAGTGTTTAGTGGCCTATTTGAGTACAGAAAGAAAAATATATTTGTCGCTTTTAGGGGTGTTTTAATTTGCTTTTAATTTATTTACTTCAGTTAAAAGTATGTCAGACAGAGAAATGCAAGGCCATGCACAGAGGAGGGGAAGAGGCCTAAATGTTTCTGTGCAGGCCTAGGTCGCAGCAAAGTAAGGGGGCGTGGCAGCAGGAGTCGCAGCGAGATACCTGAGCTCCCGGTGTCATCTAGCGGGCGTATCTTGACCAGCAACCCAGCAGTTCTTGATTGGTTAACTTGGTCATCCACTTCATCCCAAGTGACATCAGACACTCCCAGCCAACAGTCTTTGGGTTCGTCAGACACAACCCTTAGTTGCAGGGGCGTACATAGAAATCACTGGGCCCCATAGCAAGAATCGAAATTGGGCCCCCATTCCCCTTTTATAGCCCATTGCAGGCCTCTCCCTTTGTTCCATGAACTATGCTTGCTGCTGCGTTTTATAATTTATGCCATCAGGGCCGGATTGGGAATACAAAACAGCCCTGACACACAAAAGAGGTATAATAGATGCAGTGTGTTACAGATGTATAGTGTATACAGCAGTGTACTGTTATGTGAGGTACGAGGTATAATAGATGCAGTGTGTATAGATTTATAGTATATACAGTATATACAGCAGAGTACTGATATGTGAGGTACGAGGTATAATATATGCAGTGTGTACAGGTATATAGTAAATACTGTAGTGTACTGATAT
Source organism: Bufo bufo (assembly GCF_905171765.1). Taxonomy (NCBI): domain Eukaryota; kingdom Metazoa; phylum Chordata; class Amphibia; order Anura; family Bufonidae; genus Bufo; species Bufo bufo. The sequence goes on from NC_053391.1 coordinate 78,524,009, forward strand.
GTGAGGTACGGGGTATAATATATGCAGTGAGTACAGGTATATAGTATATACAGCAGTGAACTGATATGTGAGGTATGGGGTATAATATACTGCATGCAGTGTGTACAGGTATATAGTATATACAGTAGTGTAATATGTGAGGTATGAGGTATAATAGATGCAGTGTGTACAGGTATATAGTAAATAAAGCAGTGTATTGATATGAGGTATGAGGTATAAATTACAGGTCGTACCTCACATATCAGTCCACTGCTGTATATACTATATATCTGTACACACTGCATCTATTATACCTCGTACCTCACATATCAGTACACTGCTGGATATACTATATATCTTTACATATTGCATCTATAATACTGTGTAATATATGCGGTGTGTGTATGTATGTGTATGTATGTATATGTATATATATATATATACAGTATATATATACAGTACAGACCAAAAGTTTGGACACACCTTCTCATTCAAAGAGTTTTCTTTATTTTCATGACTATGAAAATTGTAGATTCACATTGAAGGCATCAAAACTATGATGTGAAGAACCTAGAATATGACATATTTTCAGTTGTTTCCCACTTGTTTGTTATGTATATAATTCCACATGTGTTAATTCATAGTTTTGATGCCTTCATAGTAATGAAAATAAAGAAAACTCTTTGAATGAGAAGGTGTGTCCAAACTTTTGGTCTGTACTGTATATATAATCCAAATAAATATAACGCAGCACTCCTTGGATAAAAAAGTGAAAAATTTTTATATTTATTCAACACATGTTGATACAGGCAACGTTTCAGCTCTCTCACAGAGCCATTATCAAGCCAAGTGAAACATATAATAAAGTGACTGTGCATCTATAGAGACATTGCAGGAAGGAATCAGTGCTTATTTCCTGATTAGTTACACACTGGTGCATATAAAAACCTCTGTAAAAAGACAATTCATTCTCATGTGACAATTCATGGTGTAGCAGCCTTCTGACACTCTCAGGTAAAGTGCTTCACATATCCGTGATTATCTTCAATTTCTTAGTGCTTCATGTAAAGTGCAATCGTGCTTCACCCAATAGTGATAGTAGTTAAAACATCCATGGCTTGCTCAATCACAATTCACACCTGTAAGAAAGATGCTCCATCTCGGCGTGTCACTCTGCTTACTGCGCCTGCGTTACCCTCGTGGCATAGTGCATCATGAACCCAGAGCTCGGGGCGGGTCAGTATCGCAAGATGCGAATGTTTGACTCCGCCTCCCACCCTGTGTGTTTCTGTATATCACAGGACGAATCATTAGAGAGGCATTATAGTCGCCGCATGTGGACATCTGGCCAATTGCCAGTGTCCCATCATGTAGCGACTCCATGCCATCCATCACTATATACAATAAATCTACGCAGCCAGGCGCTACTTGCACTGAAGACAACAGTAACTACTTTGCAAAGACACAATCCTAGGGTATAAAATCATTGTAATCGTTACCTATATTTTATTAAGGACTAAAAATAATCTTAATCACTATCTATATCACCCACCCGGATTATTTCCCAGTGTATTTAGCAAATAGGCACTTGCATCCATATACTTGCACATTAAAGTCTCTCTGTAATAATGGTAACGATTAATATTATAAGGTAACTGAAAAGGATAAAACCTGGATAAAAGATCTCTCCTGTAGGTGTCCACAGCTCACAATGAGTAACTGCGGAATATAAAAAATACCAAAATTAAGTAACACAATCCTTATATCATAAGTATCATGTACACTAACTCTAATGTCGCCAGAAGCCTCGGTCGCGGCATATTGCGGGCAACCTCCTGCATCACTCAATTTATCATTCCAGAGGTCACCCTAAATTCTATATTTAACCCTTCGGGTTTAAGTGTTTCCAAACGATGGATCCACCTAAGTTGGCATTTCTTTAGGAGGGACACTCTATCTCCCCCCCTCCTCGGCATGGCAACATGATCAAGTATCATAAACCTCAGTTCTTGTTCTTTATGTTTATACTCACTAAAATGTTTGGATAACGGAAGGTCTTTCCTCTCATTTCTAATACTGAATCTGTGGTTGTTCAAACGCGTCTTTACGTCTGTGGTTGTCTCCCCCACATACAGCAGCTTGCAGGGGCACCACAAGACGTAGATCACCCATGAAGAATCACAGGTGAGGTAATGTCTAATTGTACATTTTTCTCCTGTTACTGGGTGTACAAATTCCTTCCCTTTTTGCATCAGTTTACAATTTGCACAATTGAGGCAGGGATAACTGCCGTTATTTTTGGTCTTGAAGAAAGTCTATCGTATGCGTGCTTGTTCTGGAACACTAGTCCTCACCACTCTATCTTTAATGTTACGCGTCCTTCTATAGGACATCAATGGGGCCTCTTTAAAAGCTGACGTATTAGGGTAACCACTCTGTAATATACCCCAATGTCTCCTAATGATTTGTTCCACCTTAGAGCTATCTTCATTGTATGTGGATACAAAAGGTATGCGGTTCGAGCTTTGCTTAGGGCGTGATTTTTTCACTTCCTCATGAGGGATTGATTTTACTTTATTAATGTGTCCCTTTACTAATGCTGAGAGGAAAGACCTTCCGTTATCCAAACATTTTAGTGAGTATAAACATAAAGAACAAGAACTGAGGTTTATGATACTTGATCATGTTGCCATGCCGAGGAGGGGGGGAGATAGAGTGTCCGTCCTAAAGAAATGCGAACTTAGGTGGATCCATCGTTTGGAAACACTTAAACCCAAAGGGTTAAATATAGAATTTAGGGTGACCTCTGGAATGATAAATTGAGGGATGCAGGAGGTGGCCCGCAATATGCCGCGACCCAGGCTTCTGGCGACATTAGAGTTAGTGTATATGATACTTATGATATTAGGATTGTGTTACTTAATTTTGGTATTTTTTATATTGCGCAGTTACTCATTATGAGCTGTGGACACCTACAGGAGAGATCTCTTATCCAGGTTTTATCCTTTTCAGTTACATTATAATATTAATCGTTACCATTATTACAGAGAGACTTTAATGTGTGAGTATATGGATGCAAGTGCCTATTTGCTAAATACACTGGGAAATAATCCGGGTGGGGGATATAGATAGTGATTAAGATTATTTTTAGTCCTCAATAAAATATAGGTAACGATTACAATGATTTTATACCCTAGGATTGTGTCTTTGCAAAGTAATTACTGTTGTCTTCAGTGCAAGTAGCGCCTGGCTGCGTAGATTTATTGTATATAGTGATGGATGGCATGGAGTCGCTACATGATGGGACACTGGCAATTGGCCAGATGTCCACATGCGGCGACTATAATGCCTCTCTAATGATTCGTCCTGTGATATACAGAAACACACAGGGTGGGAGGCGGAGTCAAACATACTGACCCGCCCCGAGCTTTGGGTTCATGATGCTCTACGCCACGAGGGTAACGCAGGCGCAGTAAGCAGAGTCAACCAAAAAAAAAAAAAACAATAACGCCATATAGAATAAGAGAGCACACATATAAAATATACACTCACCTAAAGAATTATTAGGAACACCTGTTCTATTTCTCATTAATGCAATTATCTAGTCAACCAATCACATGGCAGTTGCTTCAATGCATTTAGGGGGGTGGTCCTGGTCAAGACAATCTCCTGAACTCCAAACTGAATGTCAGAATGGGAAAGAAAGGTGATTTAAGCAATTTTGAGCGTGGCATGGTTGTTGGTGCCAGACGGGCCGGTCTGAGTATTTCACAATCTGCTCAGTTACTGGGATTTTCACGCACAACCATTTCTAGGGTTTACAAAGAATGGTGTGAAAAGGGAAAAACATCCAGTATGCGGCAGTCCTGTGGGCAAAAATGCCTTGTGGATGCTAGAGGTCAGAGGAGAATGGGCCGACTGATTCAAGCTGATAGAAGAGCAACGTTGACTGAAATAACCACTCGTTACAACCGAGGTATGCAGCAAAGCATTTGTGAAGCCACAACACGCACAACCTTGAGGCGGATGGGCTACAACAGCAGAAGACCCCACCGGGTACCACTCATCTCCACTACAAATAGGAAAAAGAGGCTACAATTTGCACGAGCTCACCAAAATTGGACTGTTGAAGACTGGAAAAATGTTGTCTGGTCTGATGAGTCTCGATTTCTGTTGAGACATTCAAATGGTAGAGTCCGAATTTGGCGTAAACAGAATGAGAACATGTATTCATCCTCTGATGGCTACTTCCAGCAGGATAATGCACCATGTCACAAAGCTCGAATCATTTCAAATGGGTTTCTTGAACATGACAATGAGTTCACTGTACTAAAATGGCCCCCACAGTCACCAGATCTCAACCCAATAGAGCATCTTTGGGATGTGGTGGAACGGGAGCTTCGTGCCCTGGATGTGCATCCCTCAAATCTTCATACTATTGGGGGGTAGGTGTGCTGTGTGTTACCACATTGACTTTTTTGTATTATTGTATGTAGCATACACATGGTTATAGGTTACTTTGGGTGAACTTACAGCTCTCCCATTAGTATGCAGCTTTATACCCAATGTCTGTGACCCCCTTTTTCCTCTTAGTCCGGTATATGTGAGGGAGGTTGATTTTGGTCCCTGCAAAAAAAGAGGGTTAGTCAGCACCTCCCAGTGCGCAGGTGCACGCCGCCATGGCAAAGACCTAGAGGAAAAAAAGGAGACAATGCGGCAGCACTCTGCAAATTAGACAAAGTACAACAATGCTTACAAAAATTATGATGCTAATACTACGCTTAAAAAGCGAGATGCTTGGTCAATGCATTTTGTACAAAACCATCTAAGCCCGTATGCCAAACGTCAAGGCGATCTCTGTTACACGGGTCCTAACACTAAATACTACCTGTTATGCGCCATAATGACCGCCATAAAATTCAGGGAGTGTTGGACCCACATGCATGCTGGGGTGCTAACTAACCCTCTTTTTTTGCAGATTTACAATGCTGGAGATGTGGCACTCCAGCGAGTCGTGCACTCCTGATTAGCCTGTCTGCCCCATAGGCTGATTTTAATTATTTTCAGTATAAAGCTGTGGCCTGCTCTCACTACATTCATTGGAAGCTGTTTAGCACCAGGAAGGGTATAGAGTGGGCTCAGCATGCATGTTGGTACCTGCATCCCTTGTAATGGAGGCCATTTTGGCACAAAAAACGGAAAAAGGCAGAGTGGATCCAGCATGCATGTGGGTCCAACACTCCCTGAATTTTATGGCGGTCATTATGGCGCATAACAGGTAGTATTTAGTGTTAGGACCCGTGTAACAGAGATCGCCTTGACGTTTGGCATACGGGCTTAGATGGTTTTGTACAAAATGCATTGACCAAGCATCTCGCTTTTTAAGCGTAGTATTAGCATCATAATTTTTGTAAGCATTGTTGTACTTTGTCTAATTTGCAGAATGCTGCCGCATTGTCTCCTTTTTTTCCTCTTGATTTTGGTCCCACCACATGGGGCGCACCACCACCCCCTTTAATTTGTGCCTTTATGTTATATTTTTTGTCATTTAATGTGTCTTTATTAAATTACTACATATATTTTATATGTGTGCTCTCTTATTCTATATGGGGTTATTGGTTTTTTTTTTTGTTTTTTTTTGTTGGTTGGCTCAGTATATCATACTAGACCCCAGTGTATCTATATACCCAATTTGAGGTATTTTCTTATAGGTTGGTCTAATTGTCTGTTTAAATTGCAGTAAGCAGAGTGACACGCCGAGATGGAGCGATGCTCCATATTTGATATAGCGCGGTGAGAGCACAAGGTAACTGAAGCTTATGGATTCCTGTGATCTGCGGTTTTCTTACAGGTGTGAATTGTGATTGAGCAAGCCATGGATGTTTTAACTACTATCACTATTGGGTGAAGCACGATTGCACTTTACATGAAGCACTAAGAAATTGAAGATAATCACGGATATGTGATGCACTTTACCTGAGAGCGTCAGAAGGCTGCTACACCATGAATTGTCACATGAGAATGAATAGTCTTTTTACTGAGTTTTTATATGCACCAGTGTGTAACTAATCAGGAAATATGCACTGATTACTTCCTGCAATGTCTCTATATATGCACAGTCACTTTATTGTATGTTTTACTTGGCTTGATAATGGCTCTGTGAGAGAGCTGAAACGTTGCCTGTATCAACATGTGTTGAATAAATATCAAATTTTTTCACTTTATTATCCAAGGAGTGCTACGCTATATTTATTTGGATTGTGTTTGGACCCCAGGACCAAGGGGATAACGCTGGCACCTGAACTGCTTGAAGCTAGGAGTGCTGCTCTGTGATTTTCTGGATATATATATATATACAGAACAGTGTATTGATGTGAGACATACAAGGTATAATTCTGTAGATGCAGTGTTTATAGAAATATGTGGTCAGTTATACATTATGGTCACTGTGAGGTACATGAGGTAGTAGTCACTGTAACTGTCTGAAGTATTATACATGAGTGAGCAATGAGTAAAAACAGGGCATGGAGGGGGGGGGGGTAAATGACGAGAAGTGGAGAACCTTCTCTTACCATTCTATTCCAGTCTGTGTGGATCAATGCAGAGCTGATTGTGAAATTGTGAACTTCTAATACTTGCTGTAAGTGGTTGAAGGATGTCATCACAGGTCCTGGTAGAAGTACATTTCAAACCTAGGAACTACACCATTTTTGGTGCAGTTCCTTTGCTAGATCCTGCAGGACCTGTGATGTTAAAGAAGATGTCATCACAGGTCCTGGCAGGTGCACTGTTCTAACCTGGGAACTACACTTTACAGTGTGCAGTTCCCTTACAGGACCTGTGATGACATCATAAAAGGTCCTTTAGCTTTAAAAAGATAGACAGGAGAAATTAGGGGGCGGGACCTCTCCTCCACTGTGGGACCCTCTTCCTCAAGGGCCCCATAGTAGCTGCGTGGTCTGCCTATATGTTAGGTATGCCACTGCTTAGTTGGCATGGCCCGGGAGCAAGCCCTGTGCCCTCACCTGTCCTCAACCTGCCCCTGTTCTTTTCTGTTCACTCAGCTAGAGAAGTTATATATGCTGTGGGCTCAGCTCCACTATACAGCGAAGATGAGCTACTAGAGGACAGTCAGCAGCTACTGCCCAGCCAAGATCTGGAGGAAAATCCACCGCTTCCTCAGCTAGGTGGGCAAGTAGTGATGAGGAGAGTGGTGTGGGAGGTGGTGTTGTGAGCGGTCAGGCTCCTGACCCAGAGACTGCTGAGGAGAACATCAGTGACATGCAAACACTATTTGATGATGATGAAGCCAATCGCACTTGGGAGCAGGGTGCAGAAGGGGCTTCATCATCATCAGGAGAAGAGGGTGGCAGCTTGTTCGTGGGGCAGCAGCAGAGCCAGCAAGGTGGTAGCATGGCTGGGAGTCAGGTCGGGATCCCAACATTCCCGTGGTAGACCACCTTCTACGCAGCAGCCTACCTGCCCGGGAAATAGTGGTGCAGGGGTTCACAGAGTCAGCGGTAGCAGTCAGTCAGTGCAGACTGTTGGGGGAGAACCGTGGCTCCGATGTGGTGGTCCAGCCTGCCGCAGCTACCGCTGCATCACCCAGTGGCACGCACCCGGTTTCAGCCAGTCAAGGCTCCACCACCTCAGCAGAAGGGAGCTGTCTGTCATTCCCATCTTCTGCTGGTCCAGATGCTCCTACTCCTTGTCAGTCATTCCGTCAGCAATCGATCACCGAAGCGATTGCAAAGAGACAGCAGTATGCGTGCACGCATCCAACGGTGCAGAAGCTGAACGTGCTCCTGTCCAAGTTGCTGGTGCTGAAGTCCCTCCCTTTCCAAGTGATGGACTCTGCACCTTTCAGAGAACTGATGGCTTGTGCCGAGCCGAGATGGAGAGTCCCAAGCCATCATTTCTTTGCGAAAAAGGAAGTACCAGCCCTGCACAAATATGTAGAACAGAAGGTGGGCCAGTCCTTGAGCCTGTCGGTGTCTGCCAAAGTGCAAGGCAGAGCCGACGTGTGGAACTGTAACTACGATCAGGGAGAGTACATGTCCTTTGCGGCCCACTGGGTGAATGTGGTTCCTGCACAGCCACACCAGCAACTTGGTGTCACGGCCATGGCTATGACCGTGACTCCTGAACCGCATGCTGTTGTCAGCGGTTTTCTTTGGTGTTCAATCACAGGTGAGGGCTGTGGTATTTGCCTCACCTGTGGTTGCCGCTGGCAACAGTATGTATGTGGCAGCGTAGCAGTCGGAGCTGTGCCATTGCAGCTTGCTATGTTGTGCATGCGGTTTTTGAGTTGTGTGTATGTGTGCACTTCCTTTTTATGTTATTGTGTGCACGTCTCCTTTAAGTGGTGTTTTCCCTTCCCTGGTGTTGGAAGGGTTAATCTCCTTCCTAGTGTGTGTGTGCACTGGGTGTGTCCGACTGTGGGGTGTGGCTTCTTGGCCTATAAAGCCTCACTGCTTTTGCAGGCCTGCAGGTTGCTTCAGCCATGCTTAGCTGAGAGCAGCCTCATGTCTTTATTACCTGCCAGTAAGAGCCACCCCTGTGGTCATAACCATAATGTCGCTTTAAGTTATTTCTAGTTATGTGTGATGTCCGTGTGATGTTTTATATGTGATTTTGTGCAGCTATGGATCTGGGTCCCTGTGTGGGGATGCGTTTGTGATCTGCACCCTGCTAACACAGGGATCCAGTCAGCAAGGCTGTGGCAGGTAGGTGGAACTCTTTGTTCACCTGCCATATCCATAGAGCTGTTTATGTCTCCCCTTTTCCTGCAGCTTGGCCGTTGAGACTCCTGCTCCTCCGTGTCTAGGAGGAGTGGGCTTGTCTTACTCAGCTCCTAGGTGAGGGTCATCTTGAGGGCTAGCAGGGACTTTTAGGTTCCGGAGCATGGGCCCTCCTACCATCAAGGTTGGCTCATGTAGCTAGGAGCCAGGGTCAGGTTAGGGATGCGTTTAGGAGGTGACCTGCTCCCTAATCCTGTCTCCATGGCCAAGCAGCCGTAACATCACCGGGCTCCACACGGCTGAGGATTTCCCCCATCCTCAGCCGTGACACTTGGCCAGGTCAAGCCGCTTCTGCCTCCACGCTGTCACACCATTGGTCCTGCAAAAATGTCTGCCTCTGCCTCCTCATCCTCCACCATGTCCTCAACCTCCACTGCAGGGACAATTCACAGTGCCCCTCCAGAATACCACATGTGCAGGGAACGGCGGAGTCGTTGTTCTGAACCTCGTTTCCCTGGGCGAATGGAGTCACACAGGGGAGTAACTGCTCTGTGTACTTTGTCAAGAAATCTAATACTGGCTTTCTCCCCGACAAATCAAAAATGGAACCATGGTGACCGACAACGGGAAGAACATTGTGTCGGTGCTACATCAAGGAGGGATAAGCCATGCTCCCTGTAGGGCACACGTGTTCAATCTGGTTGTCAAGTGGTTCCTGAAGTCTTTCACCCATCTGCAAGACATCCTAAAAATGGCCAGGAAACTTTGCATGCACTTCAGCCACTTGTACACCACAAAGCACACCCTCCTTGAGCTGCAGTGGCAGAACGGCATCCCCCAACATAGGCTGATATGCAAAGTTTCCACCCATTGGAATTCCACCCTCCATATGTTGGACCGACTATACGAACTGAGAAAGGCCATCAACGATTTCTTGATGATGCAAGCGGATAGGAGTACTCCACTGTGTAACTTGGATGTCAGCCAGTGGCAGCTCATGCGTGACACCTGTCATTTGCTCAGGCCCTTTGACAATGGCATTTAATTTGTTAGTCACCAGGACTACGGGCTAAATGACGTCATTCCACTGCTTTATGTCCTGGAACAGATGCTGGTAACAATGGCTGGTCAGGGGACTGGAGACGTGGCGCCTAGATCTCATGGTCACATGAGCCCTGTGGGGGCTGAACTGGAAGAGGAGGAGAAGAGGGAGGAGGACATTGGAGCATAGGCAATGTGTTGCGAAATGGGTGGTTTTTCTACTCAGGTGACAGGAGAGCAGGAGCAGCCAGAGGAGCTCCAGGGCGATGAAGAAGATGAGACAAAGGACCCATACACACCGTGTCAGTATGCAGTAGAGTCACTTGCGCAAATGGACCGATCCATGCTCACTTGCTTGCTTAGTGACAATCGAATTGTCCCCATTCGGCAGAGGGATGACTTCTGGCTCTCCACTTTGTTGGACCCTAGCTACCGGTCCAGAATGGGGGCCTTTTTTACTCCGACTGAGAAGGAGGACGAACTGAACTACTACAGAGAGCATTCTATGTAGTCAGTTGGCCGCTGCCTATCTGAGCCATAGTCCATCCTCTCGCATGTCTGACCAGGTGGGCCCTCTGCGATCATGTTCCGCTGCAATGGCTGCTGAGGAGCGGTGGGGTTGCAGGAGCAGTACCAGCTCCATCAGCAGCAGCCTCAGTCTACAGTCGCTGATGAGTAGCTTTCTTCACCCGCATAGTAAAAAAACTACTCACCAGCAGCAGCAGGTAGACCTGGAGCAGGACCTGAAGCAGCAGGTGGTGGCATACTTGGACAGCAGCCATCCAACCCACATTGAAGATCCGCTGTATTACTGGGCAGCCAAACTGGATTTGTGGCCGCAACTAGCAGAGTTTGCCCTGGAAAAGCTGTCCTGCTTGGCCAGTAGTGTGGCATCAGAGCGGGTGTTTAGTACGGCGGGGGCCATAGTTACCCCAAGGAGAACTCACCTGTCTACCCAAAATGTGGAGAGACTGACCTTTGTCAAGATGAATCGGGCGTGGATCAGCCAGGATTTCCAACCATCAATTCCTGATGCATCAGACTAGATCGTCCATGGTGCCACACCAACACTTTGATAAAATAGACCGGTTTCGTCAGACTACCTGCCTCAGCTACTACTCTGTTGATACCACCCACCTAATGCCACACATTTGATGCCAAGTGCTCCTTCTTTTAGCCACCTTCATCAGCAGGTCCTGGTATTGCCACCCACCTCCCCACTCTGTCACCTTGCCACTCTGTGGTATCCTGATGCTGCTGCTGCTACTGCCATCTCCACAGTATGTCACTTTGCCACTCTGTGGTATCCTCCTGCTGCCATCTCCACACTATGTCACCCTGCCACTCTGTGGTCTCCTGATGCTGCTGCAGCGTCCCACTACATGTGTGTGGGCACTGCTTAAAAGCACTTTTTACCCTAAAAAATGTATTATGCTATGTTATGCGACTTTGTACTAACTTATCTGCAAAATCCCTGTTACCAGGCAGATTAGGTGTAATTCATACATCCCACCACTAGATGGGGATACAACTTAGACTATAAATACCTAGGTCAGGCCTAGTTAGTGAGGAGAGAGTCAGTGTGTGGAGATTAGACAGAATGATTCATTGATCTCAAGTTACTCTACTGAGTTTCAGAGAGTGCAGATCTAGCACTTCTGCTCAGATTAAAGTTAAGTCCAGAAAGGGATAAGAGAAAGGACTTAAAGAGGACCTTTCACCAGAGGAAAGCCTCTAAACTAACTATACAGAAGTGTAGAGCGGCGCCCAGGGATCCCGCTGCACTTACTGTTATCCCCGGGCGCCGCTCCGTTCGCCCTGTATAGCCTCCGGTATGTAAGTAGTTAGGCTCCACCCACTTGATCCTGCCGGCGTCTTCTTCTCCTATGCTGTAGCGCTGGCCAATCGCAGCGCTCAGCTCATATCTGACCTTTCTTCTGACCTGTCAGAAGGAAGGAAAAATGAGACGCACAACGGATCCTGTCTGTGTGGAGGCTGTAAGGCCTGTATGGTCCCATCAGAATTGGCTTATAATTTGGTATTCAAAAGCAGAAATTCGTAGAAAACACAGAAGACATGCAAATATTCAATTCACGTGTCATCTCTGTTTTACATCCACTCCTGTTTTTTTTCCGGCTATAGCAATACTGATGGATTATTGAGCAAATGCTGACTGAGTGAAGGCCTATGCTCCACAGGCAGGATTCGTTTTTTGGGGGTTATTGTTTTGACGGATCAGAGGAAGGGCAAATTAATCAGTGACATCCACACAAACTTACTGCTGACACCCTCTTACCCACTCTGTCCGGGGGGGGGGGGGGGGGGGGGCTCTACTTGTATAAGCGTTTAATAGAACAGGTTCTTTAGACATCTGTGTGGAATCAACTGGCGACTGTGTAAAAGGAGTGCACTTTTTCTTGATGCTAATATCGACCTGTAAGGTTGAGTTCATACTTGAGTTATTTGGTCCGTTTTGGCCCCGTGACTGCCTATGCGTGTTCTACTGATGACGTATCTGGAGGAAGGATTATCAATATGGTAAACTGGACAACCTCCTTAAGAGCATTGAAACAAAATGTTTATTTTAAATATTTGGGGGTTAAGATCTCATTAAATTTGAAAAATTTAATTAGCGACCATGGCTGGAAAAGTTCTTAGGGAAGCTGCCAGTGTGGAAGAGGTTACTGCTATGTATGTCTTTAAAATTAGCACTATTAAAAATGTTTTTACCACAATTTGTGCACACAGTTCACTCCTGTTTTTGTTCAGAATTTTTGTTGAGATAAATAAAGGGGTTGTTTGGGTTAACTGAATATTTTTCCCAAGCCACTAAATGCTATAAAATAAATAATCATCCTATACTCGCCTTTTTCTCCGTTGCTGGTCTTGTAGTGTAGTGGTGACATAGAGTTTTATGGCATGTGACCACTGCAACCTATCATTGCCCTCAGTGGTGCCATATACCACTGAGGCCAGTTATAGGCTGCAGCGGTCAAGTGTCGTATACCTCTATATCACTGCTGCAGCCTTGTATACAAACATCACGACATCACGAGGAGGATCGGTGCTGCAGCGCTGGTAGCAGCTAGGATGAAACACATTATTTGTTTTATAAGATTTTGTGTCATGGGGGAAATTTTTAATTAATGTAACATATGGGGTAGTAAATGGATGTTTTAGATATGTATTTTTTGACAAAGAAAAAAGCTTTGAAGGAATATGTGAAGAGCGTCGGCTGGAGAGAAATGTAGTTACTATACAAGTTAAGAATGGCATAATATATAAATATATAAAGTGTTTTTATTAATGGCACAGAAATAATAAAATAATTAGTTGGGATAACTTTTAAACTTGGCACAACCCCTTTAATTACCATGTCAGAAATATGAAATGGAAAATGCTGACATGTCATATGTGAGGTACCGATGCTCCAAACTGCACACTTTTTAGCAGACTATCTCACAAACTTTTCAGTGAAATTTATAGTAGTAACTTAAAAAATGCATTAAAATGTGCATTTTGGGGTATCTGAATGGGCAGAAAATAAAATTTGGCAGTAGGAAAGCAATTTCTAATAAACTATTGCTAGATTATTATAGCCACAAACTGGGGTTAAAACTAAAGTTTTGAAGCAATTGCGGTAAATAAGATACTGAAGTATTAACAATTTTAGCATAAAAAAGTGGTAAACTAGACAGCTTCAGGTAAATATGGAATTTATGGTTAAAATTCTGGGAAACTGGCTTAGTTGCTCAAGGACATTTGAGAAAGGACAGGGGTTTGGATCAGGAAGGTTTGATGGTGAATTATTATTATTTGCAACGTGAGCCGCATCCCAGGGCCCTCTATCGCGACCCAGGTTTAGTAGGAATGCCAAGTAGTGAAGTGCAGCCTAATTGTCTCTTTATGTGTGTCACTGTGCTCCTACATGGATACTGCTGGACCCCATGCTTTGGATCCAAAGCATTAAAAAGGAGAATAATTGAAGGATTTGATAGAAAGATTTAGTCCAGTCCTTGTACAGTATGTAGGTGAACCAGGCACATAACATGAACATAACAGTTGCTAAGATATTAGGAATGCACAGTGTATAGGACCTGGACAGAAATACACAAATGACATCCAGGTTAGCCCATTAGAGATAGTAGCAGGATGCAGGAGTGGTAACACCACTCTGGGGTGTTACATATTATTATTATTATTATTATTATTAATAATTTATTATGAATATACATACATAATACAGACAATTGCAATAAGCATGAATAAGTCGAATTACAAACTGGTACAGGAGGAGAGATGGCCCTGCCCACAAGGGCTTACAATCTATGGCACAAAGATCGTTGTAACAGAGTTCATTTTTTTATATAAAGGGAAAAAAGTCATATTGAAAAGGGGTTAACGTTTCTTTTAAGCAAGAGAATGACGAACGTTCATTGAATTAAAGCATATTTAGGAGTTTAGTCTGTGACAGATCACAAAAGGATTATATTTTAGCCCAATTAAGATACATCCAAACAGCATGGCTTCCTACTGAAGAGTACCATGCTTGCAACCTTTGCCCTTATGGTTCTTCCTTTTGACTCATCTTCTGCAAAAGTACATGGAAATGTGCAGTAAACGGAAAACAATTAGCGCAAGAAATCACTCGGCAAGTCTCTTGTAGTTGGAAGAGATGTGTCATAATGATCTGCAGGGGTGACAATGACAATAATAGTGGTGATTATGTGCAAGAGAGCTAACAAATAACTTTTTTTTTTTTTTTTTAAATAAGCAATAAACAGATAATGATTCTAGATGCAGCTTTAACTTGTACTGAGTGAGATGAAGACAGATGATTTAGAGGCTGAGAGGAACCCATTTATAAGGCAAGAAATCCCACTTATTAAACCTGACAGGGAACACCTGTGAAGTGAAAACCATTTCAGGGGACTACCTCTTGAAGCTCATCAAGAGAATGCCAAGAGTGTGCAAAGCAGTAATCAAAGCAAAAGGTGAAGAACTTTGAAGAACCTAGAATATGGCATATTTTCAGTTGTTTCACACTTGTTTGTTATGTATATAATTCCACATGTGTTAATTCATAGTTTTGATGCCTTCAGCGTGAATCTACAATTTTCATAGTCATGAAAATAAAGAAAACTCTTTGAATGAGAAGGTGTGTCCAAACTTTTGGTCTGTACTGTATATATATATATATATATATATATATATATATATATATAGGAAGTGAATATAAAAAGTCTACACACCCCTGTTAAAATGTCAGGTTTCTGTGATGTATGTAAAAATGAGACAAAGATAAATCATTTCAGAACTTTTTCCTCCTTTAATGTGACCTATAAACTGTACAACTCAATTGAAAAACAAACTGAAATATTTTAGGTAGAGGGAAGAAAAAATATAAAAATAAAATAATATGGTTGCATAAGTGTGCACACCCTTAATCTAATACTTTGTTGAAGCACCTTGTGATTTTATTACAGCACTCAGTCTTTTTGGGTATGAGTCCATCAGCATGGCACATTTTGACTTTAATTCCATCTGTTCAGCATCGATGGGCAGAAGAGGAGGAGGAGGATGAGGAGATGTAGAGTCATCCTGATGTCGACATTGACATCTTGCCTGTTGGTACTCTGGCACACATGGCTGACTTCATGTTAGGCTGCCTTTCAGGCGACCCTTTCGTTATACGCATTTTAGATAACACGGATTACTGGGTGTTCACCCTTCTCGACCCCCGCTACAAAGAGAACTTCTCATCTCTAATTCCTGTGGTGGAGAGGACAAGTACTTGTTGAGAGATTGCTCCAAAATTTTCCCTCTGACAACGTGGCCAGCAGAGTCCGTACTCCCTTAGGCAACCAAGGAAGGGAGAAAAGGGGAACACACAGCAGTTCCAACAAAGGCAGGGCAACACTCTCTAAGGCATGGGGCAATTTTATGACACCCGGCCAGCAACCTCACCCTGAAGCGTGGCCTAGTGTTACAAGGAGGGAAAAGTTTTGGAAGATGGTGAAGGAATACATAGCAGACCGTGTCAGCGTCCTAAATGATCCCTCAGTGCCTTACAACTACTGGATGTCCAAGCTGGACACGTGGCACGAACTTGCGCTCTACGCCTTGGAAGTGCTGGCCTGCCCTGCCGCCAGTGTAACATCCCAGAGTATGTCACTAAAACTCTGTCACCCTGCTATATGATGTTAAGGTGTAAATGTGTAAACATCCTGTGTAATCTGACATTGCATTTGTATTATATGGATTTACTGTGACTTTTCATGTAATTTGCTGTAATTCTCAATGTACACCAGCAGGTGGCAGCAATATGTAAGTAGACCATAGCTAGTTAATAGACCTAGACTGGAATAGACCATTCCAGGCTAGTTTCCCCCCTTTCTGAGGAGGAGTAGAATGTTCCCACATCCTACTTCAGGGGGAGGAAGGAAAGTTATAGGCAGTGTGAGCCACCCCCCTGCTGGGGTAGGCTGTGCTAGTAGGAGCTCCCAGAAACAGGGACCCCAACCAAGGATCCAAGCCTTGGCTGAGGCACAAGATCAACCTTCCCAGCCTGAGTCCCTTACCTCAGCTGGTAGACCAAAGAAAGCAGCCCTTCACAGAACTATCAGATCTCCAGGAAGCCACCATCATACCCTGCGAGCAGTCCTGTAAGTAAAGATCCCAAGATAAAGAGAAGATAAGTACCTCTTCAGCTAGTCAGGCCCAAACTAAGCAGACTCAAGACAGAGCAGAAGATAGATACCTGCCAGATCAATAGGCGTATGGACCAGATGCAGAATAGATATAAATTCCTGCCACATATTGCCAAAACCTGCTGGGACACTAGACTATTGCTGTATACTTGTATGGATCAAAAGCTGCTTATCATAACACCAAGTAAAGACGAGTTGGACCCTATTATCTGTGTGGAATCCCATCATTCCTCAATTACTCCTATTAACAGCACTCAATTTGTTGCATGTGAGCCGGGATACAGGAGTCCAGCGGCACCACAGGTAGGAGACACCGTTGACACTATTGTCATATATCTTCTATATGAAAAAGAATCTTCATATAAAAGAGAGGATAAAAAAATATAAAAATATATTATCCTTCAGGCGAACATAAAAAACGCCTCTAAGTTCTTTTTATCAAGTATCTTAATTTGATTTGTGCAAGCAGTGAAACAAAGGAACAATTGTATGCAAAAATATATAATAGTTTATTATAAAAACAAAGAATATAAAAACAATACAACTGCAAAACAAATGATGAAGTTACAACGTAACATCCAAAATGTACCACACGGTGGTGTGAACACACCCCTATCTGATCAGCACAGTATGATTTATTGATTCATGACAACCAGTGTCATACTTTTAACAAACTGACTCATATACCAAGAGAAACTTAGGATCTTCTGTTATCAAACAGGTTATAACAATAAAACACGGATTTACAGGAAAATAACTGTTATCCCTTGACTCTGTTTTCCTATGACCAATCAAAAATATATGATATTAATATGATAAAATATTCAGCTCGGTAATCAGACTAAGGAAAATAACTTTCCAATGGTTTTGTCCTCTTTTCAAATAATGTCAGATCTTCCATTAACAATATGCATCTTTGCTAAGAGAATAATCAGCATTATGGAGGCACCTAACACTATATATTCCCACAATATGGGAACTCTTGGCTATATACCGAGAGAAATATCTTATTAATATCATGAGTAGTAGGCAAAATATACGTTACCGGGTCAAAGGTAGACAGAGTTCAGATGGGACCAGTTCTGAGGAACTTTCCTAGTAATCCAAAAAGAATAATCCAAGTTTCTTCTGGTAAAGTTTTCTTTTTGATTGAATGAATGGATGGATCAATGGAAATATGGATTCTTTCTTTTTTTTCTCTTGCTCCTCCTATGCTACTCCGTACACGACTAATTATTCCCCCCCTTATCTAAGAATCATCCCCTTTAGATTATGGATTCCCAATCAGGTAGGGTGGGTGTATTCGCATGCTAATAACATCATGACATTATCTCAACTCCTAATATGGTATAGGACAAATAATGAAATAATATAATGTTGCCCATCTGCCTCCAGATGGCACTTCGGTACCATAGGTGAACATCCCAACTTTTAAGCATTAAAATTAAATATCTAATAATATGTTCACATGGACTTGTTGACCTTTCCATATAAATCATTGACGAAGGTCTTCCCTGACATTTTTAATTACCTATATCCTGGACTTGTTGGAGTTGACTGTCTTCTCCTATCTTTTTGAAATATAGATTGACTTGGTAAAAATTTTATATAGCGGCTTTGATGCTAGGCATCGGAACTTGAACATTTCACTTATCTATTCCCATGAATAACTATTGTCTTGAAATCCAATTAACTTAAACTTACTTATTTTTGTACCTTCTAAATGGTAAATACATGGTATAACATATATATAAATCAATACATTGTTACACATAGATAACACATTATATGAATTATTGATTAACATATGTTGTAAACTAAATATACCATGCAAAGATATATATAATATAATTATGAATATATAAATTGAATCTCATGCAGCAGGTGTGTGATACGGACATGAGTCCTTATCAAGTAACCTTGTTCCCTTCAGACAGACATGTTTTAGGGAGTTGACTTACTCCTTAACAGATGGTCTCATATTTTTAGTAATAACTTTTAAATACAATGTCCGTTTATGTCCACAATTATATATTTTTTTTTTTATAGACTGAACTTGCCATGAACTCATCTTGGCTTCCTCAGCCACATAATATAACTTTGGTTCAGGCTGATCTTATTCTTAAAGGCAATGAGATGAGCATTCATTTTGATTATAATGTCATTAGATAATATTGTATACGTATGAAAATGCACAACACTATACAGAGACAATATCCCCCTCTGGCATTCCTCACCTGGTACGTGAGCTTATAACATCTTAAAGGGCCCTGCTACAGTACCTGCGCAAGCTGCAACTGGTGTCACGAACTTATACACATATATACTGACCCACTGCATAGCTGACCCACTGACCCAGTGTCCTGCTCATTGCATCAAGTGGCGTCACAAACAGGATCGGATTGAATTGTGTGTCCATCCCTAACAACAGAACTGCATCTAATTGTGTGCTAAAAACGGACATAAAACCGCATGTTTCACAGTATAATCAGGGCTGAAGATTGTGAAAAAATCGCTAGAAAAGTGACTTTCTTACTTGTATTGTTGTGCCAAGAAAGCGCTGGATGTGCGCTCCTGCATACGAAGAGTTAATTCGGCATTGTGAAATTCGCCATATTCGTTAAAATGGCGCTTCATCTTCATGTCCAGAAACAAAGGAACAAAGAAACACCCTCCCAGGAGCGCGAAAATGCTGTCTACGCCCCCCAGAAGCGGGAAAAACTAGCGACACCCCCTCAAGAAAGGCGCGAAGATGTCGAATACGCCCCTTCAGGAGCGGGAAAAATAGAGAACGCCCTCCATGAACTTGTCACTGACCTGGCCCGAGGTAATAAAGACTCCACCCTCTGCGCCCCTCCTTTAGTTCTGGCGATCAGTGTATGCAGGAGAGCAGCAAGCATGGCCTGCCCGCGTCCCAGGTGGAACGAAATGTCCATCGGCGGAGAGGACGTGTACCCAGAACAGCCGCTGGAGATTCAGGTCTCCCAGCTTATGCAGAAGCGTGGACCGTCGACCTTTGGTTCCAGGCCGGAGGCAGTGGATCCCTCCGTGCCCAAAGACCCGACATCCCCTGTCCTGTCCAGCATTCCAGAGGAGTCGGAGAAGGCCGCTGCTGAAGCCCCGATCCCTGATGTGGAGAGCCAGGACCTGATCAAGTTCCCAGAGGCCAAGGATCCCTCCGCTGACCCAAGGACCCCCGCGGAAGGCGACGCAACCATACAGATGGAAGTGGACGTCGAGTCATCCACCGCGGGGGCCGTCGCTATTGAAGCCAGCATCCAGCCTGTGGCGCGTCCGTTCCACCGCCACGTCCAGAAACTCCAGCACCCGCCATCAGTCTTAGGCCCGCAAAGCCACAGCCACCTACTGGTGCGGCTGAGGCGGCTGGTGATTCCACTCTGCCGCCCAGCTACGCCCAGCTCTGCAGCCTTAACCCGGAGGTCCCTCATGAGATCACGGCCTTTTCCCAGACCGCTTGGGAATACAAGTCCGCGGTTGAAGAGTGGGTTAAACAAGTCCTTGATACCCCCCAGTCAGGAGACCCCAAGTTGACCAGGAGAATCGGCACGGTTTTATGGTTTTCTGTGGAGAGAGGTTTAGGGTTCCTCCAGGACAATTATTTTGGGACTGAGGTGTTTGTAGGCCGCCGGTCCGTGAAGAGACACTATTTGCCCCAGGAAAGGCACAATCTGTATATTGGGGACCAGGTGGAGTACACCCCCATGCGTTCCATGCAGGGACTCTTTGCTGCGGGAGTCAGCCTGTTACAGAAACCACTCTCCCCTGCCATTACCCCAGAGACCTGGCAGGAGGATCCAGGCTCTGCGGGCAGGACCCGTTGTTTGCAGGAAACCCCGGATGGCCGCCTGCTCTTCAAGGAGAAGGTTAAACCAGCCCCTGCACCTTTGATACCGGACCTGTCACAGCCACCAACCCTGAGGGTGGGACAAATCAATAACAGTGTGCTGACATTTAATCCCAAGGTGCAGCCGTGTTTTATGCCGCCTTATATGCTGCCCCGGAAGCAGCCATCACAAACTGCTCCAGGCCACCCAGAACCTTTGCAGCCAGAGATTCTGCCACTACCTGCATCGGCTGTGGATTCCAGTCTGCGGCAAGAAACTGCAGCATTCACCAGGCTGTCTGCACAGCCAACTCCTACAGCAACCTGTAGAGGGCAGTGGCGCACCACCACCAACACTACTTTGAGTTACCAGCAGAGGCTGGAACAACCTCTGATGAGGTTTAGCAGCTCTAGCAGCGATGAGGAGCTGGACACCTACTTATAAGGTGTCCCCATTACTAAAAAAAATCTACAGTGACATTGTTTTGGGAGCCACTCCGTGGACTGCTACGGGTGAGGACCTGTTTGGCATTGTTGTGTGCTTTTAACTAGATTTGAGCGAACACCTGGATGTTCGGGTTCGAGAAGTTCGGCCGAACTTCCCGGAAATGTTCGGGTTCAGGATCCGAACTCGACCCGAACTTCGCCCCGAACCCCATTGAAGTCAATGGGGACCCGAACTTTTCGGCACTAAAAAGGCTGTAAAATAGCCCAGGAAAGGGCTAGAGGGCTGCAAAAGGCAGCAAAATGTAGGTAAATCCTCTGCAAACAAATGTGGATAGGGAAATGAATAAAAATAAAAA
Organism: Bufo bufo; assembly: GCF_905171765.1. NCBI lineage: Eukaryota > Metazoa > Chordata > Amphibia > Anura > Bufonidae > Bufo > Bufo bufo. The sequence goes on from NC_053391.1 coordinate 78,545,127, forward strand.
TAAAATAAATTAAAATTAACCAATATCAATTGGAGAGAGGTCTCATGGCAGAGAATCAGGCTTCATGTCATAGCAGAGAATCAGGCTTCACGTCACCCACCACTGGAACAGGCCATTGTCAGATATTTTGGCCCCGGCACCCAGACAGAGGAGAGAGGTCCCATAGCAGAGAATCAGGCTTCATGTCATAGCAGAGAATCAGGCTTCAAGTCATAGCAGAGAATCAGGCTTCATGTCATAGCAGAGAATCAGGCTTCAAGTCATAGCAGAGAATCAGGCTTCAAGTCATAGCAGAGAATCAGGCTTCATGTCACCCAACACTGGAACAGGCCATTGTCAGATATTTTTAGGACCCGGCACCCAGACAGAGGAGAGAGGTCCCATAGCAGAGAATCAGGCTTCATGTCATAGCAGAGAATCATGCTTTATGTCACCCAACACTGGAACAGGCCACTGTCAGATATTTTTAGGCCCCGACACCCAGACAGAGGAGAGAGGTCCCATAGCAGAGAATCAGGCTTCATGTCATAGCAGAGAATCAGGCTTCAAGTCATAGCAGAGAATCAGGCTTCATGTCATAGCAGAGAATCAGGCTTCACGTCACCCACCACTGGAACAGGCCATTGTCAGATATTTAGGCCCCGGCACCCAGACAGAGGAGAGAGGTCCCATAGCAGAGAATCAGGCTTCATGTCATAGCAGAGAATCATGCTTTATGTCACCCAACACTGGAACAGGCCACTGTCAGATATTTTTAGGCCCCGACACCCAGACAGAGGAGAGAGGTCCCATAGCAGAGAATCAGGCTTCATGTCATAGCAGAGAATCAGGCTTCAAGTCATAGCAGAGAATCAGGCTTCATGTCAAGGCAGAGAATCAGGCTTCACGTCACCCACCACTGGAACAGGCCATTGTCAGATATTTAGGCCCCGGCACCCAGACAGAGGAGAGAGGTCCCATAGCAGAGAATCAGGCTTCATGTCATAGCAGAGAATCAGGCTTCATGTCATAGCAGAGAATCAGGCTTCAAGTCATAGCAGAGAATCGGGCTTCATGTCAAAGCAGAGAATCAGGCTTCACGTCACCCACCACTGGAACAGGCCATTGTCAGATATTTAGTCCCCGGCACCCAGACAGAGGAGAGAGGTCCCATAGCAGAGAATCAGGCTTCATGGCATAGCAGAGAATCAGGCTTCATGTCACCCACCACTGGAACAGGCCACTGTCAGATATTTTTAGGCCCCGACACCCAGACAGAGGAGAGAGGTCCCATAGCAGAGAATCAGGCTTCATGTCATAGCAGAGAATCAGGCTTCAAGTCATAGCAGAGAATCAGGCTTCATGTCACCGAACACTGGAACAGGCCATTGTCAGATATTTTTAGGCCCCGGCACCCAGACAGAGGAGAGAAGTCCCATAGCAGAGAATCAGGCTTCATGTCATAGCAGAGAATCATGCTTCATGTCAACCAACACTGGAACAGGCCACTGTCAGATATTTTTAGGCCCCGGCACCCAGACAGAGGAGAGAGGTCTCATAGCAGAGATTCAGGCTTCATGTCATAGCAGAGAATCAGGCTTCATGTCACCCAACACTGGAACAGGCCACTGTCAGATATTTTTAGGCCCCGGCACCCAGACAGAGGAGAGGTTCATTCAACTTTGGGTTGCCCCGCAATATAATGGTAAAATTAAAATAAAAAAAGGATTGAATGAGGAAGTGCCCTGGAGTACAATAATATATGGTTAAGGGGAGGTAGTCATAAATGTCTAATCTGCACAAGGGATGGACAGGTCCTGTGGGATCCATGCTTGGTTCATTTTTATGAACGTCAGCTTTTCCACATTGGCTGTAGACAGGCGGCTGCGTTTGTCTGTAATGACGCCCCCTGCCGTGCTGAATACACGTTCAGACAAAACGCTGGCCGCCGGGCAGGCCAGCACCTCCAAGGCATAAAAGGCTAGCTCTGGCCACGTGGACAATTTGGAGACCCAGAAGTTGAATGGGGCCAAACCATCAGTCAGTACGTGGAGGGGTGTGCACACGTACTGTTCCACCATGTTAGTAAAATGTTGCCTCCTGCTAACACGTTCCGTATCAGGTGGTGGTGCAGTTAGCTGTGGCGTGGTGACAAAACTTTTCCACATCTCTGCCATGCTAATCCTGCCCTCAGAGGAGCTGGCCGTGACACAGCTGCGTTGGCGACCTCTTGCTCCTCCTCTGCCTTCGCCTTGGGCTTCCACTTGTTCCCCTGTGACATTTGGGAATGCTCTCAGTAGCGCGTCTACCAATGTGCGCTTGTACTCGCGCATCTTCCTATCACGCTCTAGTGCAGGAAGTAAGGTGGGCACATTGTATTTGTACCGGGGATCCAGCAGGGTGGCAACCCAGTAGTCCACACACGTTAAAATGTGGGCAACTCTGCTGTCGTTGCGCAGGCACTGCAGCATGTAGTCGCTCATGTGTGCCAGGCTGCCCAGAGGTAAGGACAAGCTGTCCTCTGTGGGAGGCGTATCGTCATCGTCCTGCGTTTCCCCCCAGCCACGCACCAGTGATGGGCCCGAGCTGCGTTGGGTGCCACCCCGCTGTGAACATGCTTCATCCTCATCCTCCTCCACCTCCTCCTCATCCTCGTCCTCCTCGTCCTCCAGTAGTGGGCCCTGTCTGGCCACATTTGTACCTGGCCTCTGCTGTTGCAAAAAACCTCCCTCTGAGTCACTTTGAAGAGACTGGCCTGAAAGTGCTAAAAATGACCCCTCTTCCTCCTCCTCCTGGGCCACCTCCTCTTTCATCATCGCCCTAAGTGTTTTCTCAAGGAGACATAGAAGTGGTATTGTAACGCTGATAACGGCGTCATCGCCACTGGCCATGTTGGTGGAGTACTCGAAACAGCGCAACAGGGCACACAGGTCTCGCATGGAGGCGCAATCATTGGTGGTGAAGTGGTGCTGTTCCGCAGTGCGACTGCCACCTTGCGTGCTGCAGCTGAAACTCCACTATGGCCTGCTGCTGCTCGCACAGTCTGTCCAGCATATGCAAGGTGGAGTTCCACCTGGTGGGCACGTCGCATATGAGGAAGTGAGCGGGAAGGCCGAAGTTACGCTGTAGCGCAGACAGGTGAGCAGCGGCAGGATGTGAACGCCGGAAGCACGCACAGACGGCCCGCACTTTATGCAGCAGCTCTGACATGTCGGGGTAGTTGTGAATAATCTTCTGCACCACCAAATTCAGCACATGCGCAGGCAAGGGATGTACGTCAAACCGGCTAGTCCCAGAGCTGCAACGAGATTTCGCCCATTATTGCACACCACCAGGCCGCGCTTGAGGCTCACCGGCAGCAACCACTCGTCGGTCTGTTGTTCTGTACCCCGCCACAACTCCTGTGCGGTGTGGGGCCTGTCCCCCAAACATATGAGTTTCAGAATTGCCTGCTGATGTTTACCCAGGGCTGTGCTGAAGTTGGTGGTGAAGGTGTGTGGCTGACTGGATGAGCAGGTGGAAGAAGAGGAGGAGGAAGAAGAGGAGGAGGAAGCAGAGTAGGAGGAGGAGGCAACAGGAGGCAAAGAATGTTGCCCTGCGATCCTTGGCGGCGGAAGGACGTGCGTCAAACAGCTCTCCGCCTGGGGCCCAGCCGCCACTACATTTACCCAGTGTGCAGTTAGGGAGATATAGCGTCCCTGGCCCTGCTTACTGGTCCACGTATCTGTGGTTAGGTGGACCTTGCCACAGATGGCGTTGCACGTGCACACTTGATTTTATCGGATACTTGGTTGTGCAGGGAAGGCACAACTCTCTTGGAGAAGTAGTGGCGGCTGGGAACAACATACTGTGGGACAGCAAGCGACATGAGCTGTTTGAAGCTGTCTGTGTCCACCAGCCTGAATGACAGCATTTCATAGGCCAGTAGTTTAGAAATGCTGGCATTCAGGGCCAGGGATCGAGGGTGGCTAGGTGGGAATTTACGCTTTCTCTCAAATGTTTGTGAGATGGAGAGCTGAACGCTGCCGTGTGACATGGTTGAGATGCTTGGTGACGGAGGTGGTGGTGTTGGTGGTACATCCTCTGTTTGCTGGGCGGCAGGTGCCAACGTTCCTCCAGAGGCGTAGGAAGAGGCCGAGGCGGCAGCAGCAGAAGAGGTAGCAGGGGGAGCCTGAGTGAGTTCCTTGTTTTTAAGGTGTTTACTCCACTGCAGTTCATGCTTTGCATGCAGGTGCCTGGTCATGCAGGTTGTGCTAAGGTTCAGAGCGTTAATGCCTCGCTTCAGGCTCTGATGGCACAGCGTGCAAACTACTCGGGTCTTGTCGTCAGCACATTGTTTGAAGAACTGCCACGCCAGGGAACTCCTTGAAGCTGCCTTTGGGGTGCTCGGTCCCAGATGGCGGTGGTCAGTAGCAGACGGACTCTCTTGGCGGCGGGTGTTCTGCTTTTGCCCACTGCTCCCTCTTTTGCTACGCTGTTGGCTCGGTCTCACCACTGCCTCTTCCTCCGAATTCTGAAAGTCAGTGGCACGACCTTCATTCCATGTGGGGTCTAGGACCTCATCGTCTCCTGCATCGTCTTCCACCCAGTCTTCCTCCCTGACCTCCTGTTCAGTCTGCATACTGCAGAAAGATGCAGCAGTTGGCACCTTTGTTTCGTCATCATCAGAGACGTGCTGAGGTGGTATTCCCATGTCCTCATCAGGAAACATAAGTGGTTGTGCGTTAGTGCATTTTATCTCTTCCACCCCTGGGGAAGGGCTAGGTGGATGCCCTTGGGAAACCCTGCCAGCAGAGTCTTCAAACAGCATAAGAGACTGCTGTATAACTTGCGGCTCAGACAGTTTCCCTGATATGCATGGGGGTGATGTGACAGACTGATGGGCTTGGTTTTCAGGCGCCATCTGTGCGCTTTCTGCAGAAGACTGGGTGGGAGATAATGTGAACGTGCTGGATCCACTGTCGGCCACCCAATTGACTAATGTCTGTACCTGCTCAGGCCTTACCATCCTTAGAACGGCATTGGGCCCCACCAAATATCGCTGTAAATTCTGGTGGCTACTGGGACCTGAGGAAGTTGGTTCACTAGGACGTGTGGCTGTGGCAGAACGGCCACGTCCTCTCCCAGCACCAGAGGGTCCACTAACACCACCACGACCATGTTCGCGTCCGCGTCCGCGTCCCTTACTAGATGTTTTCCTCATTGTTACCGTTCACCACAATAAGAAAAAAATTATTTGGCCCAATGTATTGAATTCAAATTCAGGCCTTTTTTTACAGGCACCTAACATTATCTGGCTATCTATTTAGGTACCGTATTACACTAATACAGGCACAGCAGTAACCACAGATTTAGCTGAATATAAATTGTAGGCCTAGTATTTAGGCGCTGGATGACAGGTATCCCTTTTACGGACAGAATTAGACTTGGAAATGCACGGTAGCGTATGAAGTTGTTGAGGATGACCCTATCCGCACCTTCAATCTAATATACCCTTTTATGGATAGATTTAACCTTGGCCTGATAGAGCAGAAACCACAAATTTAGGGAATTGCTAAGTTGGGAATTGTATTTCAACCCAGAACAAAAACTGTGCTTTGGCAGACACTAAATAGATGGACCAGCCACAGCAGTAACAACAGATTTAGCTGAATATAAATTGTAGGCCTAGTATTTAGGCGCTGGATGACAGGTATCCCTTTTACGGACAGAATTAGACTTGGAAATGCACGGTAGCGTGTGAAGTTATTGAGGATGACCCTATCCGCACCTTCAATCTAATATACCCTTTTATGGATAGATTTAACCTTGGCCTGATAGAGCAGAAACCACTAATTTAGGGAATTGCTAAGTTGGGAATTGTATTCAACCCAGAACAAAAACTGTGCTTCGGCAGACAGCAGACAGTATTACAATTGGCTAGCCACAGCTGAAACACCAGATTTAGGCTACTGCTATTTTGGCAATTGTATTTTAGCAAGCACAGCCAAGCCCCTGATGTAGGATATAGCAAAAAAAAACAACACACTATTGATGGTTAAAAATGGACTTGGTGGCAGCTTGTGCTGGCGCATTACAAGACACAAAATGGCCGCCGATCACCCCAGAAAAAAGTGACTGAAAAACGCTCTGGGCAGCCTTAAAACAGCGAGCAATTGAATTGCAGAGGTTGTATGATACACAGCTGTATATCGATCACTTCAGTAAATAAATCCCTGCATAATCTCGCCCTAACAGCAGCAGCTGCATCCTCTCCCTACACTGATCAGAGCAGAGTGACGTGCAGGGCTACGTGACTCCAGCTTAAATAGAGGCTGGGTCACATGCTGCACTGGCCAATCTCTACTATTGGCATGGCTGTGATGGCCTCTTGGGGCAAGTAGTATGACGCTTGTTGATTGGCTGTTTTGCAGCCTTTCAAAAAGCGCCAAGAAAGCGCCAAAAATTCGGGTTCGGGTTCAGGTTCGCTCATCCCTATTTATAACATATACGGTCCTAATACATCCAACTCTGTATTTTTCCAGAATCAAACTAAACATGTAGCAGCAGATAACACAGCGTTCAAGCTTCTGGCTGGAGACTTTAACACTGTTAAACAGATGGAAGCAGATAGAAAACAAACTAAACTTTAAAAAGGGGGTCAAAGAAGGGGAGACCAACATCGTCTCCCTGCATTACAGTCCCTAGATCTTCAAGATGTATGGCGCTCATTTAATCCGGAAAATAGGGAATATACACATTACTCACATTCACATGATTCATGGTCAAGGTTAGACTATATATGTATGTCTAGACAATATGTTTCCAGGGTCACATCTAGTACGATCGGGGAAATGATAATATCTGACCATGCGCCTGTGACGCTGACATTCAGGGAAAACATGCCAAAAGGATCAGATTACATATGGAGATTTCCGACGTATATGGCTACAAATGAAGCATTCTGTGAAATGTTAAATCACTGGTGGCAGGAGTACACAATAAATAATGATGGCACGACAGACACACAGCTTTTATGGGATGCAGGGAAAGCTGTACTTAGAGGGAAAATAATCTCTCATATGTCTTACATAAAGAAGAAATCCACCCTAATGCTACAACAACTTAGTCAAGCATTAGAACAAACATATACAACATACTGCACAAACGCAACACAAGATAACAAAACTTTATGGGAAAAAGCTAAATCGGAATATGAGGATTGGCTACAGAGGAAAGAAGCGATAAAACTTACAAGGACAGAAGCACGACTCTATAGATATGGAAATAAAGCAGGGAAGCTATTAGCGCGTCTTGCGAAAGGACATACATCTAACCCACCAATAATGGCATTGAAAGACTCACAGGGGAAGACCCAACACGATCCACAACGCATTAATGAAATACTACAGAAGTTCTATTCACATTTGTACTCTGACACCCCTCAACCCAATATAGAAAACAATACTTGGCTAGATTCGCTATCACTCCCAAAACTTTCTCAAGAGGAGATGGGAGTATTAAACGCTCCGATAACTCAAATGGAAGTAACAGAATGTATAAAAGGGCTCGCTTATGGAAAGGCTCCAGGCCCAGATGGGTATACAGGGGAGTTCTATAAGATTCTAAAAGAAAAAATAAGTCCCATTCTGACATCATTATATAACGGATATTTAAATAACAAAAACATACCAACCATAACTAACACAGCATATATAATAATCTTACCTAAACCAGGGAAGGACCCTATGCTTCCAGCGTCCTATAGACCAATATCTCTGATTAATGTAGATATAAAAATAATATCAAAAATACTAGCGGACAGATTAGCCAAATTCTTACCCAGATTGATATCTGCTCACCAAGTAGGATTCGTGCAGGGAAGGGCTGCAGTTTCCAATATACGCAAGGTTCTCACAATATTGGACACGATACAGGAAAATCCAACACTTCACACAAGACCAGGGATACTTAGTATAGACCCGAAAAGGCATTTGACAATGTCAAATGGGATTGGTTGACAAGAGTACTAGACCACATAGGACTACAAGGTCCCTTTAGGAATTATATTACGACACTCTACTCTGACCCACAAGCTAAAATATCAACACCAGGATATATTTCAAAACCCTTTAAACTACAGAAAGGAACTAGGCAGGGATGGCCACTTTCACCACTGCTGTTCAACCTGGCATAAGAACCTCTTTCGAGAGCAATAGAAAAGGAAACAACAATTAAAGGCATAACTGTAGGGAAAATGGAGATTAAACATGCACTATTCGCAGATGACATGCTTCTTTTTCTCTCCAACTATGAGACTCAAGTAAGTGGAATATTCCGACTCCTAGACAAATTTGGTGAATACTCAGGATTTAAAGTGAATAAAAATAAATGCGAACTCCTAGATATAACACCGCACCCACAAAGAAGTAATCTAGGAAAGATTACTGGGCTTCCAGTAAGCATGACAAAGGGATCTATCAAATACCTAGGGGTACTAATTGGGAAAACACCAAGCACAATATTTACTCTTAATTACCCTCCGTTAATTAGGAAAATATTAAGTGACATATCCAGATGGATGAAACTCCCACTATCGCTACTAGGAAGATGTCACATGCTTAAGATGATGTGTATATCTAGATTACTTTATCTTATGCAAACAATACCGTTATTAATAAAACACTCAGACATAAAACGATTAGAGACGGCCTTTAGAGCTTTTATATGGGCAGCAAAAAAAACAAGGATATCCTTGATGACGTTACAGCTGAACAAACAAACCGGAGGATTAAACTTTCCTGATTTAAGAACATATAACCTAGCTAGCCTACTACGCCACTGCTTAGACTGGATAGGAGAACGTAGCAAACACTCTAATTACGGGTTAGAGAGGGAAATGCTTAGACCCTGGAACTTATCTACATTATTACATACGAAATTCTCAGAATTGCCAATTAAAGCCAGGCACAGCCTTCTATTCAAAGACACATACGCGACATGGAAAGTAGTAAGGAAAAAACTAGGACTACCCTGGCAATGCTCCAAATACCTAAATCCATTAACACTCATACAACTAGGTACAGAAAACATCAACATCTGGAAAGGACCAAAAACAATAGCAGATTTCTGGAATAAAGAAGAAAAAAGATACTGCACATTCCAGGAATTTAAAGATAAAACGGAGATAGAAGAATATTCCTTTCAAAATTATTATGGAATAGTGGGAAAGCTAAAGGAAAAACTGGTAGACTACACACAAGAGTCACAACGCACAGCTTTCAACTCCCTAAAAGGTAATATAGGAGAAGAAATAAAAATATCCTACATTTACAAAGACATAAGGCGCCACACTTCAGAGAAACAAACTAAGACTGTATTCAAACAATGAAAAAAAGTAATCCCAGAGTTGAACACACCAGTAGATGTGTTAAGGGAATGGGAATCAGTGTGCAGGGCACCAGTCAGTGAGATATGGAGAGAAACACAATATTGCATAATACATAGAGCTATATATGGTTTCTACACAAGGAATAAACAGACTGACAAAATGACCGCCTGCCCTAAATGCAAGATGGAAAACACAGATCTACAGTACAGACCAAAAGTTTGGACACACCTTCTCATTCAAAGAGTTTTCTTTATTTTCATGACTATGAAGGCATCAAAACTATGAATTAACACATGTGGAATTATATACATAACAAACAAGTGTGAAACAACTGAAAATATGTCATATTCTAGGTTCTTCAAAGTAGCCACCTTTTGCTTTGATTACTGCTTTGCACACTCTTGGCATTCTCTTGATGAGCTTCAAGAGGTAGTCCCCTGAAATGGTCTTCCAACAGTCTTGAAGGAGTTCCCAGAGATGCTTAGCACTTGTTGGCCCTTTTGCCTTCACTCTGCGGTCCAGCTCACCCCAAACCATCTCGATTGGGTTCAGGTCTGGTGACTGTGGAGGCCAGGTCATCTGGCGCAGCACCCCATCACTCTCCTTCATGGTCAAATAGCCCTTACTTTCAAAGTTTTCCCAATTTTTTGCCTGACTGACTGACCTTCATTTCTTAAAGTAATGATGGCCACTCGTTTTTCTTTACTTAGCTGCTTTTTTCTTGACATAATACAAATTCTAACAGTCTATTCAGTAGGACTATCAGCTGGGTATCCACCTGACTTCTCCTCAACGCAACTGATGGTCCCAACCCCATTTATAAGGCAAGAAATCCCACTTATTAAACCTGACAGGGCACACCTGTGAAGTGAAAACCATTTCAGGGGACTACCTCTTGAAGCTCATCGAGAGAATGCCAAGAGTGTGCAAAGCAGTAATCAAAGCAAAAGGTGGCTACTTTGAAGAACCTAGAATATGACATATTTTCAGTTGTTTCACACTTGTTTGTTATGTATATAATTCCATATGTGTTAATTCATAGTTTTGATGCCTTCAGTGTGAATCTACAATTTTCATAGTCATGAAAATAAAGAAAACTCTTTGAATGAGAAGGTGTGTCCAAACTTTTGGTCTGTACTGTACATTTTTCTTAAGAATGAACACAAAGCAGGTATATCATAGATACATTGCTTATATAACTTATACAAAAACATGTGTAAAAGTTTGACAAAAGTAGAATAAGGACAGTAATATAAGGATATGAAATGTGTACATATTAATAAAAATTATTTTCTGTAGTTTTTCCAGAGAGACCAGATGTATGTGAAGACACTTCTAGTTTTAAGTTCCCAATGGGAAAGTTCTTCTAATCTATAGAATTGATCCACTTTATTGATCCATTGATCTATAGTGGGGATATCTAGTGAATGCCACATAGTGAGAATCAGGATGCGGGCTGCAGATATCATGAATGAGAAGAGGGAGATTTTATGGGAGTCTTCTCCGCGGATACCAAAGGATAGAAGAGCAATCTCAGGAGTACAAGGAAATTTGGATCTACAGACAACGTTTCTTATGTGAAAGATGTTTTTCCACCAGGAGTATATCAGAGGACAACTCCACCATATATGTAGGAATGTGCCTCTACTTTTTTTGCATCTGAAGCATTGGTCTGAGACATTGGGGTAGAAAAGTGATAACTTATCTGGGGTTCTATACCATCTGGACAACACCTTGTATCCGTTTTCTTGCACCTGGACAGAACGTGAGAGTTTATGAGGAATGGTAAAAAGGTTTGTAATTTCTTGTTGAGACAATTGTCTTCCCAGATCTTTTTCCCATAGACCTATTATTGCTGGTTTGGCATCCACCAAAGGGAGGTTTAGCTTTTTATATAAGGTAGAAATCAGTTTGGGGGGGTATTTAGTATTGGATATGAGGTTCTCAAACCACTGTTGTTGGGGATTCAGTGTTCAATGTTTTAGCCCAAAGAGAAATCTCTTTTTTAAAGTAAGTTGAGGAGTAAAACATGTGGGTTGTGGAGATTTAGGTGATTTCTCAATGAAAGTTCTGGAAGAACACACCCATCATTATCCAATAGTTCAGTGATTAAGAGAGGGGAGGATTAAACTCCTGGGGGACAGGAATCTCTTATTTCTTTAGGGGCGAGGGATATGATGTCCCTGACTTGAGGAAGGGATGAGGGTAGGGTCAGGGCTCGATGATTGGAGGAGAACCACCCCCACACTTTTAAGGTGGTACGGATAATAGAGTTTGGAATAGAAGAGATAGCGGGGGGGGAGGTGGTCTGTCCGCCAACAAAAGGGCCCTGAGGGAAGAAGGAAGAAACGCATTTTCCATTAAAAGCCATTGTTTGTGGGTAGAGGGTCTGAGCCAGTCTATTGCCCTACTTATGTGGATAGCTTTCATATATAGTTCAGGATCTGGTAGGCCTATGCCACCTAGATGTCTGGGCTTAGTTAAATTTGAGAAAGATAGTCTAGGTTTCTTTTTCTGCCAGATGAATTGGCGGATGTGGGAGTTTAGAGATCTAAAGAAAGATCTCGGTATTGCAATAGGGAGGACTTGTAGGAGATAAGTGAGTCTGGGGATCACCAGGGACATCACCATATTCTTCCTGCCGAACCAGGAGAGGTATGGAAGATCTAAGGACTCCAACTGAGCAACGATGGCCGACAGGAAGGGGGTGTAATTAAGATGGTACAGGTCCGGTAGATGAGAGGTTAATTTAATACCTAGGTAGGTTAAATGTTGAGAAGACCAGTTAAAAGGGGAGTCTTGTTGGAGGGCAGATACACGGTTGGTGGTAAGGCCTAGATGTAGAATTTGGGATTTTTGTGGATTTATTTTGAAGTTGGAAAGGGAACCAAATTTTTATATAAGGGAGATTATTATAGGCATAGATGTTGTTGGGTTGGTGGTAAGGATTAGAAGGTCGTCAGCGAAAGCTAGTTTGTGCTCATGTAATCCTATTTTAAGTCTGGTTATGCCCTCCTCCTGCCTCAAGGCTTGTAATAAAGTTTCCATTACAAGGACAAATATTAAGGGGAAGAGGGGGCAACCCTGACGAGTTTCATTTTTAATAGAGAATCGGTCTGATATGAGATTGTTCACTAAGACCGAGGCAGAAGAGTTTGTATTCATAGCAAACACTGCTTGGATATATGAAGTAGGAAAGTGGAACTTATGCAGGGTGTGTTTTATAAAGGACCAATCTATACGGTCAAATGCTTTTTCTGCATTCGTGACAAGTAATACTAGGGGTATTTTTTGTATGAGGCAAAGAAGAGGGCATCTAGGATCCTGGTGGTGTTATCCTTCCCCTCTCGACCTTTCACGAATCCTACTTGGTCGGGGTGGATCAGGTTAGGGAGAAAAGATTGAAGTCTAATGGCCAACATTTTGGCAAGAATTTTTAAATCTATATTTAGTAGGGATATCGGGCGGTAGTTTGCGCATGATGTTAGGTCTTTCCTATCTTTGGGGATTATAGTAATCAGTGCTTTGGTCATATCAGATGACAAGGGTTGGCCGTTTAATGCTAGGTTACATACAGAGAGTAAATGAGGGAGCAGAGATTCTTGGAGAGAGGAGTAGTATGTAGTTGGGAAGCTATCAGCGCCAGGGCACTTGTCTTTGGGGGTTGATTTGAGAGCGTTTTTGAGTTCTGTGAGGGAAAAAGGTTTAGCCAAAGCATCTTGTTGGGATTTGGATAAAGTAGGGAGATTTAAAGAGTCTAGAAAAGTGTTTATGGTAGGTTCCCTATCTGAGTCGTCTTCAATTTCTTTCTTTTGTGATAGATTGTACAGGGATTCGTAGAACATGTCTGAATTGCTCAGCGATAGCTTCAGGTGAAAAGAGTTGTTGGCCCAGTGGGTATTTGATGGAGGGTACATATCTCTCTAGTCATCTACGCCTTATGCGTTGCATCATACATTTAGATGCTTTATTGCCATGGGCAAATAATTTTTGTTGGGAGGATAAATAGCATTTTGCTGACTTTGCATTTAAAAGGTTTTTAAGCTCTGTTCTAAGGGCTGTCAGTTTAGTCAGGTGTTGGGTTTCTAAGGATCTTTTATGGAGGGATTCTAGTTTAGGGATATTGTCTAATAGGGAGGAGATGAGTTTGTTAGATTGTTTTTTTTTTTTTTAAAAGGAGCATTTGCTAATAAAGTGGCCTCTAATAAACACTTTGTGGGCATCCCATAGGGTTTGGGGAGAAATGTCTGGTGTGTTATTGGTGATAAAATATTAATCTAGAAGAGATGAGAAATGTTTCCTGTGATCTTCGTTGCTCAGTATGGACTCGTTCAACCTCCAGATTGGGGGTTTACTCGGTTCTGGTGGGGAGTGTAGATTACAAAAAATCAGAGCATGGTCTGAGATTGTGATATTTCCGATTTTTGCCTCAGACCAGAGGTGTATTTGGTATTTAGGAGTGAAAATGTAATCAATCCTACTATAGGAATTTCCTGGGGCTGAATAAAAGGAGTAATCTATGCAAGAGGGATTAAGGCATCTCCATATGTCGACAAGACCTAAATCGTAAAGTTAAGAATTAAGTTTTTTCACATTTCTTGCTAAAAAATAAGATTTTTTGGAGGAAGAGTCCACTAGAGGTTGTAAAGCGACGTTAAAGTCGCCTGATAAAATTAGTATTCCCTCCTGCATAGACTCTACCAAGGTTAAGACAGAAAGTAATAAGGGGTTGGGTCAGCACAACCTGCCTGTAGGTGCAGATCGCTATGGCGAAATACATATACAAACGGAAAATGCAAATGTGATCGCACACTACATCCAGCACTCTGCCCTCCATGCTGGATGAGACATTGGTTTATATTTTGGCCAAAGCATAGTAAGCCACTCACCGCGTCAAGGCTGTCTCATGAGTGGTCCCTAACTCTTGTTCCTACCTGTTCATGGGCCATGACAGCCACATAAAATCCAGGGAATGCAGTGCTGGATGTAGTGTGCGATCACATTTGCATTTTCCGTTTGTATAAGACAGAAAGTAGCCAGGTGGTCCGGTCACTGTTGGGAGCATATATGTTGGCAAAGGTATACATCTTATGTCTAATACTGCCTTTTAAAATAATGTATCTGCCCTCTGGGTCTTGTATGTGTGTGGAGTACAAAAAGGGAACATCCTTCCTGAATCCCACACTTACTCCTCTGGAGGCCGCACCATCCGCCCCACAGTGATAACAGTTTGGGAATTTAGAAAATAATAGGTCCGGGTACTTCCCGTGTTTATAATGGGTTTCTTGAAGAAAAACTATTGAGCATTTTTATTTCCCTAAGAGGGAAAAGATTTGTGATTTTTTAGAAGGGGATCTAAGTCCCTTCACATTATATGATGATATTTTGAGGTCTGTCATGATGAGTAGAGAAATTCTTACGGAGGTCTTATCATATCTGCAGGAGGGGAGTGTGAGTTTGGAGCAGTGGGGCGTCACGGCAACCTCCAGGAGAGAGAACGAGCGATCTGCATCTTGCCCAGTGAATGAAAAGTGGTACACATGTGTTTCAAAACTAGGAAAACATAAAAGGTACATAAAGTAAATAACATTACAGCAGTATGACTGTAAGAAATCAGGTATCAACAATTTCAACATTCTGAAACTTGAGGGTTTCTTCATGGGGGGGTACGGTGGGTTTTAACCCTAAGTAAGGGCTCTTGCTGTTTTTTGGGACAGGAGGGAATGAGAAGAATAGACCTCAAGAAGAGAGTTATAGACTTCAAGAGAAGGATAACAGGGGAGAGGTTGAGAGGGAAGGCAGCAGGGTGAGGGCATTATAGAGGCTGAGTATGAATATTTTCACCATAAACTTGAGTACTGAAAGAAAGAGGTTAGTAGACGGTCCTTGTTATTCTTCTGGAGGTCAGGTAGCCGCTGCGGTGTTTCGATCTTTGTCTTTTCGGAGTGGTTGATTTCTCCCATGGGGTCACTTTGGGTAGAACCGGCAAAGTGGCTATATCAGATACTGCGTCCCAATCCATAATGTCCAACGGTGAGATGTCCATGATGGAGAATTCTTCCATTAGATCAGAGTAGGAGGTGATCTTTATCTGCTTGCCAGAGTATTTGAACGTGAGGCCAAAAGGAAAAGTCCATTTGTAGGGGACTTGTTTGGTGCGGAGAAGATCTGTGAGAGGTTTTAGGTTTCTTCTCTTTTTTAATGTGATAGGGGAGAGATCTTGGTATATAGAGATTGAGGATTCACCAAAGATTATGTCGTTTGAGGCTCTTGCTGCATGGAGAATCTTTTCTTTCTCTGCAAAGCTCAGAAATTTACAGATTACATCTCTAGGTGGTTCGGTGTCTCAGAGTTTAGGTTTAAGAGCCCTATGAGCCCTTTCAATAATCATTTGGGAGGGTTCGTTATTATTCAGGAGAGATTGAGCAATCTGTATGATAGTGTCTTTAAGATCGCCTATAGGTATCGATTCAGGTATGCCTCTAAACCGAAGATTATTCCTCCGCCCTCTGTTTTCCTGGTCTTCCATTGCAGCATGGAGAAGGTTTATGTGGTGTTGACAAGAGGCGAGGGAATTTGAGACTGCAGAGCTGTGTTCTAGGGCGGCCTGTTGCGTGGTCTCCAGGGATTCAACCCTATGTGCTGTATCTCCTGTGTAAGCACTGTAATCTCGTGCTTGAGGGGCGACAGGGCCTCAGCCAGTGCCTGTTTGATAAATTTTCTTGATGGTAAAGTAAAGTACAGGATCATTCTGACTCACCCCAGTCACTGTCACCTTCAGACCAGCCTTTCTCTGAGACCGCTGCAGCGCGCTCATCTGCCGGTGCCATCTCGGGCTCTTTAGTCACCGATGCTGCTGCTTGCTTTTTCAGGTATTTTGCCATCCCTGATCCCGGATTTGGAACTTTGGGAATTGCGGCGGGTTCGGTGGGTTTCTGTCCCCCGATATTTACCATAATGAGGTCTGTTGGCTAACGTTAGCTTGTCCCTTTAGCAAGAGTGTATGCAGAGCTCAGCCAAGCATGTCTTCACAGCGTGGCTGTTGGCTCCGCCCCCACCGCATCTTCAACTTTTTACGTTCGAACATTTGGGCCACCGAAGCCTACCTTTTGCCAGATGAACGCAACGACGGCACAGTGGAGTGGAGGACAAATGGGAGGAAAGAGGAGAAGGAGAAGAGGCAGGACGTGGAGCGCCAGGAGTGTGGCTTTGTGGGTTCTGACGGCGATGCTTCCACTGGGCTCGGTGATGGGAGGCCAGGTGCCTTCTTAAAGGATAACTGTCGTATATATTTTTTTGGGGGAGTATTGGATTGTGGTGATTAATATCACCTTGGTGGCCCTATTTCAACTTTTCACTGTGTATTTAATTACCCCTTAATTCGACATTTTTTTTCCCTATAGTGCCTACTTTTACCTGTGCTTAAAATAGGGTTGCTAGGCATGGTCCGTCTATCTGTTGATAGACGGAGCACGCAGCGTGCAGGCTGCGTGCAAGGTCACATTACTGACAGCCAGGGACTGTAAGTAAATGATTAAAGCCAGGTCCTCCCCAAAAGCTGATAACAGTGCCTGGGCTGTGTGCACTTCTCCCTGTTCCTGCGCTTGGCAGACGCTCCCTCACTCAGCAGACTTGGAGAATGCAGAGTTGAAGCAGCGCACAACAGGAAAGGGTGATCTGCCATCTGCTCAGTGTATAAATGAAAGCAACATGTGGTAAGAGGACCCCTTTGTGCTGCAAGAGATTAACCCTTTAGGGGGAGGGCTCTGGTTAATGACACGTTTGGGGGGTTATTGTTACTGGCTAGTGAGGGCAGGCGGGATTAGCCTCAGGGTGAGGGCAGTGGCGGCCATCTTAACTGAATAGTGAAATTGCAGTTTTATGCAGACTGGTTGCTAAGGGCTGAATCTTATTAAATATGGGGTAAGTCAGTCTAATAGTAACTGATTCTGGAATATCATGTTATTAGTAACTACATATATTGAAATTGAAATTAGGGTCTAAATGTGACAGTTATCCTTTAAGGCAGTTGTCCTTAGGTGAGTGTTGGGCTTACTGTGACTTATGCGTTGACAGCACAGGATGCAGATGGCAACACTATTGTCAGCAGCTGACACGTTAAAAAAAGCCCACACTGCGGAGCCATGTGCCGGCGTCCTGGGAGCGCCAGATGTGACCGTGCATGGTGGATGGCTTGCTCCAGATTCATTTACAGTCTGCTTTTTGCCTCTTGTGCACTGCGAGTTCTGACTGCTTCTCCTCCTTCTCCTCCCTATCTGCTGCTCCGTCTCTC
Organism: Bufo bufo; assembly: GCF_905171765.1. Taxonomy (NCBI): domain Eukaryota; kingdom Metazoa; phylum Chordata; class Amphibia; order Anura; family Bufonidae; genus Bufo; species Bufo bufo. The sequence continues at coordinate 78,562,769 of NC_053391.1, forward strand.
CCTCTGAACTCCCCTCCTCTTCCTGTCTTCAACATGTCATCATCATCACCTTCACCACCACTGACATTAGAGATCTAGAAGTAGGCAGCAACAGCGGGGACCACCCTCCTTGGGCTGATCTGGGTACTGTCGTCAGACCGCTGGGTGGCGGCCATTGCTACCTCCTCTTCCTCATCCAATGCCAAGAATAGCTGTGCATCGGTAAGGTCTGGGAATGGATGGGAAAATAATTCCTCTGACTCAAGTGGAGGGGCTATGGTGGTGGAGGTGTCTTTGGGGGTGCACACAGCAGAGAGTGAGCAGGGTGCTGATATAAAGGATGAGGAGGGTGCAGAAGCGGAAGGCTGAGTGAGCCACTCAACCAACTCTGGTGCATCCTTTGACGTAATCACATGCACCTTCTTCAACTTCCCACTTAGGCTCCGACCTGGTGCACCTGCCCGACCCCTGCCACCCCTGCGGAATGGCCTGCCTCTTCCTCTGCCTGTCATTTTTAAAATGACCCTGTGACAAAGTCCCTATAGAAGAGCAGTATTTGTGGGAGATGATGTATCGCAGGCCTCAATCAATATTTGTAGAACCCGGTATATCAATACCCTGTATCAGTATTTTGTGGAAACAGGTATATAGAACCCAATAATGAGTATTTGCTGGAAGCCGGTAAATCAAAGCCCTTAATCAATATTTGTGGGAAGCTGGTGTATCGCAGACCTCAATCAATATTTTGTGGAAGCTGGTATATCAATCCCCTCTATCAGTATTTTGTGGAAACAGGTATATAGAACCCAATAATGAATATTTGCTGGAAGCTGGTAAATCAAACCCCTTAATCAATATTTGGTGGAAGCTGGTGCATCGCAGGCCTCAATCAATATTTTTTGGAAGCTGGTGTATCACACCCCTCAATCAGTATTTTGTGGAAGCAGGTATATCACACCCCTTAATCAGTTTTTTTGGGGGGCAACAGGTATATCACACCAGTTGCAATTACTTATTCCAATAGCGTTTGTCCCTCTATCTAGCTGCGGTATCTCAGCAGAACCGCACACAACTACTGCACAATACAAATGTACTATAATATACTTTCTATGTTAGAAGGTATATTATCGGTACATCACACCCCTCAATCAGTTTTTTTGGTGGGGGGCAACAGGTATATCACACCAGTTGCAATTACTTATTCCAATAGCGTTTGTCCCTCTATCTAGCTGCGGTATCTCAGCAGCACCGCACACAACTGCTGCGCAATACAAATGCACTACAATATACTTTCTATGTTAGAAAGTATAAATATATCACACCCCTCTGTATGTCACACCTATCGATAGCACACCTATACTAGTCCTTAAGAGGACTTTTGTGGCCCTATTAGCTAGCGTTTGGTGTCCCAAACAGTTTGTCCCTGCTCCTGTCACCGCCAGATCTCTGAGAAGTTCTGACAGACGTTCTTCAGTACCTCTTTTGTTTTGGTTTCGTTTTGTCATCTCTTCTCCCTCTCCCAGCTGTCATCTATTAGCAGTGATTGCCTCCCTTTATATCCCCTCCCATACTGCCTCACTTTGGGGTTTATACTACTTCCTGGATTGTGCTCACTGCTAGATGCTGCAACTGCTGGTTCCTCAGATAAGTCTATTCCTTTATTTGTGTTTTCCTGTTGGCTTGATTCTAGGTGACCCTGACTCCCTCCGTATTGAGTGCAGGGAGACAGTGGTCGTGTCCCCTCACTATTATATGGTTTTCAGGTGTCACTCAGTCTAGGTACGAGGGCATGCAATTTTCTATCATAAAGATCTTTGCATGGGCTGGGCAGTCAGGGAGAGCTCTAGGGCTTTTATAGGGCTCACCCATATGTTCCTTAGTTTGGGATCAAGTCAGTCGGATCTTTATTTGTGACTTCTAGTTTTCTGCAACACCATCCATGACAGCTCCACACAGCAACCTCTCCCTACACTGGCAAAAAACAAAATGTAAAATGGCTGCAAGATCAGGTATATTTATATGGTAGGGGGTGTGTCCATGTGCTGAAACGTCTCAGTTGGCTGTCCTGTACCACCTGATAGATTTGTCATGGGTTAAAGTTCTGCACAATGCAAAGAATATGGCTCCGGCGGACATCGCCATATGTTCGCCTGTTCAGCAAACCTCGAACGAGCAAAGTTCGCAGCGAAACGACCGCTGGGTGAACCGCAAGGACATCTCTAATACAGTATCACTAGAGACCATAGTAGTACAGTACAGCACCTAAAAGCTAACACTCTACTAAGGATATGAGAATAGTCAGGAAGGGGGCCCACTCATGAAATTCAGTCACTGGGCCCACCAATGTATTAGAATGTCCCTGGTCTTGGCTACAAGGCTCACATGGAGAAACAGTACCCCCTGCAACCCTGACAAAAGGCCTCTCATCAAAGTAAGCACTCTGGCGCTGGCTTGGCTATGATACTAAAATAATTTTCAAGGCCTGTTTAAAAGGTCAAACATTGAGTTAAAGGATAGCTGCTTTCTAAATGGGGACACCGAAGGCACAGCTTTCCATTTTTTTTATTTTTTTTGAAGGTTAGTAGTAATTCTGTAATGATAAGCCCGTTTGAATATATCACCTGCATATTTATTCATTGTTAAGATACTGTCATATGTGATTATATTAATGTTAGATATTTATATGCTGATGACTCATTTCAGACCACACCATTGTGATTAGAGGAAAACATACTACTTCATTTTCATGCATATTATATCACAAGTCATAGTTCAAAATGGGTTCGGCTTATGGAGAAGTCACAATGACTTATATGCTCTAGGCAAGAGTAATTTGCATCCAGTACATTCTCTGCATATGTAAGTGATTGTGCTGAAGGTTATAGTAGAAAAAAATATGTTTTAAATTTCAGTAACACATTGAATTTGCTACAAAATGCAAATGTATGTAGCGGCTACAATGCAGACTGGAAGACGTATGTATGCACTGGATCAGTGGTGGGTAAATGGGAAATGTTTCTGTCGACTGATTTATTGTCTAAGATTGTTGGATAAAGTGCTTACATTGCATGTAATACCAATGATGTCAATGCTAGTTATATTACAGATTTTTGTTGGTAGTGTTGCCACTAAAAATGATAAAATGTCCTAATATATAAGTATAGATTGCATGTCCACTAATCTTCTTGAAAGTGAAGCAGAGGCAGAAATATCTTTTCTCGCCTCGAATGGAGTAATTTGTGGTTGCATAATGTACAACTGTTGTTCATTTACCTGAAGTAAGCCCACCCACTCTCTAGACTATATTAAGTACAGATGAGCAAAGTTTTGAAAAATTTAATTTTGCAACTTCGATGAAGATAGCAAAGAAATTTGATTTGTTCTGAATTACTGAAATTTGACACATCGCTATAGATCAGGTACACTCAGGCCACTCTGACTTAGGGTACGGCCACATGGAGGGGCCATCCTGTGAGCGGGTTGCGGCCGTGCTGTGTTAAAGAACTGTGCAGCCAATTTGCCCACAGTTGTCTTTCTTTTAATAATGAAGACCACACTGTATAGTCCTTCTTCGTTGTTAATGGCCGCGCGGCATCTTTAAACAGGGGCTGTTGCTGGTATAGGATTTGGATGGTTAGGTTAGGAGGACAATATGCATATTATTGCTATTCTTGCCTGCAATCCCCTGCAGATTTTTTGACAGTAAATACAGAATATTAATAATTGGGTATCAAATTTTTTCTAAACTATGGATCAAATTCCAATTCGGATGCCTCAATTCGCTCAACACTAGTCATCAGGAACATCTAGCTACTCTTCTCTCTGCATCTTGCTGACTTTTATAGGATCTAGAGACTTTGAAGGATGATTTGGAAGAAGTAAAGCTCACAAAATATGAAGATGGTCATTATTAAGACCTGGCTTCCCTAAGTGGTGCAGACTGGATGGAATTGGTTGGCAAGCTAGCACCAGAATAATAAAGGCTTCCATCTTATTGATATTGAATTACATTTCTTAGTTTACGGCAGATGTAGGAATAAGTAAACGTAGGAATAAATAAATAAAACGGACGCAGAATAAGTCTCCCTGCCACTCCTTGTACTCTCCCTCTCCAATATTCTTCTATTAATATTTTTCAGCAACACTTTCCCTAGTGCATGCTCAGCTCACAGAACGGCAGAGAGTTTTATAGGGCTGTGACCTCAGAGGCGATTGCTATCTAAAGATTGGCTGGCTGCACGGCATTATGGATAATCTTGAGTTCCTGGGTTTCTTACTTTCACTTTGCAACATGTGCAGCCATTTTAGTAAAACTGATTCGTTACCACGAAGCAAGCGGGAATAAATTTGCTGCAAATCGAAGATTCCCTAAACTTCGGACCAAATTCCACTTCAAATGATTTGCTTCGCTCTACATTAAGCATTGACCAAACCCACCATGACATTACCTCCAGAGGACAAAAGTTGGTGAAACACACATTAGGGTTTCAGGTGGTGGTTTGAGGTGTATTTTGACAAGTACGTATTCTGGTCAGTGTGTATAGACTTTGGGGCAATGTATCAAAGTTCTACATCTGTTTCCTAGTGTAAAAAAAATGTCACAAATTTTGGTAACAAAATTTGCAACTTTTTGTATTTTTTTGCCACCCCCACCACTTTTGAAAAGTGGATGGGAAAATGGACATGGTTAGAAATGTTAAAGGGGTTGTCTGGATTTAGGAGGAAACCAGACAGCCCTCAGGAGCTTCCTGAGTAAATAACTAGTAAGTACTGACCTCAAAGATCCTACACTGCCACTCTGGTTCGCTCAGTTGGGCTGTATTAACCTGGCTGCAGTGGTGTTGTCACAATACCTGACTGCTGCAGCCAGTCACTGGCCTCAGCAGTGCACTTGATGGGGCCAGTGATTAGCTCTAACACTCGTGTGACATGACTTCCTCACTACAGCTGGGTAAATAAAGACCAGCTAGGATAATCAGAGTGATGGTGCAGGATCTGTCAGGTAAGTACTTAACAGTTCTTTAATGCAGGCAAATCCAAAGGGTTTTCTGGTTTCCTCCTGAAACGGGACAATCCCTTTAATGAATTTCAATCCACATTTATCACTGCGACTTTTGTAACAATATTGTAGAATACGGCAGAAAGTCAGTCCAGAAGGGGGGTCGGGTAAACAAAGTGGAGTAACATTTCTAAACAAAAGTATAAGGTTTAAAGTTGGGCCAAACACAGAGCAACATTTGATAAATTTGGCGCCATGTACGGCAAGAGAAAATCAAGCAAAAATTGACTTTAAATATTACTCTCATAATAAATTACTGCTTTTCTCATTTAGGCATAGTGGGGGAGAGATAAGTTAACTGTACCAATATTTATTTAAAGAGTAACAAAACTTTAAAGTAAAATTTTAATAACATGTCCCTTATGCCTTACTAATAGTTTTTCTAATATACTTTATTAATGTATTTTGTATTATTATAACAGTTTCCCCCTCTAAAGCGCACCATTCTCTGTGCATTTAAAACTGACATTTCTGCACACAGCTGACTGCTCAGCGGTGTACGGAGTACGGGCTGTACACACTTTAAGAATGGGGCCACATAAGCAGGAAGTACGGGCAGGAGCACATATTGCTGCTTCTGCCCATGCCCCCCCCATCCCGGAGATTTACCAACTCCTGGCATAGCACATGGGTATACCCTGTACCCATGTCTATGCCAAGATTAGCTAAGCGGAGCAGGCTCCTGCTTCTGCCTGCTTCGCTAAGCTAAGAGCTGACAGACTCTTAGCTTAGAGAAGCAGGCAGAAGCAGGAGCCTGCTCCGCTCAGCTAATACTGGCATAGTACATGGGTACAGGGTACCCATGTGCTATGCTAGGAGTTAGTAAACCTTCAGGGGAACGGCCAGGAGCAGCAATATGTGCTCCTGCCCGTACTCCCTGCTTATGTGGCCCCATTCATAAAGTGTGTTCAACCCATACTCCATACACCGATGAGCAGTCAGCAGTGTGCAGAAATGTCAGTTTTAAATGCACAGAGATTGGTGCGCTTTAGCGGAGGTAAACTGTTATAAAAATACAAAATACATTAATAAAGTATATTAGGAAAACTATTATTAGGGACATGTTATTAAAATTTTACTCAAAAGGGGGAGATTTATCAAGACTTGAGTTTTCAACCCACTGGTTCAACTGAAAAAATGTCTAATTTATGATGATGCACATGACTTGTCATAAATTAAGTGCATCCTCTGGAGGTCTGTACGCCTAGAATGATATATATTCCAGCTCATAGCTATAGATTATCTAGCCTAAGGTGATAATATATCAAGTGGGCTGCACCAGAACAGTAGAGTGATCTCGCCAATGTACTAGTCATTTGCACCAAATTTATGATATGTGTGGGGATTTGCTCTGGTAGTTAGGACTAGCGGATGCAGTATAGAGGCAAAGTACACAGTTCTTGAATCAAACAGCGGTGTTTATTCACACATTGGTGTATAACAAAATGCAGATAAGGTGTATCACAAAACGCAGGTGGCTTGGTGTTTTTTTACACACAAGGAAAGTCCATAAACAATAAAAGTCACCTTTTCTCCAGGGCGTTAATTCACACCCTGTAAGCAGTTCAGCCTCATCAAGTCCATAGGCAGCCTGTTCGCCTTTAGAGGGGCCTGACTCCTCCAGATGGTCTCAAACCTCAAATCCCAGCACAGCCCTCAGTTCACAGCACACAGACTCCTGAGCTCCACTGTCAGAGGGAGGTAAATCCACACACCTGGCAGTGCTGGCTGGTTTCTATGCCTGGCAAAACTCGTCCTGGTACATGGGGAGTAGTCACTCACCCTGCACTTTGACTACTCCCAGTAAGAGCCCTCCAGGATCAGCTATTACAGCCATGCTAACTCTCAAGGTATCAATTAGCAATAGCTGCTGCTGACACATAAAATACCGGCTCTTACTGTACTTCACCGAGGCCAGGAACCTCGTGACACATACCTTCCATCCACGATGATTCCAGGTACCTGTGGCATATTTAGGGTGTTTTTTGCATTGCCTGGCAGTCTGCCTCTACTATGGGTAGCCAGTTGTTATGTGGATTGAATCTATATTTTTAGCAAGACTTTTTGCAAGAGGTGCAAAAAAAATCCCAAGTGTACTTTAGTTCAAGTACAAACTAATGGAATCTTAGTAATAAATAAGATTAGACTTCTGACTGAAAAATCTATTATTTAGTTCAATAGAGTAAACAAATAGTGTGAAACATTTAGTATATTTGTTGTAAAAAATGGCTTCAAACCAAGCAGACAAGAAATTACATATTCATATATTACCCTCTAAATTTATACCACCTATTAGTTGCTTACTTTACGCCACTATCATCAACCATGTAACAAATTTACTAGAGATAAGCGAATTTCTCAAAAATTTTATTCGCCCGGCTAGCCAAATTTTTGGACTGACGTTAAAAAACGGCTATTTCCTGGCTGCAGAGAGCATTTATAGTGGTGTGCCTTTCAGTAACACGCATAGGGAGTCTGGTGTGGTAGTGAAACAATACTGTGAGTCAGTATGACACGCAGATGACAGGCGTCACTCTTAGAATCACTGCACACTTCATTTATTTGGACAGTTACGGGGCCAAAACTGACCTAATAACTCAAGTGTGAACTCAGCCTTACAGGTCAATGTTAGCGTCAAGAAGAAGCGCACAGTTTTTCCCCCCTCTCAGCGGGTGTAAAAAAGGCTGCCACTTTGTACCGGTAGCGAGGGTCCAAAAAGGTGGAGAGCTAGAAGTCACCCTTATGCCGAATGGTGGCAATTTAGCTGTCACTACGCAAGCAAGTGAGCATGCATCAGGCCATTTGTGCAAGTGACTCAGAGGGACTCCCTGCCTCCATCTCCACTGCATACTGCCCCAGTGTGTCTGGGTCCTCTGCCTCATCTTTCTCATTGCCCTGTAGCTCCTCTGGTTGCTCCTGCTACTCCTCTTCTGTCACCTGTGTAGAAAAACCACCCATTTCGCTACACATTGCTTGTGCTCCAATGTCCTCATCCTCCTCCAGTTCAGCCCCCACAGGGCTAATGTGGCCATGAGATCTAGGCGCCTTGTCTCCAGGCCCCTGACCAGCCAGATTTACCAGCATCTGTTCCAGGACATGAAGCAGTGGAATGACGTTGTTCATCCCGTAGTCCTGGCGAGTGACAAATAACGTGGCATCCTCAAAGGGCCTAAGCAAACGACAGGTGTCACGCATGAGCTGCCACTGGCTGACATCAAAGTTGCACAGGGGAGTACTCCTGTCCGCTTGAATTATCAGGAAACCGTTGATAGCCTTTCTCTGTTCATATAATCGGTCCAACATACAGTATGGAGGGGGGAATTCCAACAGGTGGAAATGTCGCATATCAGCCTATGTTGGGGGATGCCTTTCTGCCGATGCAGCTCAAGGAGGGTGTGCTTTGCAGTGTACGAGTGGCTGAAGTGTATGCATAGTTTCCTGGCCATTTTTAGGATGTCTTGCAGAGGGGTGGAAGACTTCAGGAACCGCCTGACAACCAGATTGAACACGTGTGCCATGGCTCAGCCCTCCTTAACGCAGTGCCGACACCATGTTCTTCCCATTGTCGGACACCATGTTCCAATTTTGAGTTGTCGCAGAGAAAGCCAGGATTCTATTTCTTGATAAAGGACATTGAGCAGTTCCTCCCCTGTGTGACTCCGTTCGCCCAAGCAAACGAGGTGCAGAACAGTGTAACTCCATCGTGCACTGCACATGTGGTGTGGTGGAGGAGCACTGTGAATTTTCTCTGCAGTGGAGGCTGAGGAAACGGTGGAGGATGAGGAGACAGAGGCGGATATTGTCGCAGGATCAAGGACGTGAGAACGTGGAGGCGGAAGTGGAGTCACCTGGCCAAGTTGCTGGTGTGGCTTAGCAGGAACCACATTCACCCAGTGGGCTGTATAGGACATATATTGTCCCTGACCGTAGTTACAGCTCCACACGTCAGCATTGCCGTGTACTTTGGCAGACACCGACAGGCTCAAGGACTGGCCCACATTCTGTTATACATATGTGTGCAGGGCTGGTACTGGCTTTTTGGCAAAGAAATTATTACTTAGGACTCTCCACCTCAGCTCGGCACAAGCCATCAGTTCTCTGAAAGGTGCAGAGTCCACCACTTGTAAAGGGAGGGACTGCAGCACCAGCAACTTGAACAAGAGCACATTCAGCTTCTGCGCTTTTGGATGAGTGCACGCATACTGTTGTTTCTTGGCAATCACTTTGGTGATCGATTGCTGATAGAATTTCTGATGAGGAGTGCAATGTGCTAATCCGCAGGGGTAGAACACGTGAGGTTCACGGTGGGCCGAAATCTACAAGACAGTTTATCAGTTACTCACAGTTTAGTAGACACCTCCCTTGGCCAGCAGTGCAGTGAAGGGGAGAACAGCACTTGATTCTCCGGGGCACATTCGATTACAGGGGACACCGGCCAGGTGGTTATTGAGGTGCCCTTGATGGTAAATGGGTTTCTGAGTGCTTGTGCGGCTGGGCCCCTGACCTAGATAGTGTTGTGACGCCAGCACCTTGCAGGTGCAAAATGTTCAGAATGGTAGTGTTATGAAGTTAAAAGAATTAGGCAGGTTTAAATTCAACTGGGAACTTTACTATAACCTGGTTCTTGATAACAGTTTACATCCAGTAATAAAACAGTCTCTGGTATACATGCAAGTTGGATGTGATAAATCCCATTAACAGGCTGTGCTAGTAGTAATGTGTCAGGCTTGGGTAGTTAGTTAGGTACTCACTAATACTTAGCTCCTTGCCTTGCTTCAGTCTCAGTTGAGGTATTTCCCGTCTTGATCTTCTACACAAGTGATACAACAGAACCCTTATCTGTCCTTAGAATAACGGTGAGGCTGCCGGAAGCTAATAAGTCCTTCATCTAGATACAAAGCCGCCTAGAGCCCAGAATAATGGCTTTGTACTTCTTTTGTCTTTATCCAATAATAAACTTGACCAAAAATTCACTTGTTACTCCTGAAGAGTGAATAGTAGAATGTAGACTTTCCTTTGCCTGTCTTCCTGGCTTTGTTACTGAAGTGCACGATGGCTCCTCTGGGCCGTGGAGCCCCAGAGAGAGCTGAGAGGAGAGGGGACCTCTGCTTCCCCCTTAGCCCCTCACTCCATCTCCTTCTTCTTCACAACTCCAAACTCTCAACTCCCTAACTAGGCCTGAACTGCACTATATTTACTGTGGTGCTACCCTCATCTAGTGGTGGATGTATGTAATGCACCTGACAGCCTGGTAAAAAGGGATTTCACATAATAATACAATGCAGCATGATATTACAGAAGACAACAAAAAGCTTTTGCAGTTCCCACATAAGCTAGTGGGACGCTGCATACCCCCTTTGTTTAATATGTGTCGCCCTCGACACATTTTGGACGAAGTCTCCTGAAAAATACAAAAGAGGCAAGCATGCAAACAAGCATACAGGTATAAATAACAAACAGTATGAAAAAGCACATTATAAAAATACACTTTATAGAAAGACACAATAACTTATGTGGTTCACAGCGCAAACTGGGATATGGGACGGCTTTTTTTTTCTGATCTTGCCAGTGAGACAAATGGGTGTTGATCTCACAAACATAATATAAAGTCCATGGCAAAGTCCAAGTAAGTCTTTAGTATATAAAACTTCTAAGTGCAGCAGAATAAGAAAACTGCAAAAAGTCTATTGAATTTGTCACAGAAGAATGTCTTACTGGGTAAAATGACTTTGAACAACATGATAGTCCTGTTGCATAACCCTCATCAACCTAAAGAGAGAATAGGAAGGGAAAAACCCTGCGCAAACCTGGCGCAGCTTGGGCAAAAAAAACAAAGGTTATAAGGCAGGGAGTCCTGAATGTTAAAGGGCCAGCAGGCTGCGCAGTGGCCTAGTAAACTGCCACTTGCCATGGGAAACTGGCATCAGTCCATACTGGGACAAAAAACACTGGCTCCATTTCACAATTGTTGTAGAATGGCCTACAGGCTTACTTACAGATATGGATCCGATGAGGAGGGAACATCTGTGGATAGTGGACTCCCGGAATCCCACTCATCCGGAGAGGAGCCATCAGAGACAGCTCCCATTGAAAAATGTACAGGCATAGGTGGAAACTTTAACTACCTCCGAATCTCATTGAAGATGGTGATCTTCCTTCCGGTCACTGGCTTACTCATCCCTTGCGGACGCTCTTGAAGGGACAAGTTTTGCAGCCCCTGAATGCACCCTTCTTCGCCATTCAGCCTACAGGTAGAAGCGATCCACTTTTTAGGGCGCCTTCTCTGGGATTCGGATCGAGTACCTTGGGACGAGGAAACATTAGTGGGCTGCCCCACTGCATTAGTGCTTGCCGTCCCGGTCGCGTATAGGCACTGCACTGGAGTGGCGGATAGCTTCTGTGGTAAACTCGACCACTCAGGATTAGGGCATCCCTCCTTGACCTTCCTCTGTCTCCGGTTAGAACGTGGCCTACTCCTCGTGGATACCGCTGGCGTCCGGTCTCCTCCTTCGGCAGCGTTGAAAGTAAAGAACTCCCATTGAGCCTGCAGAGGCTCCTCCGTCTTCAGGGCGGCTTTAGGTGGTCCCGACTTCATCCCTTCAGAAGCGATGAGCGACTCCAGCTCTTTGTTGGACCCGGCAGGCACATTTGTTGCCATGCTCACGAGTCTGTCTTCCTGCATGTCTGGAGACAGGAACACATCCAGCAGATTCGTACACTGATCGCATAGACTCCACCTTTTCTGTGGCACGCCCTCTAGGTTCTGCAGCATAGGGGAGGCAGCGCTCATATTGTAATCCATGGTAGTGAAGCGGTGGTGGCGCAGTAGAAATTGGTTTCCCACACTTTTTCAAGGGGCGGCACTCTATTTTCCCGCCATACAGGGTGTTTTGTAGAGTGATGGTGCCACAAATCAGGCCATTTTAGGTTCAAAGTCAAAGTCAATTCAGTCACAGGAAGCAGTTCTAGTGACACAAAAATCTGCGCTTTTCTCAGTTTTGACAATTTCAAAGTAGTCAATTGGCACAATATATCCACGCAGTTTTAAGCAGTTTAAACAGTTCTTCAGCCCAATAAAAACAGTCAAACAATTGGGGCTCATTCACATAAGGCAAAGAGGATATTGATCCTGTTCTTTAAGGCACAGAGGATATAGATCCTGTTCGTGGACGCCAATTTATGCAACGTGTCAGTCTGCTGGGGTAGAACACGTGAGGTTCATGGTGGGCCAAAATCTACAATACAGTTTATCGGTTACTCACGGTTTAGCAGACGCCTCCCTGGGCCAGCAGTGCAGTGAAGGGGAGAACAGCACTAGATTCTGCGGGGCACACTCGATTACAGGGGACACCAGCCAGATGGTGACTGAGGTGCCCTTGATGGTGAATGGGTTTCTGAGTGCGTGTGCGGCTGGGCTTCTGACCTAGATAGTGTTGTGACGCCAGCACCTTGGTGGTGCAAAATGTTGAGAATGGTAGTGGTATGAAGTTAGAAGAATGAGGTAGGTTTAAATCCAACTGGGAACTTTACTATAACCTGGTTCTTGATAACAGTTTACATCCAGTAATAAAACAGTATCTGGTATACATGCAAGTTGGATGTGATGAAACCCATTAACAGGCTGTGCTGGTAGTAATGTGTCAGGCTAGGGTAGTTAGTTAGGTACTCACTAATACTCAGCTTCTTGCCTTGCTTCAGTCTCAGTTGAGGTAGTTCCAGTCTTGATCTTCTACACAAGTGATACAACAGAAACCTTATCTGTCCTTAGAATAACGGTGAGGCTGCCGGAAGCTAATAAGTCCTTCACCTAGATACAAAGGCGCCTAGAGCCCGAAATAATGGCTTTGTCCTTCCTTTGTCTTTATCCAATAATAAACTTGACCAAAAATTCACTTGTTACTCCTGAAGAGTTAATAGTAGATTGTAGAATTTCCTTTGCTTGTCTTCCTGGCTTTGTTACTGAAGTGCACAATGGTTCCTCTGGGCCGTGGAGCCCCAGCAAGAGCTGAGAGGAGAGGGGACCTCTTCCCCCCTTAGCCCCTCACTCCATCTCCTTCTCCTTCACAACTCCCAACTCTCAGCTCCCTAACTAGGCCTGAAATGCACTATATATACGGTGGTGCTACCCCCATCTAGTGGTGGATGTATTTAATGCACCTGACAGCCTGGTAAAAAAGACTTCACATAATAATACAATGCAGCATGATATTACAGAAGACAACAAAGAGCTTTTGCAGTTCCCACATAAGCTAGTGGGACGCTGCAGGGGTAGGAGGAGCAGAAGCAACAGGACCAGCAGATGATGGGAAGGACAGACTTCTCCCTTCGGGTAAGGTAGTGGAGCCTTGACTGCCTGAAATTGGGTGCGTGCCACTGGGTGATGCACCGGTTGCTGCGGCAGGCTGGACAACCACATCGGAGCCACGGTTATCCCAGGCCCTGGCCAGTTTATGGTGACACTGCATATGTTGACACAGGGCCGTGGCACCCTGGCCATGCTTCACCTTCTGCCCACAGATTTTACAAATGGCCATGTTCACCTCCTCCGGCGGCTTAAACAAAAAACTGCTACACCGCCAAGTCGCAATAAAATAAATACGAAATTCTAAAAGAAATACATCATGAATACTTCTACCCCAAACAAGCATATTGTCTATTATAAAAGATATATAGATGATATCTTTATCATCTGGGATGGGAACGAGGAGCAGGCCCAAGAATTCTGCACCCATCTAAATAACACAGATTGGGGAAGCTCTTTCACCCCAAACTTTAATGATAATCAGATAGATTTCTTGGACATCTCCATCACTAATATAGATGGCCACCTCATAAACAAAACATACTTTAAAGCGGTAGACACGAACAGTTACATACATTTTTCAAGCTTCCACCATAAAAAAATGGCTCCAGAATATCCCCTGCAGTCAGTACAAGCGAATCAGACGTAACTGCAGAATGAGGATTTTTTCCAACAAGCAAAAATCATACAAAAAAGATTCAGTGATAATGGATACCCCAAGAAATTAATAAAATATGCCTACGAAAAAAAACGTATCCATTTCACAAAAAACCTGCCTAGAGAGGGGAAAGAAAAAAATGAACCAATCTGAAATGCACCTTGCTCTTATTACCCAATACAATACATCTAATGAAACTATCCGCTCAATACTAGCCAAACATTGGCATATCTTGCAACAGGACCCCTACCATGAAAAATGTCTATCAATACAGCCAAGAATAATCTATAGAAGGGCCCCTACTATCAGGAATATTTTAGCCCCTAGCAAGCCGAAGCAGCACAAGAAAACTCAAAAGGAAAATACACATGATCTGAGAGGTAGTTTTAAATGTGGAACAAAAGGTTACCTGAGTTGTAAGGTCATCACGCATAACCGCACGCAATTTACCTCAAAGAAAAATAGGTCCACGTTTGAGATCATATGACTTGCTAAACATGCTATGTAATATACCTCATTGAGTGTAAATGTGGCCTCCAGTATGTCGGACGCACCACTCAGGCCCTACATAATCGTGTTAATCAACACAGATACAATATTCGTAGACAATACCTCAAACACAGCGTCTCAAGACACTGTGCGTCAACGATAGAGAAAGAGAAACACCCTCTAACAATAACCCCAATTGATTTTATACCTGAAAATCCTTTTAACAGATTTAATACTTTACAGAAAAGAGAGGTATATTGGATATATCAGCTAGATACACCATATGGACTAAATGAGATCTCTGAGACCATACTATAAATATATCCTATTATGCTTTTAAGGTCCATGAAAGTCACCTATCATTCATTTATCATTGCTTTACCTATCCTTATCTCTAATAGAGCCATCTTTACCTCTAGTAGAGTCAATTTTTAGTATATTTATATTTTATCATGAATTTAATATATACACCCTGCACAGAATTATTAGGCAAATGAGTATTTTGACCACATCATCCTCTTTATGCATGTTGTCTTACTCCAAGCTGTATAGGCTCGAAAGCCTACTACCAATTAAGCATATTAGGTGATGTGCATCTCTGTAATGAGAAGGGGTGTGGTCTAATGACATCAACACCCTATATCAGGTGTGCATAATTATTAGTCAACTTCCTTTCCTTTGGCAAAATGGGTCAAAAGAAGGACTTGACAGGCTCAGAAAAGTCAAAAATAGTGAGATATCTTGCAGAGGGATGCAGCACTCTTAAAATTGCAAAGCTTATGAAGCGTGATCATCGAACAATCAAGCGTTTCATTCAAAATAGTCAACAGGGTCGCAAGAAGCGTGTGGAAAAACCAAGGCGCAAAATAACTGCCCATGAACTGAGAAAAGTCAAGCGTGCAGCTGCCAAGATGCCACTTGCCACCAGTTTGGCCATATTTCAGAGCTGCAACATCACTGGAGTGCACAAAAGCACAAGGTGTGCAATACTCAGAGACATGGCCAAGGTAAGAAAGGCTAAAAGACGACCACCACTGAACAAGACACACAAGCTGAAACGTCAAGACTGGGCCAAGAAATATCTCAAGACTGATTTTTCTAAGGTTTTATGGACTGATGAAATGAGAGTGAGTCTTGATGGGCCAGATGGATGGGCCCGTGGCTGGATTGGTAAAGGGCAGAGAGCTCCAGTCCGACTCAGACGCCAGCAAGGTGGAGGTGGAGAACTGGTTTGGGCTGGTATCATCAAAGATGAGCTTGTGGGGCCTTTTCGGGTTGAGGATGGAGTCAAGCTCAACTCCCAGTCCTACTGCCAGTTTCTGGAAGACACCTTCTTCAAGCAGTGGTACAGGAAGAAGTCTGCATCCTTCAAGAAAAACATGATTTTCATGCAGGACAATGCTCCATCACACGCGTCCAAGTACTCCACAGCGTGGCTGGCAAGAAAGGGTATAAAAGAAGAAAATCTAATGACATGGCCTCCTTGTTCACCTGATCTGAACCCCATTGAGAACCTGTGGTCCATCATCAAATGTGAGATTTACAAGGAGGGAAAACAGTACACCTCTCTGAACAGTGTCTGGGAGGCTGTGGTTGCTGCTGCACACAATGTTGATGGTGAACAGATCAAAACACTGACAGAATCAATGGATGGCAGGCTTTTGAGTGTCCTTGCAAAGAAAGGTGGCTATATTGGTCACTGATTTGTTTTTGTTTTGTTTTTGAATGTCGGAAATGTATATTTGTGAATGTTGAGATGTTATATTGGTTTCACTGATAAAAATAAATAATTGAAATGGGTATATATTTGTTTTTTGTTAAGTTGCCTAATAATTCTGCACAGTAATAGTCACCTGCACACACAGATATCCCCCTAAAATAGCTAAAACTAAAAACAAACTAAAAACTACTTCCAAAAATATTCAGCTTTGATATTAATGAGTTTTTTGGGTTCATTGAGAACATGGTTGTTGTTCAATAATAAAATTAATCCTCAAAAATACAACTTGCCTAATAATTCTGCACTCCCTGTATATATATATATATATATATTTTTTATATATATATATAATAAGTATTTATCCTGTATAATTGTACATTATATGCACTGGTGGTTCGGTTCATACCATAGATAATGCTTTTTAATACAGTAATGAATGAGTATATATGAAAAAAAGCTCCTGCATATTGCAGCACACACACATATATACATATATAAAAATTACCAAGAAAAGTCACCAATAAACGCCCCCATAGGCTGAAATTTATTGTGATTCATGCCACATTCCGAAAATATTGTAGATATTTGTCACACTTTTTTCTAGCTGCAAATCAACACTAACACATATAAATATACCATATGATACTATGTCTAATTTAACTGATAGTATGTATCATTGTCTCAATCATAACAACATCACATCAATACCCCATGCTATTACCTGCTCTGCGCTCTCCTCGCTGTCTGTGGGTGATGGATGGGATCCAAGCGCTGCTGACATTGTGATCGCTGATATATCCCACTGACAGCCGGGCACTTGGCTGCCCGTGAGGACGGGGAGCAGTGTGACCTCTTTGAGACCTCTCCTCCTGCTGTCATCATCATGCCTGCTCTGATAGAGGAGTCCATTGAAGAAGCCTAATAAAACAAAGTAATAGATTGTGCTTCCAATAATAGTGCTGCCCATTGGTTATGGACCGCTCTCTCCTGCTCACATAAGCAAGCGCTACCTGTCTTGTTGTATAAATATAATCTTGTTCTGCCCCAGTGTGTACAACACTTTGGAGTAAATAGAACCAGTGAATCTCCTGTCACTCCGATGTTAGATAATACACCACCAATCACCAGCCTGCGATCCTGAGAGGTGATGGTGACATCACCTTTCAGGATCGGCTCTGATTGGCTGCAGGACGGGTGGGAGGTTCAAATTATTGCAGCGCTCCTCTTCTCCTCCTTTCTGTGTCCGGCAACGAGAAGAGAGGAGCCTGCATTCGGATCTTCAGAGCCAGCACCCCCATCTGTGCCCAGCACCCCCTTCGGACCCTCCACAGTGCCATCTGGCACTAAAAGGTATTTAGGGAAAGGTTAGGGACAGGTTAGGTTAGGCAGGGATATTCAGGGAAAGTTAGTGGGAAAAAAAAAAAGTTTTAACTGTTGCATCACCCTAATCGGGTGTCTGGGGTCCACAGCACAGCTGTGTGACCCTAGACCTCCCAGGGGTGCTGCAGATTGCCCCCCCCCCCCCCCACCGCCCACCCCCACATACATTTTTTTGGGCGCAAGCAGATTATTATTTTGTTTCTGCGTACGCCGATAGTGGCCGGGACTCTTAGCGTCCGGTCACTGTTAGCGCATCGCACACCCCACCGCTGATGAGCTTCGGACGGCTGATCAGCGAGTTTGAATTTGTAAGTCCGCGAACACCCGTGCCCCCACACCCACGCACACTAAATAAAGATTTCCACGCACACACACACTCCCCTATGGCCCGCCGGATGTTCTCGGCTGAGGAGGCATACGCCCAGCTTGCCTCCGACTCCGAGAGCCCCAGTGAGGATGAGGATGACCCCACTTTCCTTTTGTCATCTGCGTCCTCGTCATCATCTGGCGATGATGATGAGCCCCCAAGGCGGCGGAGACGCCGCCAGGCGGAGCAAGGGGACCGCCATGCTAGGGACCCTGTGGCCCACACTAGTACGAGAAGCTCTCGGGCCTGTACTAGTTTTCCGGCCCACCAGTTAAGTCCACCTGAGCCCCCTACCGGTGAACTTGCATGGTGTACTCCAGTACATTTTGAGCCTGCGATTCCTGATTTTGTTGCCCAAGCAGGAATCCAGATTCCCACAGTGGGCTTCACTGAATATAACTATTTTACTCTTTTTTTCAGTGACCACTTTGCAAATCTGATGGTGGAGCAAACGAACGTGTTTGCCCAACAGTTCATTGCTCAACACCGGAGCTCCTTTTTGGCTAGGGCCGGTGGCTGGGGTCCGGTCAGTGCAGCCGAGATGAGGACATTTTGGGGCTTCGTGCTGCACATGGGCCTAGTAAAAAAAAACAGTGTCAGGCATTACTGGAGTGGGGACGTCCTCTACCAGACCCCACTTTACAGTATGGCCATGACACGTACCCGGTTTGAGGCCATCTGGAAATGCCTGCATTATGCAGATAATGCAGCATGTCCCCCTCAAGGTGATCCTGCCTATGACCGCCTGTAAAAAGAAATTACAAGTTTCGTGTGTACAAGGGTGAGATTCCCATATTGAACCCCCAGAATGACCCCCCACTCTGGGTGTTAGCGGGAAGCTTGTGTGGGACCTAATGCACCCACTGCTAGATAAGGGTTACCACCTGTACATGGATAACTTTTATACTAGTATCCCCTTGTTCCAGTCCCTGGCCGCCAGATCCACGTCTGCTTGTGGGACTGTGTGGAAAAATCTACGCGGCCTCCCTACCCACCATGTACCTATCCCCAGGGGTGAGACCCGTGCCCTTACCACTGGAAACCTACGATCCTCCAGGAAAGGTAACAGCGACCAGTTAGCCAATTTTAGGTAGGACGCCACCAGGCACCGGTTTGCTGAAAATAACTTTCGCATAGCTGTGTATACACATACATCGGATCTGGAATGCTGCTGATATATCCTTTTTAAACCTGTCACAATTTAGATATTTGTACTAACTTTTTACTAATTTTAATAAACTGAATCTATCTTAGACTATTGACTTTATTTGTCTAATATTTTATAGTTCTACATTCTGGACTTATAGCCCAATACAGGGTGTTTTATCATCACTTTTTCACATTATTTTTCTTTATTCATTTATCCATTTTTCTATTTTACACCACCCACTCCTCTCCCTGTACATTGGGAGTGACCTATATTGATAACGTTTCTATTACTACCCAAATAAATATAGTTTTTATCATATACACACTATCCCTTGTCCTTTGTTGATATCTGCTGGTGACCTCATATAGAGTGCCTGTCTTCCTATGTTCCTTTAATTCCATTTAGCCACTGACATTCGGAAAAAAAAACTATGGTTCTCACACTTGAGACACTAAAACAAAAAACATTTTTTCTTCAAAAATATTATTTTGTAAAACTAAAATAAATTAGAAAAAGTAGACATATTAGGTATCGCCGCGTCCGTAAAAATCTGCTCTATAAAAATACCTCATGACCTAACCCCTCAGATGAACACGGTCAAAAAAATAAAATAAAAACCGTGCAAAAAAAGGTATTTTATTGTCACCTTACATCACAAATAGTGTAGTAGCAAGCGATGAAACAGTCATATGCCCCCCAAAATAGTGCCAATAAAACCATTCTCTTATCCTGCAAAAAATTAGCCCCTACCTAAGATAATCGGCTAAAAACAACAAAAAAAAAAACTACTCTTAGACTATGGAGATACTAAAATGTTTTTTTTTGTTTATAAAAAAGGATAATATAGTGTAAAACCTAAATAAATAAAAAAAAGTTGACATATTAGGTATTGACGCGTCCGTAAGAATCTTCTCTATAAAAATACCCCATGACTTAACCCCTCAGATGAACACGGTCAAAAAAAAATAATAAAAACTGTGCCAAAACAGCTATTTTTGCGCAAATTTTCCATTTTAAACCGTTTTTTCCTGTAACAAAGCAAGGGTTAACAGCCAAACAAAACTTAACATTTATTACCCTGATTCTGCAATTTACAGAAACTGCTGTATGACCAAACGGCAGGGCGCAGAGGGAAAGGAACGCCGTATGGTTTCTGGAAGGCAGATTTTGATGGCCTTTTTTGTTGGCACCATGTCCCATTTGAAGTCCCCCTGATGCACCCCTATAGTAGAACTACACCCCTCAATGTATTCAAAACTGATTTTAGAAATTTTATTAACCCTTTAGGTGTTCCTCAACAGTTTATGGCAAATGGAGATTTAATTTCAGAATTTCTATTTTTGGTAACCTTGCCTCACAAAAATGTAATATAGAGCAACCAAAAATCATATGTACCCTAAAAATAGTCCCAACAAAACTGCCACCTTATCCCGTAGTTTCCAAAATGGAGTCACTTTTATGGAGTTTTTACTCTTGGGGTGCATCAAGGGGGCTTCAAATGGGACATGGTGTAAATAAACCAGTCCAGCAAAATCTGCCTTCCAAAAACCACACGGCGTACTTTTCCCTCTAATCCCTACCGTGTGCCCGTACAGTAGTTTACGGCCACATATGGGGTGTTTCTGCAAACCACAGAATCGGGGCAATAAATATTTAGTTTTGTTTGGCTGTTAAACCTTGATTTGTTACTGGAAAAAATGGATTAAAATGGAATATTAGCCCAAAAATTTAAATTCTGAAATTTAATCTTCATTTGCCAATAACTATTGTGGAACACCTAAAGGGTTAACAACGTTTGTAAAACAGTTTTGAATACCTTGAGAGGTGTAGCTTCTTAGATGGGGTCACTTTTATGGAGTTTCTACTCTAGGGGTGCATCAGGGGAGCTTCAAATGGGACATGGTGTAAATAAACCAGTCCAGCAAAATCTGCCTTCCAAAAACCACACGGCGCACCTTTCCTTCTATGCTCTACCGTGTGCCCGTACAGTAGTTTATGGCCACATATGGGGTGTTTCTGCAAACTAAAGAATCGGGGCAATTAATATTGAGTTTTGTTTGGCTGTTAACCTTTGCTTTGTTACTGGAAAAAATGGATTAAAATTGAAAATTTGCCCAAAAATCGAAATTCAGAAATTTTATCTCCATTTGCCATTAACTCCTGTGGAACACCTAAAGGGTTAACGACGTTTGTAAAATCAGTTTTGAATACCTTGGGGGTGTAATTTCTAGAATCGGGACATTTTTGGGTGGTTTCTATTATCTAAGCCTCACAAAGTGACTTTAGACCTGAACTGGTCCTTAAAAAGTGGGTTTTTGAAAATTTCTGAAAATGTCAAGATTTGCTTCTAAACTTCTAAGCCTTGTAATGTCCCCAAAAAATAAAATGTCATTCTCAAAATGAAAAATAATAACTATTTTTGGAGGTATTACTATCTATTATAAAAGTAGAGAAATTGAAATTTGAAAATTTGCTAGTTTTTCAAAATTTTGGGTAAATTTGGTATTTTTTAATAAATAAAAATGAATTTTTTTTACTCCATTTTGCCAGTGTCATGAAGTACAATATGTGACGCAAAAACAATCTCATAATGGCCTGGATAATTAAAAGCATTTTAAAGTTATTCGCACATAAAGTGACACTAGTCAGATTTGCTAAAAATGGCCTGGTCCTTAAGGTGAAAATGAGCCCGGTCCCTAAGGGGTTAAAATCATACAATGTGATTTCCTGATTTTTTTTTTTTTATTCTGTCTCTCAGTGTGGGAATGCACCTACAATTTGAATTTCAGACCCCTCCATGATTTCTAAGTGGGAGAACTTGCAAAATCGCAGGGTGTTCAAATACTTCTCTTCCTCACTTTATATAAAGAATGACATATATACACTGCTCAAAAAAAGGGAACACACAAAAATAACACATCCTAGATCTGAATTAATTAAATATTCTTCTGAAATACTTTGTTCTTTACATAGTTGAATGTGCTGACAACAAAATCACACAAAAATAAAAAATGGAAATCAAATTTTTCAACCCATGGAGGTCTGGATTTGGAGTCGCACTCAAAATTAAAGTGGAAAAACACACTACAGGCTGATCAAACTTTGATGTAATGTCCTTAAAACAAGTCAAAATGAGGCTCAGTAGTGTGTGTGGCCTCCACTTGCCTGTATGACCTCCCTACAACGCCTGTGCATGCTCCTGATGAGGTGGCGGACGGTCTCCTGAGGGATCTCCTCCCAGACCTGGACTAAAGCATCTGCCAACTCCTGGACAGTCTGTGGTGCAACGTGACGTTGGTGGATATTATTATTATTTATTATTAAAGCGCCATTCATTCCATAGCGCTGTACATATGATGAGCGGTGCACATACATAATACAGACAACTGCACTAATCATAAACAAGACAAGTTACAAACTGGTACAGAAGGAGAGAGGGCCCTGCCCGTGAGGGCTTACAATCTACATGATATGGGAGAAGGACACAGTAGGTGCGAGTTAAGTTGGTCATGGCGGTATAGAGGCAGCAGGGTCACTGGTTGTAGGCTTGTCTGAAGAGGTGGGTTTTCAGGTTTCTTTTGAAGGATTCCAATGTAGGTGAGAGTCTGATATGTTGGGGTAGCGAGTTCCAGAGTATGGGGGATGCACGGGAGAAATCTTGGAGTCGATTGTGGGAAGAGACAATAAGAGTAGAGGAGAGAAGGAGGTCTTGTGAGGATCGGAGAGTGTGTGTGGGGATAACATAGTAACATAGTAACATAGTAACATAGTACATAAGGCCGAAAAAAGACATTTGTCCATCCAGTTCGGCCTGTCATCCTACAAGTTGATCCAGAGGAAGGCAAAAAAAACCTGTGAGGTAGAAGCCAATTTTCCTCACTTTAGGGGAATAAAAAATTCCTTCCCGACTCCAATCAGGCAATCAGAATAACTCCCTGGATCAACAACCCCTCTCTAGTAGCTATAGCCTGTAATATTATTACACTCCAGAAATACATCCAGGCCCCTCTTGAATTCCTTTATTGTACTCACCATCACCACCTCCTCAGGCAGAGAGTTCCATAGTCTCACTGCTCTTACCGTAAAGAACCCTTTTCTATGTTTGTGTACAAACCTTCTTTCCTCCAAACGCAGAGGATGTCCCCTCGTCACAGTCACAGTCCTGGGGATAAATAGATGATGGGATAGATCTCTGTACTGCCCCCTGATATATTTATACATAGTAATTAGATCTCCCCTCAGTCGTCTTTTTTCTAACGTGAATAACCCTAATTTTGATAATCTTTCAGGGTACTGTAGTTGCCCCATTCCAGTTATTACTTTAGTTGCCCTCCTCTGGACCCTC
Organism: Bufo bufo; assembly: GCF_905171765.1. Classification (NCBI taxonomy): domain Eukaryota; kingdom Metazoa; phylum Chordata; class Amphibia; order Anura; family Bufonidae; genus Bufo; species Bufo bufo. The sequence goes on from NC_053391.1 coordinate 78,586,218, forward strand.
TCCAGCTCTGCTATGTCTGCCTTGTTTACAGGAGCCCAGAACTGTACACAGTACTCCATGTGTGGTCTGACCAGTGATTTGTAAAGTAGTAGGAATATGTTCTCATCACGGGCATCTATGCCCCTTTTGATGCAACCCATTATCTTATTGGCCTTGGCAGCCGCTGCCTGACACTGTTTTTTGCAGCTTAGTTTGCTGTTTATTAAAATTCCTAGATCCTTTTCCATGTCAGTGTTACCGAGTGTTTTACCATTTAGTATGTACGGGTGACTTGCATTATTCCTTCCCATGTGCATAACTTTACATTTCTCAGTGTTAAACCTCATCTGCCACTTATCTGCCCAAGCCTCCAATCTATCCAGATCCCTCTGTAGTAATATACTGTCCTCTTCAGTGTTAATTACTTTACACAGTTTAGTGTCATCTGCGAAAATTGATATTTTACTATGCAAGCCTTCTACAAGATCATTAATAAATATATTGAAGAGAATAGGGCCCAATACTGACCCCTGAGGTACTCCACTAGTGACAGTGACCCAATCTGAGTATGTACCGTTAATAACCACCCTCTGTTTTCTATCATTGAGCCAGTTACTTACCCACTTACAGACGTTTTCTCCAAGTCCGTGCATTCTCATTTTATATACTAACCTTTTATGAGGTACAGTGTCAAATGCTTTGGAGAAGTCCAGATACACGACATCCATTGATTCGCCGCTGTCAAGTCTAGTACTTACCTCCTCATAGAAACTGATTAAATTAGTTTGACATGACCGATCCCTCACGAAGCCATGCTGATATGGCGTTATTTGCTTATTTCCCATAAGATGCTCTAACATAGCATCTCTCAGAAAACCTTCAAACAGTTTACCCACAACAGATGTTAAACTTACCGGCCTATAGTTTCCAGGCTCTGTTTTTGGACCCTTTTTGAATATTGGCACCACATTTGCCATGCGCCAATCCTGTGGGACATTCCCTGTCAGTACAGAGTCCGCAAATATCAGAAATAAGGGTCTGGCTATGACATTACTTAATTCCCTTAGGATACGGGGGTGTATGCCATCCGGTCCTGGCGATTTGTCTATTTTGATTTTTTTAAGTCGCTGTTGTACTTCTTCCTGGGTCAGACAGGACACTTTTAATGGCGAATTTATTTCAGCATTCAGCATTTCATCTGACAGTTTATCTTCCTCAGTGAATACCTTGGAGAAAAAAATATTTAACAGCTTTGCTTTCTCCTCGTCGCTCTCTGCGACTCCCCCCTCATTACTCTTTAAAGGGCCGACACCTTCAGATTTATACTTTTTAACATTTATATAATTGAAGAACATTTTAGGGTTAGTTTTACTCTGTTTGGCAATTAATCTCTCGGTCTCTAGTTTGGCCGCTTTTATTTGTTTTTTACATGTTCTGTTTTTTTCCTTATAGTTTTTCAGTGCTTCCGTGCTACCCTCCTGTTTTAGGGTTTTATATGCTTTCTTTTTGTCATTTATTGCTTTCTTTACAGTTCTGTTTATCCACATTGGTTTCTTTTTGTTCCTTAACCTTTTATTCCCATACGGTATGTACCTCTCACAATGAGATTTTAGGATGTTTTTAAAGATATCCCATTTTTTGCCTGTATTTTTATTTTTGAGGACTTTGTCCCAGTTAGTTAGGCCTATGGCCTCTCTTAGTTGGCTAAATTTAGCTTTTTTGAAGTTTGGTATTTTTGTTTCTCCCTGTAGAAACGCTCTTTTGAATGATAATTGGAAGGTTATTACTTTATGGTCACTATTTCCCAGGTGTCCCCCAACCTGCACGTCTGTTGTTCTGTCAGGTCTATTGGTTAATATTAAGTCCAGTATGGCCGTCCCTCTAGTCGGGTCCTGAACCAGTTGGGAGAGATAATGGTCTTTGGTTATTGCCAAGAATCTGTTTCCTTTATGAGATATACAAGTTTCAGTTTCCCAGTCTATATCTGGGTAGTTGAAGTCCCCCATAATAACCACCTCATTATGATTTGCCGCCTTGTCTATCTCGTTTAGTAGTAGATTTTCTGTGGACTCTGGTATATTAGGTGGTTTATAGTAGACTCCTATTAGTAATTTATTGTTGTTTTTAGCTCCATGTATCTCTACCCACAGTGACTCCACATGTTCATGTCCCTCACTTATATCTTCACGGAGTGTGGGCTTTAGACAAGATTTTACATAAAGGCAGACCCCTCCACCTCTCCGGTTTTGACGATCCTTTCTGAACAGACTGTAACCTTGTACATTAACTGCCCAGTCATAGCTATCATCCAGCCATGTCTCAGTTATTCCCACTATGTCATAGTCCTCCTCACACATCACTAATTCCAGTTCACCAGTTTTATTAGTCAGACTTCTGGCATTAGTATACATACATATGAGAGGTTTATGTATATTTTTTACCCTACACCTTTCCTTCTGAACTGTTCTTGTCCCTCCTTCCATTTCTCCCCCAGTCCCACTACCTTGCCCCCGGTCTCTATCTGCACTATCTTCCCCTTCTATAGTGTAATTACCCTCCCCCCCAGTCCCTAGTTTAAACACTCCTCCAACCTTCTAGCCATCTTCTTCCCCAACACAGCTGCTCCTTCCCCATTGAGGTGCAGCCCGTCCCTACGATAGAGGCTGTAGCCGACAGCGAAGTCGGCCCAGTTCTCCAGGAACCCAAACCCCTCCATCCTACACCAGTTCTTGAGCCACTTGTTAATTTCCCTAATCTCCCGCTGCCTTTCTTGTGTGGCCCGTGGTACCGGTAGTATTTCGGAAAATACTACCTTTGAGGTCCTTGCCCTAAGCTTTTGCCCTAAATCCCTGAAATCATTTTTAAGGACTCTCCACCTACCCCTAACTTTGTCATTGGTTCCGATATGGACCATGACCGCTGGATCTTCTCCAGCCCCTCCCAGTAATCTGTCAACCCGATCCGCGATATGTCGAACTCTAGCGCCAGGAAGACAGCACACTGTTCGGCGATCACGGTCTTTGTGACAGATTTCCCTATCTGTTCCCCTAATAATTGAGTCTCCCACTACCAGCACCTGTCTGGCCTGCCCTGCTCTCCTGGTCCCCTGCTTACCGGAGCTGACATTCCCCTGACTGGCAGAGGAAGTGTCCGGCTGCGGCAGTGCCGTCCCTGGACTGACATCCCCCTCATCTGCCAAACGTGCAAACTTGTTGGGGTGTGTCAGATCAGGGCTAGCCTCCCTGGCACTCTTCCCTCTACCCCGCTTTCTAAATGTTACCCAGCTAGCTACCTCACTTTCCTCAGCCTCCTCTCTGTCACCCTCTCCCTCATCTACCCCAAAGAGTGCTTGCTCGGTGAGAAGCAAACTTTTTTGCAAATTGTCAATGCCTCTCAGTGTTGCAACTTGCCCATTTAGAGACTCGATTAGCGATTCCAAACGGGTAATTTGCTCACATCTTGAACAAAGAAATTCACCCTGGAACGGCTGTTCCAGGACTGCATACATCATGCAAGATGTGCACTGGACTGCGTTGTCAATTGTGCAACACATACTAAATGGGGATTACACCACAAAAGAAAAAAATACAATACAATGTAGTAATAATATACAGGCTAATTGCAGTCCCCCTCCGAAGTCCCTGAATCTAAAGTCACTTAATCTTAAGTCACACACTTACACAACCACGCGTCGCGGTCAAACTCGCGTTATATATCTGCTTATATTAATATAAATGCAGCTCACTGCACCAGCCTGGTTTGCTTCCCCTCTGGAATCAAAAAGGCTGTGCTGTTCTTACTGCTGAGTTTTTAAAGTCTCCTAATTAGACAGCCACACCCTAATTAAACAGCCACACCCTAATTGCTCACCTGTGCAACCCCTGGAGAAAGAAAAAAAAAAAGTGTTATCACAGCACAAAATACAGTCAAACACAGCCACTTATCAATGTCCACAAATAATTTAGCTCTCAGATACTCCCTCACTTAATCTTAAGTCACACACTTACACAACCACACTTAATCAACCACGCGTTGCGGTCAAACTCGCGTTATATATCTGCTTATATTAATATAAATGCAGCTCACTGCACCAGCCTGGTTTGCTTCCCCTCTGGAATCAAAAAGCATGAGGGATGTATCGGGAAAGTAGCTCAGAGATGTAGGGAGGGGACAGGTTATGGACGGCCTTGTATGTATTTGTTAGTACTTTGAAGTGAATTCGCTGGGCAATGGGGAGCCAGTGAAGGGATTGGCAGAGGGGAGAGGCAGAGGAGTAATAGGGTGAGAGGTGGATTAGTCGGGCAGCAGAGTTGAGGATAGATTGGAGGGGTGCGAGAGTGCTAGATGGAAGGCCACAGAGGAGAATGTTGCAGTAGTCTAGGCGAGAGATAATGAGGGCATGTACAAGAATTTTCACAGATTCAAAGTTAAGGAAAGCACAGATGCGAGAGATGTTTTTGAGTTGGAGGCGGCAGGTGGTGGAAAGAGCTTGGATTTGCGGTCGGAAGGAAAGTGCAGAATCCAAGGTCACTCCAAGGCAGCGGACTTTGTTGACCGGGGAGAGTGTGCAGCCATTGATCATGATAGATAGGTCTGTTGAAGGGGTTGAAGAAGATGGGGGAAAGATTATGAATTCTATCTTATCCATGTTAAGTTTTAGAAAGCGAGAGGCGAAGAAGGATGATATAGAAGATAGACATTGTGGGATTCTTGATAGTAAGGTGGTGATGTCTGGACCAGAGAGGTAGATTTGTGTCGTCAGCGTAGGAGTGATACTGAAAGCCATGGGACTCTATGATCTGTCCCAGGCCAAAGGTGTAGATAGAGAAGAGCAGGGGTCCTAGGACAGAGCCTTGCGGGACACCAACAGAGAGGGAATGAGACGAGGAGGTGGTGCGAGAGTGGGAGACGCTAAACGTCCGGTCTGTGAGGTATGATGTGATCCAGAAGAGGGCCAGGTCGGTGATGCCAAGAGATGAGAGCGTTTGCAACAGAAGGGAGTGGTCAACAGTGTCGAAGGCAGAGGACAGGTCAAGGAGAAGGAGGACAGAGTATTGTTTCTTGGTTTTGGCTGTCAGTAGGTCATTGGTGACTTTGGTAAGGGCAGTCTCGGTCGAGTGGTGGGGTCGGAACCCAGATTGTAGGCGGTCAAAGAGGGAGCAGGAGGAGAGGTGGGAGGACAGTTCTGAATGGACATGTTGTTCAAGTAGCTTTGAGGCATACGGAAGAAGTGATATGGGGCGATAATTGGACAAGGAAGATGGGTCAAATGAAGGCTTTTTGAGGATGGGTGTAATGGTAGCATGTTTAAAAGCAGAGGGGAAGACACCAGAGTTTAGTGATAGGTTGAAGAGATGAGTTAGGGCTGGGATAAACACTGTGGTGAGGTTAGGGATGAGGTGGGATGGGATTGGGTCAAGTGCACAGGTGGTCAGATGAGATTTGGAGAGTAGAGTGGAGAGTTTTTCTTCTGTAATGGTGGAGAAGCGGGTTTTGGGAGAAGAGGACCGAGCCGTTGTGTAGAGGGTCTGTGGGGACTGTGTGGTGAAGCTTTCTCTGATGTGGACTATCTTTTGTTTGAAATATTTGGCAAAGTCCTCAGCTGAGAAGAGAGGAGAGGGTGGGGGCGCTGGGGGACGGAGAAGGGAGTTAAAAGTGCTAAAAAGTTGTTTAGGGCTGTGTGACAGGGAAGATATGAGAGATGAGAAGTAGGCCTGTTTTGCATCAGCGAGTGAGGATTTAAATATGAGGAGGGATTGCTTGTATGCGGTGAAATGATCTTTAGAGTGGGATTTCTTCCATTGCCGCTCAGCAGCCCTGGAAGCTTGTCTGAGTTTTTTGGTCAGGTTGGTGTGCCAGGGTTATCTGTTGATTTTTCGGGTTTTGTTGTGTGTGAGAGGGGCAACAGTGTCCAGAGCTGTACTTATTGTGTTGTTATATAGGGTGGTAGCAGCTTCTGGGTCTAGGAGGGAGCAGATGGTAGAGAGTGAGAGAAGAGAGTCGGAAAGCAAGCGAAAGTCGAGATGTTTAAGGTTCCTGCGGGGGTGTGTTAGTGTGTGGACCGGGGGAGCAGCAGAAGAGACCAGTGAACAGAAGGTGAGTAGGTTGTGGTCGGATAGGGGGAGAGGCGAATTAGAAAGGTTAGATAGGGAGCAGATGCGGGTAAAGATCAGATCCAGAGTGTGACCATCTCTGTGGGTGGGAACTGAAGACCACTGTGATAGGCCGAAGGAGGAAGAGAGTGACAGGAGTTTAGAGGCGGCCAAGTGGCATGTGTCAATAGGGATGTTGAAGTCACCCATGATGATAGTGGGGATGTCGGCAGAAAGAAAGTGTAGTAGCCAGGTGTTAAAGTGGACAAGAAAGATGGTGGCTGGGCCTGGAGGGCGGTAAATGACGGCTACTTGAAGGTTGGAGGGAGAGTAGATGCGAACAGAGTGTACTTCAAATGAGGTGAGTGTAATGGAGGGTGGCAGTGGAATTGGGCTGTAGGAGCAGGTGTCTGATAGGAGGAGACCAACTCCTCCACCATGTTTGCAGCCGCGGCGGGGGGTGTGAGTGAATTGAAATCCACTATAAGAGAGTGAAGCAGGGTAGGAGGTGTCTGAGGGTGTCAGTCATGTTTCAGTGAGACCCAGAAAGGAAAGGTTTTTAGAGATGAAAAGTTTGTGAATGTACGACAGTTTTTTTACAGACAGAGCGCGCGTTCCATAATGCTCCTGCAAGAGGAACCAAAGGAGCAGGGGTCAGAGGAATGGTTATTAGGTTTAAGGGGTTGCAGAAATTTGTAGAAGGAGATTTGTAGTGGGACATGGAGGTGATAGTGGGGATTTGCTGAGGGGGTCCTGGATTTGGAGAGATATCACCAGCAGTAAGGAGAAGCAGAGAAAGTGTTAATAGATGAGAATAAGAGAGTGCATGAGGAGTGTGTGTGTTTGGGAAGGAAGTGTTTTATGTTGGCAAACAGGTTTGTGCAAGCGATCAGATGAGAAGGTAAAATGTAGGAAGAGATGAATAGTTCCTTGCTGGGTGAATGGATGTGGGGGTATTTCAGGAGGTGTTGGAAAAGTAGGAAGAGTAAGAGGAAAAATTGAAACATTGTTTACATTAACTATGTCTGTGTTTACCTGTGGTCCCCTTCTGGTCCAATTCTGGTATAATTCAGTCTGTGCACTTAAGAGTGGCACTTGAGAGATGTGGCATTTGGAAAGACCAAGGTCTGAAAGACCTAAGGACTTAGATTTATACCACTCAGTGTTCAATCAGGTGTGACCAAGAGGGGAGGGGGCTACATATGGCCTAATCAAGGGGCACAAGGGGCACCAGATACAGGGGTGAAATAGTCAATGCAAACAAATACTCAATAAATCTAGCAGGGAAGGAGACATTAATGCTTCAGAAAAGACATACCAGGATTTAGAAGGAGAGATGAGAGGGGGTGGACAAGATCAGACTGTGGAAAAGCTGGGTGTAGCAGTTAGGTTCAATGCAGACATACCTGTGGGCATTGTAGGTCTCCAGCCTGCCCAGGGCAGAGCTGGGTCTCAGCTTCATGTACTGATACATGGTTTTTATAGTCCACTTGGAAACAACTCTTCTGTCATCCTGGTGCACTTGTCTTGATGGTAGCAGAGGTCACTTAGCAGGGATGCTATATCCAGCCCCTCTCCACTGCAGGGGGATGTGCTGCTGAGTCAATTGTGGATATCCAAGCCCCTCCAAGAGAGATTTCCGCCAGCCTCCTCTCTCCTCCCTGTGCTGCTGCTCGGATAGAGCGAGACATGATGTCCCAGATGTGCTCAATGGGATTCAGGTCTGGGGAACGGACGGGCCAGTCCATAGCATCAATGCCTTCGTCTTGCAGGAACTGCTGACACACTTCAGCCACATGATGTCTAGCATTGTCTTGCATTAGGAGGAACCCAGGGCCAACCGCACCAGCATATGGTCTCACAAGGGGTCTGAGGATCTCATCTTGGTACCTAATGGCAGTCAGGCTACCTCTGGCGAGCACATGGAGGGCTGTGCGGCCCTCCAAAGAAATGCCACCCCACACCATTACTGACCCAATGCCAAACCGGTCATGCTGGAGGATGTTGCAGGCAGCAGAACGTTCTCCACGGCGTCTCCAGACTCTGTCACGTCTGTCACATGTGCTCAGTGTGAACCTGCTTTCATCTGTGAAGAGCACATGGCGCCAGTGGCGAATTTGCCAATCTTGGTGTTCTCTGGCAAATGCCAAACGTCCTGCACGGTGTTGGGCTGTAAGCACAACCCCCACCTGTGGACGTCGGGCCCTCATATCACCCTCATGGAGTCTGTTTCTGACCGTTTGAGCAGACACATGCACATTTGTGGCCTGCTGGAGTTCATTTTGCAGGGCTCTGGCAGTGCTCCTCCTGTTCCTCCTTGCACAAAGGCGGAGGTAGCGGTCCTGCTGCTGGGTTGTTGCCCTCCTACGGCCTCCTCCACGTCTCCTGATGTACTGGCCTGTCTCCTGGTAGCGCCTCCATGCTCAGATCAGATACCGTCGTAGTTCCGTCCATAAACAATACCGACCGGCGATCCAGCGGCGTTATTCCCATGACCCGCCGAGCTTCCGGGAAACCAAACTCTTTGGGTTCTGGGAGGAGTATGATTGCAAAGTTGAAACTTAAAGAAATTGACGGAAGGGCACCACCAGGAGTGGAGCCTGCAGAAAAATTTGACTCAACAGGGGAAACCTCACCCGGCCCGGACACGGAAAGGATTGAAAGATTGATAGCTCTTTCTTCATTCTGTGGGTGGTGGTGCATGGACATTCTTAGTTGGTGGAGCAATTTGTCTGGTTAATTCCGATAACGAACGAGACTCCTCCGTGATAACTAGTTACGCGACCCCCGGCGGTGAGGATTGTGTTGACCAGACTCTTGGATAATAAGACTGGACTTATAGGTGAGGGCCTGCTGGAGAGCTGACCCTCTAAAAAATGATATGTGAGGGCCTGCAGGTGAGCTGACCCTGAAAAACATTATATGCGTGGGCCTACAGGTGAGCTGACCCTGTAAAAGATTGTAGGTGAGGGCCTTCTGGTAAGCTGACCCTCTAAAAAATGATATGCCAGGGCGTGCAGGTGAGCTGACCCTGTAAAACATTATATGCGTGGGCCTGCAGGTGAGCTGACCCTGTAAAAGATTGTAGATGAGGGCCTGATGGTGAGCAGACCTTCTAACAAATTATATGCCAGGGCCTGCAGGTGAGCTGACCCTATAAAGCATTATATGCGTGGACCTATAGGTGAGCTGACCCTGTAAAAGATTGTAAGTGAGGGCCTGCTGGTGAGCTGACCCTCTAAATAATTATATGCCAGAGCCTACAGGTGAGCTGACCCTTTAAAACATTATATGCATGGGCCTGCAGGTCCGATGACCCTGTAAAAGATTATAGGTGAGGGAATGCTGGTGAGCTGACCCTCTAAAAAATAATATGCCAGGGCCTGCAGGTGAGCTGACCCTGTAAAACATTATATGCGTGGGCCTGCAGGTGAGCTGACCCTGTAAAAGATTGTAGGTGAGGGCCTTCTGGTGAGCTGACCCTCTAAAAAATTATATGTCATGGCCTGTAGGTGAGCTGACCCTGTAGGTGAGGGCCTGCTGGTGAGCTGACCCTCTAAAAAATTATATGCCAGGGCGTGCAGGTAAGCTGACCATGTAAACCATTATATGCATGGGCCTGCAGGTGAGCTGACCCTGTAAAAGATTGTAGATGTGGACCTGCTGGTGAGCTTACCCTCTAAATAATTATATGCCAGGGCCTACAGGTGAGCTGACCCTGTAAAAGATTATAGGTGAAGGAATGCTGGTGAGCTGACCCTCTAAAAAATTATATGCCAGGGCCTGCAGGTGATCTGCCCCTGTAAAACATTATATGCGTGGGCCTGCAGGTGAGCTGACCCTGTAGGTGAGGGCCTGCTGGTGACCTGACCCTCGAAAAAAATTATATGTCATGGCCAGCAGGTGAGCTGACCCTGTAAAACATTATATTCATAGGCCTCCAGGTGAGCTGACCCTGTAGGTGAGGGCCTGCTGGTGACCTGACCCTCTAAAAAATTATATGCCAGGGCTTCAGGTAAACTGACCCTGTAAAAAATTATATGCGTAGGCCTGCAGGTGAGCTGACCCTATAAAAGATTGTAGGTGAGGGCCTTATGGTCAGATGACCCTCTGAAAAATTATATGCCAGGCCTGCAGGTGAGCTGACCCTATAAAATATTGTATGCGTGGGTCTGCAGCTGAGCTGACCCTGTAAAAGATTATAGGTGAGGGCCTGCTGGTGAGCTGACCCTCTAAAAAATTATATGCCAGGGCCTTTAGGTGAGATGACCCTGTAAAACATTATATGTGTGGGCCTACAAGTGAGCTTTCCCTGTAAAAAATTGTAGGTGAGGGCCTGCTGGTGAGCTGACCCTCTAAAAAATTATATGCCAGGGCCTGATCTGACCCTGTAAAACATTATATGCGTGGGCCTGCAGGTGAGCTGACCCTGTAAAAGATTGTAGGTGAGGGCCTGCTGTTGAACTGACCCTCTAAAAAATATATTCCAGGGCCTGCAGGTGAGCTGACCCTGTGAAATATTATATGCATGGGTCTGCAGCTGAGATGACCCTGTAAAAGATTATAGGTGAGGGTCTGCTGATAAGCTGACCCTCTAAAAAATGATATGCCAGGGCCTTCAGGTGAGCTGACCCTGTAAAACATTATATGCGTGGGTCTGATACATGGATTGAAAGATGAAAAACAGCATGGGTTTACTTCAGGGAGATCATGTCAAACTAATCTTATTGATTTTTTTGATTGGGTGACTAAAATAATAGATGGCGGAGGTGCAGTAGACATAGCTTATCTAGACTTTAGTGAGGCTTTTGATACTGTCCCACATATAAGGCTTATCAATAAATTGCAGTCTTTGGGTTTGGACTTCCATATTGTTGAATGGATTAGGCAGTGGCTGAGGGACAGACAACATAGGGTTGTAGTCAATGGAGTATATTCAGACCATGGTCTTGTTACCAATGGGGTACCTCAGGGATCTGTTCTGGGACCCATATTGTTTAATATCTTTATCAGCGAAATTGCAGAAGGCCTCGATGGTAAGGTGTGTTTTTTTGCTGATGACACAAATATTTGTAACAGGATTGATGTTCCTGGAGGGATACACCAAATGGAAAAGGATTTAGGAAAACTAGATGAATGGTCAAAAATCTGGCAACTAAAATTTAATGTTGATAAGTGCAAGATAATGCACCTGGGGCGTAAAAACCCAAGAGCAGAATATAAAATCTGTGATACAGTCCTAAGGGATTTAGAGGTCATTATTTCAGAAGACTTAAAGGTAGGCAGACAATGTCATAGATCAGCAGGAAATGCTAGCAGAATGTTTGGGTGTATAGGGAGAGGCATTGCCAGTAGAAAGAGGGAGGTGCTCATGCCGCTCTACAGAGCACTAGTGAGACCTAATTTGGAGTATTGTGCTCAGTACTGGAGACCATATCTTCAGAAGGATATTGATACTTAGGAGAGAGTTCAGAGAAGAGCTGCTAAACTAGTACATGGATTGCAGGATAAAACTTACCAGGAAAGATTAAAGGACCTTAACATGTATAGCTTGGAAGAAAGACGAGACAGAGGGGATATGATAGAAACTTTTAAATACATAAAGGGAATCAACAAGGTAAAAGAGGAGAGAATATTTAAAAAAAGAAAAACTGCTACAAGAGGACATAGTTTTAAATTAGAGGGGCAAAGGTTTAAAAGTAATATCAGGAAGTATTACTTTACTGAGAGAGTAGTGGATGCATGGAATAGCCTTCCTGCAGAAGTGGTAGCTGCAAATACAGTGAAGGCATTTAAGCATGCATGGGATAGGCATAAGGCCATCCTTCATATAAGATAGGGCCAAGGGCTATTCATAGTATTCAGTATATTGGGCAGACTAGATGGGCCAAATGGTTCTTATCTGCCGACACTTTCTATGTTTCTATGTTTCTATGTATGCAGGATGTGTGGGCAGAAAGTGAGACGCAGCATAGGTGCTAATGTTGGCACGAAGGCCTGCGTCAACGCATGGAGCGTCACTATAAAGTAGTGTGGGAAAACCGTGCTACTCATTTAGTGTTACAGTCTGATGCAGCAACTGTGTATCTCCCACCGCCCCCTCCCTCCTTTCCAGCAGTAGGGGCTAGAAAAGTTGTCATTCCTTCCCATTGACTTCAGTGTCATCTACTTCTCCTGATGCTCCTCCTCCTACTCCTGGTCACTTGTTTTGACAACAATCGATCACTGATGTGATTGCAAAAAGACAACAGTATGTGTGCACTCATCTATCTGTGCCGAAGCTTAACGTGCACCTGATCAAGTTGTACTACAGTCCTTCCCTTTCCATGTAATTGACTATGGAAGTAGTATATAATAGAATATGGAAATCATTCTTTTTTTATGAACCCCTTAGGACGGCCAGGTCGCAGCGATGACCATCCTCATCTTTTGCTGGCTTTACTTCTCCAAAATCATCTTTTGCAGTCTCCATGTCCAAAAAAAAGTTAGCAAGATGCAGAGAGAGGAGGAGCTGGATATTCCTGATGACATATTATCGGTATTAGATGATGTGGAAAAGGAGGAAAAGCATATGACAGAATAAGGGTTCTTCTACCTGTAGGGCAGTAGAGCGGTTGGGGTTTGAGAAGTGGGTTCGCAACTTGGGGGTGGGATGGGCTTTCTTCTTGTGTCACTCTGGGAATGCCCCATGACCATTTTTCTCTCCTCTTTTATCAGTTGGTTGGATCCAACTGCCGGTCACCTGCTGCACCACGTACTCTTCATATGTAGTTTCAGGATGCAAGGGTTAAAGCTAAGTATAACCTTCATTTTCAGGCTACTGTCCCTTTTGGCAATAATTCCGTGAACATGTTTGATCCATCCACCATGTTTGGCTCATCTGGTATTAACTCTAATACATGTTTAAAGAGAAATACCATCCAATTCATAGCGTATATTTGTAAATGTTTTGATTTTACATTTGGAATATGGAAATCATTCCTTTTTTAAAGGGATTCATGTCTACAGTTAAAAAATAATTTCTGTTATTTCAGTAGTTTTTCCATTTGACAGAACAGAGCCATTTACAATTTGAATGTGTACATTTTTATATTTATTCTCCCATCCACCCTTATTCACTGCCCAACACAGAATGATTTTCTAGTCATTCTGCAAGGGCACCTCCCTGCCTGCTGCGGCACTGATTGGCTCATGCAGGATGTCTGTCGGCCAGTGAGCCCTCGCCCCCATTTCCTCTCAGGGTCATGTGAGTATGCTTCTTCTTCCTCCCGCTTGATTTTTCTGCTGCACGCTCTTTTACTAGATTTGTCTGAAGTGAACCTAAAAAGCTTCAGGTTCATCTTGCAAACACATTTTTGGGAAGTTTTTAACAAATAACATAGTAATATAGTACATAAGGCCAAAAAAAGACATTTGTCCATCCAGTTCGGCCTGTTAACCTGCAAGTTGATCCAGAGGAAGGCAAAAAAAAAAAAAAGTGAGGTAGAAGCCAATTTTCCCCACTTTAGGGGAATAAAAAATTCCTTCCCTACTCCAATCAGGCAATCAGAATAACTCCCTGGATCAACGACCCCTCTCTAGTAGTTCATAACAAACTGATTTGCTCATCTCTAGCATGGATGTTATATTATAGTAATGTAGCATATAATTGAATCTTTTAGTCTACACGTTTCTGTTGCTGTAAATGGTAATGTGGTATTATCTTGATTGTGGTATTATCTTGATTTAAAGGGAAAAGACTCTTCATTTGAAGGACTTTGTGTTTTTACTGTATGGTTCTATCAATGTCTAATCATTTCTTATTGATAGTATATTTCACGCCTATCACTTCTAGGTCTCGCCTCATTATGTTACATGTTTGTAGCATCTCTCTGGGAAATAGCAGGATGTGTCAACTGAAACTTTATACAAATTCTATAAGCAGCTGAGACATTTTATTATTTCTGTATTACTGTATCACATTTTATTTCTGAGGGACGTTTTTTCAGAATTTCACCCGCTGCTTCCTTCCTCATCGAGTGCTGAACAAGTGATGGCACTGACAACTAATTAACGATCTTTTAATTACGTGATTCTAAGTTACCTCCATGCAGACAAATTGTCTTTTCATTCTGTTAATTTGGGCCAGGTAGAAAAAGGTCAGTGAAACATTGATAAAAGTAGAACAGATCTTAGGGTGGGCTATATAAGATGTAGACAAACAGGGCAATATTGAAATAACTAGTTCTCTTCTGTTTTTGACACAATGTATATTAAAAAAATATCCAAACTTTGTGCAAAAATAATACTTACATAACTATACCACATATTGCCCAAATAACAGCAGTTGTCATTAAAGGGTTATCATTCTAGAATTAGAAACCACCTATCCACAGGAATCAGACCCCCTAAAATCCCAAAAATGCAGTACCCCATTGCAGAGTGGTGCTTGCAAATAGTTTTGCTCATTTTATGCTTTTTATCCCCAGTATGCCAATGTATGGCAACAATAGAGTTAACCAACTCTGGCAAGGTCCCTAAGGAAGCTGAGATGTGGACTGTGAGCTCCACCCCTAGCTCACTGTAATCTAGTAAAAGAGTTGAGAATTTGCAGAAGATATGAGCAGTTGTTTTCCTCATTCCTCAGTACTAGACCTCAAGCTACAGAGAATAACCATCTCTGCATGATCTACTAATAGAAAACCATCTCGAGAGAGAGAGAACCATCTCGAGAGAGAGAGAGAGAGAACCATCTCAAGAGAGAGAGAGAACCATCTCAAGAGAGAGAGAGAACCATCTCGAGAGAGAGAGAGAACCATCTCGAGAGAGAGAGAGAGAGAGAACCATCGAGAGAGAGAGAGAGAACCATCTCAAGAGAGAGAGAGAACCATCTCGAGAGAGAGAGAGAGAACCATCGAGAGAGAGATTGAGAACCATCTCGAGAGAAAGAGAGAGAGAGAACCATCGAGAGAGAGAGAACCATCGAGAGAGAGAGAGAACCATCTCGAGAGAGAGAGAACCATCGAGAGAGAGAGAGAACCATCAAGAGAGAGAGAGATCCATTGAGAGAGAGAACCATCAAGAGAGAGAGAGAACCATCGAGAGAGAGAGAGAACCATCGAGAGAGAGAGAACCATCGAGAGAGAGAACCATCGAGAAAGAGAGAGAGAGAGAACCATCGAGAGAGAGAACCATCGAGAGAGAGAGAGAGATCCATCGAGAGAGAGAGAGAACCATCGAGAGAGAGAACCATCGAGAGAGAGAGAGAGATCCATCGAGAGAGAGAGAGAACCATCAAGAGAGAGAGAGAGAACCATCGAGAGAGAGAGAACCATCTTGAGAGAGAGAGAACCATCTCGAGAGAGAGAGAGAACCATCAGGAGAGAGAGAGAGATCCATCGAGAGAGAGAACCATCAAGAGAGAGAGAACCATCGAGAGAGAGAGAACCATCGAGAGAGAGAGAGAACTATCAAGAGAGAGAGAGAGAAAGAACCATTGAGAGAGAGAGAGAACCATCGAGAGAGAGAGAGAACCATCGAGAAAGAGAGAGAGAACCATCGAGAGAGAGAGAGAGAACCATCGAGAGAGAGAACCATCGAGAGAGAGAGAGATGAAATTCCAGAATCTGGAATGACGATGGAGATGTTTATTCTGTTAAATCAAGCCATTTCACATCCTACACTCTCTTCCTTGAACCCATACAACCATTGACACCAAGGGCCGGAGCCCTAACACAAGGGAGTGTGCTGAAGGAAGAAAGTGTGCACCCTCATTTCACTAGAGTTGACCTCGGGAGAAATAGTGTAAGAAAAGCCTCCACTCTGGCTCCTCAGGGACTTCTATGGGGCCAACGAAGAAAGGGGCATAAAAAAGTTAATGGAATGGTGTCACGGCTGAGGATGGGGGAAATCCTCAGCCGTGTGGAGCCCGGTGATGTTACGGCTGCTTGGCCATGAAGACAGGATTAGGGAGCAGGTCACCTCCTAAACGCATCCCTAACCTGACCCTGGCTCCTAGCTACATGAGCCAACCTTGATGGTAGGAGGGCCCATGCTCCGGAACCTAAAAGTCCCTGCTAGCCCTCAAGATGACCCTCACCTAGGAGCTGAGTAAGACAAGCCCACTCCTCCTAGACACGGAGGAGCAGGAGTCTCAACGGCCAAGCTGCAGGAAAAGGGGAGACATAAACAGCTCTATGGATATGGCAGGTGAACAAAGAGTTCCACCTACCTGCCACAGCCTTGCTGACTGGATCCCTGTGTTAGCAGGGTGCAGATCACAAGCGCATCCCTACACAGGGACCCAGATCCATAGCTGCACAAAATCACATATAAAACATCACACGGACATCACACATAACTGGAAATAACTAAAGCACAATATGGTTATGACATTAAGGTTTATGACCACAGGGGTGGCTCTTACTGGCAGATAATAAATACATGAGGCTGCTCTCAGCTAAGCATGGCTGAAGCAACCTGAAGGCCTGCAAAAGCAGTGAGGCTTTATAGGCCAAGAAGCCACACCCCACAGTCGGACACACCCAGTGATCACACACACTAGGAAGGGGATTAACCCTTCCAACACCAGGGAAGGGAAAACACCACTTAAAGGGAACGTGCACACAATAACATAAAACACAGTGCACACATCCACACATCACACACAAAACCGCATGCGCAGCGTAGCGAGCTGCATGGCACAGCTCAGCCTGCTACGCTGCCACATACATACTGTTGCCAGCGGCAACCACAGGTGAGGCCAATACCACAGCCCTCACCTGTGATTGAACACCAATGAAAACCGCTGACAACCGCATGCGGTTCAGGAGTCACGGTCATAGCTATGGCCGTGACACTCCCACCCCTCAAAGCCCCCCCACCAAAAAAAAACACGTGAGGGACTCAGACAAGGGGATAGGAGAAGGGGACGTCCACTCTCAGTGCTGGTTCTAAAAAGGGGTCGCTGTCAGCTGCATCCTCTCCCGGCTCACACTAGCCAGTCCGACGAGGACTGCAGCCCGCACCAGCAACAAAGAGAAAAGAACCACTGAGAGATGGACGAGGGGACTCTCCACTCACGTCCCCACTCCAGTCGCTGCCAGCAGACACTCCTAACCAGCACGCAGCCGGACCACTTACGGAGTGCTGCCAGCAGACGACCAGAGATGGGAACATGGAGAGGGACGAGGGATCCCCAACACGGACACGGAAGGTAAGGTGGCGGGGAATAAGCCACCAACCGTGCCGTTAACGGAGAACCCCCTCCCTCCGGAGAACGCGCATGCAGGCCACAAGAAGATGGCACTGCATGCTGCACCCTCTTCCGAAGGTATGCATACCGCATACCAGACACACACCACGTGTAACTAAAATCAGGGGGAACGCCAAACGAGGCAACGATGATGGCGGGGAAACGCCACTCACCGCTCCGTCAGAGGCGAAACCCCCAGAACGCTCTCCCTCCGAAGAGCGCGCATGTACCCCTTCCGCAGACGGCGGTACATGCTTCACCCTCTTTCGAGGGAATGCATACTCCCACCCCTCAAAGCCCCTCCCAACAACAAAAGGGGAAAGTTGGTGAGGCATAAAAAACAGTGGGAGGGGGGGAGGGGAAAGACAAACAAAAGGGGACACCAACACGGACAACGGTGAGCGAGGAATGGCGGGGAATGCCACTCACCGCGCCGTAGATGGTGAGCCCCATAACGCTCTCCCTCCGGAGAACGCGCATGCACCCCATCCGTAGAAAGCGGTGCATGCTTTACCCTCTTTCGAGGGAGCGCCACGTAAGAAGCGACTGTGGTCATACTGTCACGGCTGAGGATGGGGGAAATCCTCAGCCGTGTGGAGCCCGGTGATGTTACGGCTGCTTGGCCATGAAGACAGGATTAGGGAGCAGGTCACCTCCTAAACGCATCCCTAACCTGACCCTGGCTCCTAGCTACATGAGCCAACCTTGATGGTAGGAGGGCCCATGCTCCGGAACCTAAAAGTCCCTGCTAGCCCTCAAGATGACCCTCACCTAGGAGCTGAGTAAGACAAGCCCACTCCTCCTAGACACGGAGGAGCAGGAGTCTCAACGGCCAAGCTGCAGGAAAAGGGGAGACATAAACAGCTCTATGGATATGGCAGGTGAACAAAGAGTTCCACCTACCTGCCACAGCCTTGCTGACTGGATCCCTGTGTTAGCAGGGTGCAGATCACAAGCGCATCCCTACACAGGGACCCAGATCCATAGCTGCACAAAATCACATATAAAACATCACACGGACATCACACATAACTGGAAATAACTAAAGCACAATATGGTTATGACATTAAGGTTTATGACCACAGGGGTGGCTCTTACTGGCAGATAATAAATACATGAGGCTGCTCTCAGCTAAGCATGGCTGAAGCAACCTGAAGGCCTGCAAAAGCAGTGAGGCTTTATAGGCCAAGAAGCCACACCCCACAGTCGGACACACCCAGTGATCACACACACTAGGAAGGGGATTAACCCTTCCAACACCAGGGAAGGGAAAACACCACTTAAAGGGAACGTGCACACAATAACATAAAACACAGTGCACACATCCACACATCACACACAAAACCGCATGCGCAGCGTAGCGAGCTGCATGGCACAGCTCAGCCTGCTACGCTGCCACATACATACTGTTGCCAGCGGCAACCACAGGTGAGGCCAATACCACAGCCCTCACCTGTGATTGAACACCAATGAAAACCGCTGACAACCGCATGCGGTTCAGGAGTCACGGTCATAGCTATGGCCGTGACAAATGGTTGATCAATCAGGTACCCTAATTTCTTGGGATCACTGGGGGTCCCAGCCATCAAGCCCCCAGTGAAATTATATGTAACACCCCATGTTACTAGTTCACCAGTTGTCCTTTCTTGTATCGCTTTTGTTAGGCACTAGCCACTCCATAGTCGGAATACCCCACAAGACCATCTGCTTTGGAGAAGCTCTGACACAGTCATCTAGCCATCATAATTTGACCCTTTGCAGAGTCACTCATATTCTTACAATTGCCAATTTATCCTTTTCCAACACATTAACTTCAGGATGTGACTAATACACTTGCAGTCTAATACATCACACTCATTAACAAGTGCTATTATAAGGGTATGTTCACATGATGGATTCTATCAGTGTCAATCTGCACATCAGAAACCGCTGTGGTTTCTGACATGGTTTTTCATTTTCAATGGTGTGGTCCTGCTTGAGCTAACCCACAAGTATGCTCCCATTGCAGCCTTCTCAAGGTGTCCATGTGGCAACCACGTCAAAAGTGAACATGTATGTCCTTGTCACATTCTGGAAAACCACATGTGAAAACTCCTTGGCTACATGAACTGCAGTGCAGCCTCCCATTGAAAACAATTAGAGGCAGGTTCAGGGCATATTTGGCACAGTAATCAGCACTGAATCTGCACTAAAACCCATACCAAAATCAGTTATGTGAACGTACTTTAAGAAGATAATCAGTGCTTTTCAATTTAATTGTCAGTGGTTTGAGGCTATTGCGCCATGAAGCAAAATCAAAGGTGTTTCACCACAAATTGCTTTGGTTTTTTTATATGGTCACTGGCTGTGCACTTTTTTACAGGTGAAAAAATGTGATATTTGCCTGTAGAATATCATATATTGGGTAATAATGGCATTTTAAAACTAGCAATCTGCAGTAAATAAGTGGCAAGCAATAGATAAAAGGATGGGTGGCAACACTATCCTACTGTACTTTTAACCACTGACCAAGTCAATTACTTCAATAATTATCTTTAAGACATAGAAATAGATTTGAGATTTCTCCCTATCACCTTGTCAGTCTGCCACTAAACACTTTCCTGACAAGTGTCCATTGATTTCACAGATGATATTACAGTCTAGTTACCTAAGGGTTTTGATTTTCAGCTGCCAACTCAAATCAATTTATATGTAAATATCTCTTGGCCCAGCTTTCATTATCAGGCACGCTTGTCTACTGCTAGTGCTACATAGCAGGAGGTCTGGAGGACTAAGCGTTGTCAAGCTTAAGGTTACATTTTTATTGTAAAATTGCAAATCTATTCATATGGATTTTACAACTATGATCAGCATTAAGCTGCATAGCTGGGGCGTGCTCATTACACCGCATGGTACATTAGAAAACTCAGGTTTTGGCTGTTAAACTGATTATTCCTAGTGAGATACAGTTTGAAGGACATTTTTTCCAGAACCAAATTCACATTTAGAGACAAGCAAATCAATTCTAAACAAATCCAATTTGTTAAGAATTTACAAACAAGTTTTTGGATTTGTCCCGCACAAACTAATGAAAATGGCTTCTGTTATTGTACATATCAGAATGCAGAGATGAGAAAATGAAGAAGGGGGATCAATGATCTTGTCTCAGGAGGCTTCCCCAAAATACCTTGCAGACAACCTCAGCCATCAGCTACCATGTGTTTACCCACAGTCATATATGTCGCTGTCACTTTGACATTACTAATGCCATCTTGGTGTTAAAGAGCTTGAAAGTGGTTGGATATGTAGCGGTCAGAGGAGGGAGAGACCGCAAGGCAGGATTCAAGTACAGTACAGCGGACAAGGAGACTGAAGCAAAAACCGGCTTTATTAAGGAGCAAAATGAAACTGCCGGAAAACCTGAATAACAATACAGTACCCCCCAGGGGTCGAGTCGAGGGGGAACGCGTGGGAACGGCGTTCCTGCACTTTTTTCAAGGCAGGAACGCCGTTCCCTTTCAGGGCAAAAGGACCAGGAGGGGAAGCGGTGAAATCAGATTCACAGGGGGCGGAGCGGAGGCAAGGCCCTGCGTGACTCGCACTGTGCAGGGCAGGCTAAGTGAGGAGGGAAGAGGAGCGGCTTCAGTTGAGGACAGAAGACTCACTGACTGACTTCCCCCCCCCCCCCTCCTGGCTGAGAGCTCCCCTCCTCCTATCCTGAGCCTGCGACTGCCTGACTGCAGTGGCGTACCTACCATATAGGCAGACCACGCAGCTGCTATGGGGCCCGTGAGGAAGGGGGGGCCCTGCAGTGGAGGAGAGTCCCCGCCCCTGTCTATCTTCCTAACTGTCTCCCGTCTGCTAGCCCCGCCTCCTAGCTCCGCCTCCTGCCTGTTAGCTCCGCCCCCGCCTGATTCCTCTGGATTGCCACAACCAGTAATGAAGTAAGTGACGACTTGTAGGTGAGGACAGTGCAGAGGTGTATGTGTGTGGAAGGGGGCAAGGTCACTCAGCTTTCCCAGGCTATTCCTCTGCACATATGCCATTCAGAACAGGAGGGAAGCTGGGTGTCACTACATTATGTAATGTGACTCAGCTTTCCTGATGTCCTGCATGGCACAAGTGCAGAGGCATGAGAAGATATGAGGGTTGTGTTACTCAGCTTTCTCATGTCTCTCCACATGTGCCATGCAGGAGAGCAGAAAAGCTGGGTGCTATTACATCATGTAATGTCACTCAGATTTCCTGCTATCCTGCAAGGCATAAAAGCTATGGGGCCCACTGATTTCTGTGTACGCCCCTGCCTGACTGTCTGCTGAGGTGAGCGTGGCTGGACCATCCGACCGGACCGGGGTCCTGGTGGTCCGGTCCAGACCAGTCTAAGTGTCTGTGACTGTCCCTGAGTGAGTCCGGGGGCCCTAACCCGCCTGGTGGGAGCGCCGGTGGCCAGCAGCCCCAGACTAGACCAGTCAATACCCCCTCTTTTATCTCAGTCAGTACTCTCATCAGATGTGACTGCAGGCAGCACAGCAGCAGGCCAGAAGAGATCGATCAGCCAGGATTAATGTGCACAGCCTGGGTGGGAGGCCCCCCTTACCCTGGCCTTAGGCAAGTGACAAACTGCCCCCCCCCTCCTCAATCTTAGGCAAGTGACAAACCCAGCTCTGCTACATCTACAATGAGCAACTACAACAAATGTAATGCCAAACTGCAGTTCCTCTATGCGATTGTGATGCCTCAGATAGCTTCCACTGGACCCACAGCCTGTGGGTCCAGTGGAAGCTATTCAAGGCATCACATAGAGGAACTGCAGTTTGGCATTACATTTGTTGTAGTTGCTCATTGTAGATGTAGCAGAGCTGAGTTTGTCACTTGCCTAAGAATGATGAGGGCAGTTTGTCACTTGCCTAAGCGAGGCCTCCCACTGTGCACATTAATCCTGGCTGATCGATCGCTGCTGCTCTCACATCTGATGAGAGATTTCCTAAGGGGGTATTGACTGGCATTAGGGACGGGCTGGTGGATGAGGGCAGCCACCCGGTCCTGCCTATGGATCACCCAGTTTGCACTTAGCTATGCCCAGGACCCATGCCAGGGGGTCCCTGATGTATTAACTGACCAATAACATGGAGATCCCAGTGCCAGCTGCCTTGCTGGTGGACGATTGGCATATACTTATGCTGTGGGCCACAGCAGAAGTATATGCCAATCGTCCACCAGCAAGGCAGCTGGCACTGGGATCTCCATGTTTATTTCATGTTAATTTTGCAGTTCCCACACTTTTTTCCCCAGGACTTGACCCCTGGTACCCCCGCACCAGAGGCACAATGGGTCAAAGACAGGAATGGTATGAACAGATGAACATAAATCAACAACAATGGCAATGGAATTTTGCATATACCCAGGATGAACTAAACAGCAAGCAGTCAGCTTACAAGCTACTCTTACTACCAATTACCTATCTAGCCCTGCTACCCAGGGGACGCTTCTACAGCGCACTGACTAAGTCCCTGACTCTATAACCTATCACAGAAAAGCACTGGTGCCACTCACAGTTCTGCAGATACTCCTGGATCCAATAAGAGGCAGTCTGGCTCCAGGTCCGGTCGCTTGCTTGTCTGTCTTTCTCTCTTTGGTTACAGCAGATGCAGATCTTCACCTAGTTTCAGCTCTGGCGGGAAGGATCCGGCTTGTACTGGTCTCTGACACACGTTCCCACTCCTCTGGAACACACGATGATGTCCTCTGTGTGCAGCTCCACAGCTGTCAGGGAAAACTCAGCTAATATAGCCTCCTGCTGCTCCAGTCTTTTACTGTTGTCTCTCAGCAGTCCATCTCTCCCTGTTATCTCAGCAAGGCCCCCAGCAACTTCTATAACAGCCCATTAAAAACTTCTTAACTCTTTCTTAGCCTCTGGCCAGCACAGCTCAGGTTCCTGTTTAGCCACAGTGGCCTCTGGTGGCCGGAGGGAAACATGACAGTCTGCATAGATTAAGTGCTGGAAATGCTGCTGGTTGATTCAGGGCTGCCTCTTACAGATACATAATTTTCATGGCAATTGGGGCAATTTTGAATCCGGTCAAATTTATTTGGACTAAATCAAATCTGAATCAATAATAATAATCTTAATTTATATAGCGCCAACATATTCCCCTATAAACCAGGAGTTCAAGTACAAATAGACTCATAAATAGTGTTGACAAATCAAGTATCCGAAATGGACTTCAATCAAAATTTCAGGGAAAATTTGATTCACCGCAAAGCCGAATTTCCTTGTGCTTCATGGTAACAAATCAATTTTGTAAAAAAAATCATACTTACCTCATCCAATTGAGTGCAAAGAGGCCGCCACGGCCATCTTGCTTGAAGATCCCGGCCAGCGTGATGACGTCATGACGCGCAGAGCGAGATCTCGTGCTGGATCTCCAAGCAGGATGGCCGCGGTGGCCTCTTCGAGATCAAATTCATAAGGTAAGTACAATTTTTTTTAAAGATTAACCCCTGAAAGGCCTTAACATTAATCTCAGATGCCACGATCAGCGATGAATGCGGCATCTGAGGGGTTCAATGATGGGGAGAGGCGCAATCGCTGTTCCCCATCATTGTACCTGCTACTTACAAAGAAATGCGCTTTGTGACAAAATAATTCGTAACTAAGAGAATTTTTTTTTTTTATTCGGCAAAGCAGCCGAATCGAAGTTTTGAGAACTTCAAGAAAAATTATTCTGAAGGTGGGGTGGTGAATGGAGGAGAGTTAAGCCTGTACTAGACAGGTAGGTCAGCAAGCAATTGTCGGGAGGGAAGCGTTCCCTCCCAGCAATCACTTGCTAGCTAGCGGAGGAGACAGCTGCTATTACATGTAGTGATTTCTTCTGCAGCATGGGGAGGAACGATTGCTATGCCATCGCTCATCTTCATAGTGTTGAGTGGTTTGCTGGCAGCAGCATGATCTGCCGCCGACAAACATGGATTTTTAAGCATGCCTAAAAATCAGAATTGCCCAGTGAACGAGTGTTTTTTCATTCATCAGGCACTGCAAGATGATCACTAACGAGCGTTCATATGAATAATGGTTAACGATTATTGGACGAAATATCGGCCAGTGTAATACAGCCTTTAGGTCAGGGATGTGATAGGCTAACTTAAAAAGATGGGATTTTAGGGAGTGCCTAAAACTGTGGATGTTGTGAGTTAACGTAATTGCTTGGAGTAGGGCATTCCAGAGAACTGGTGCAGCTCAGGAGAAGTCTTGGAGACGGGAGTGAGAGGTTCAGATTATGGTGGATGTCAGTCGTAAGTCATTGGCTGAACAAAGGGAAGAGATGTAGGGGGTGCAGCACTGTGGAGAGCTTTGTGGGTGTGAATGAGAACTTAAAATTTAAACCTGTACTGTATGGACAACCAGTGCAAAGACTGGCACTGTGCGGAGGCGTCAGAGTAGCGGTTAGACAGATAAATGAGCCTGGATAGATTAGAGAGGGGTTAGCCTGGTGGGTGGGAGGCCAATTAGTAAGGAGTTACAGTAATCCAGACAGGAATGGATCAGAGCAAAAATGAGAGTATTTGTTGTTTCCTCAGCAATAAAGGGGTGTGAGAGTATTTGTTGTTTCCTCAGTAATAAAGGGGTGTGAGAGTATTTGTTGTTTCCTCAGTAATAAAGGGGTGTGAGAGTATTTGTTGTTTCCTCAGTAATAAAGGGGTGTGAGAGTATTTGTTGTTTCCGCAGTAATAAAGGGGTGGATGCTAAAGATGTTTTTGAGATATAGGCATCATGAGCAGGCAAGAGATTAAATATAGAGGGTAAAGGAAAGATCAGTGTTAAACATAACACGAGGCAGCGGGCGGGCTGCCTAGGGCCACACACTGAGAGGGAGATATCAGTGAGAAAACACCAATAGTTCTGTGCACTGATCGACTTGCTGTTCCAGTGTCACCAAAGTCATTACCAGGTGGAATATCAGCCCATGTAATTGGGACCTTAACATTATATATAGTGCACAAGAAAAAAATGTAATTCAATAATACTTTTCAAAGTTTCAAGATTTTTAACTTTCATCATCATTTATTTCAAATTAAGCAAATATTCCGTCTGCAGAAACGGATAAGGATAAACATAACTCCACCATAAATCACTGCATAAAAGTTGTTTCATATTGCCGCCACATTGCTATAGTCAGGAATTAAAAAAAAAAACTTAATAAAATAATTCATTTCATTTTGATATAAGAAGTCATGCTGATAGTCCTGTACACCACTGATAAATCGCCGACATTAAAAGTAAGCAAAGTTCAAAAAATATTCAGATGTTACATTTTCACAGAAATATCTAACATGACAGCAACACATTTCTGTGAGGTTGATCACAAGGACTGAATTATGCAAGCCAGAACCACAAGTCCTCACCAAGCACCCATTGTACGTTTCCAGGTCCTCTGCCGTTAGCTGTGCCATGGCTGCGCACAACGTGAGGGCGCTCTGTGACCGCACGAGATGCACGTTAGGTCACAGCACAGCCTCAGCAGGAAGAAGAATGAAAATCTGAAAACTGGGAGCCCGCGGCGTCCGGAGCAGGTAAGGTAAGTTGATTATTTTTCATTTTATTTGCTCTGAAGCTGAGGGCTAATCTGAGGCTGGGGGTCTGATCTGAGGCATAGGGGTACTATCTGAGGCATGAAGGCCGATCTTAGGCATGGGGGCTGATCTGAGGCATGGGGGTTCTGATCTAAGGCATGCAGGCTGATCTTAGGCATGGGGGTATGATCTGAGGCATGGGGGTCTCATCTGAGGCATGGAGGTCTCATCTGAAGTCTGAATAGGGGTCATTCACATTGGGGTCAGAACTGAGGTCTGATTGTGGATCTGATCTGAAGTCTGATTTAGGGTCTTATTAACATTGGGGGTTTGATTGGGCCGGGCTGTCAGCTGAGGTCCGATTAACATTGGGGGTCTGATTACTGGTCTGATCTGAGGTCTAATGAAATTTTTATTTCTTATTGTCCTCCTCTAAAACTTAGGTGCATCTTATGAGAAGCACCTTCTCATAAGATGCACCTAAGTTTTAGAGGAGGACAATAAGAAATAAAAATAGGGCGAAAAATACAGTACATGCAATCACAAAAGTATTCAGATCCAAGTACTGATTTGAAAAATGTACAATATGTTTCACTACGCAGCACTTTGAATGGGAACAAGCGTTCATTTGAGCGCTCATCCCCATAATTGCCCCGATCATCACTTAAAGGGAACCTGTCATCTCTAACAAACATCCCAAGCCGGTAGCAGTACCTTACGCTGGGTTCACACCTGAGCGTACTGTATGGAGTGCTCTGTATGCGCGATTTTATCGGGCGTTCCTATTCGCGGCCGGCAACAAGCAAACGCCCATTGTCGCGCGTTCCCGGAAGTCTATGTACGGGAACGTGCGACCATACGCCCCAAAGAAGCTCCTGTACTTCTTGGGGTGCAAGGCGTTTTACAGCGCGTTCGTACGCGCTGTAAAACGCTCAGGTGAGAACCATGCCCATAGGGGATCATTGGTTCTTGCCTGTTGAGCGTTTTACAGCGTGTAGGAACGCGCTGTAAAACGCTCAGGTGTGAACCCAGCCTTAGAGTAGCCAACAGCGTGTTTGTAGCGATCATTTTCTTCCTGCAGGCAGAGAAGCAGAAGCTGTAAAAATGTTCTTTGATCCCCTGCCCGGCGCACTTCTCTAGTCAGGCTTGAAGTCACGGACGCAGCGGCCTCCTTGCTTCAAGTCACAGTAACCACGCCCCCTTCCCTGCCCCTTCGCTGTGACTGACAGCCGGCAGTTCGGCAAAGCCAGCCGAACTGTCGTACATAAGCGTTGACAGTCACAGCGAAGGGGTAGGGAAGGGGGCGTGGTTACTGTGACTTGAAGGATAGAGGCCGCTGCGTCCGTGACTTCAAGCCTGACTAGAGAAGTGCGCCGGGCAGGGGATTAAAGAACATTTTTACAGCTTCTGCTTCTCTGCCTGCAGGAAGAAAATGATCGCTACAAACATGCTGCTGGCTACTCTAAGGTACTGCTGCCGGCTTGGGATGTTTGTTGGAGGTGACAGGTTCCCTTTAAAAGCCCTTTACTCAGCTTTGTATGTACAGTAAAAGAAGAATTCCTGTGCTTTTTCCCTGACTGCACCTAAGTACCAGTCAGTGCAGTTTCGAGGTAAAATTTCTCTTAGGGCGAGGGTCAAAAAAACTCCCCCCCCCCATCAAAACTGCTCGATGAAATCATATCAGAAGAGTACTTGCAACCGTCTCACCATATATATATATATATATATATATATATATATATATATATTTTTTTTTTTTATGCTTAACACAAGATTTATTGAGAGCAAAAGAAAATCATAAATTACTGCTTAAACTGCTAAAAGTCGCAGGCAGAGTGGTACAGGAGAACTGCAGTATAAAGGAAGGCAATACCCTTAGAAGAGTAGTCATGAAATACAATCATCAATAATGTGCAAAACCAAAAAACTGTCATGTTAACATTTAATAACTAACTAAAACCCAATCACAGCAGGTCTCAACTAGCTGTCACGGATGGTGTACAGGAAACAAGACAATACCATATAAACAATGTCTCTCTGGATCCACAACTAAGGAACAAAGGGAGACCCCTGCAATAGAGCTGCCGCTCTCCCTCACTGCTCAGCCTATGCGAACACCCCAAAGGTGGATGGCCGCATATCCACGTTCCTCGGCTATCTATTACCTGAAGACCCTACAATTGTGAAGGGACACGATCACCGGCTCCCTACACTGACACGGAGGGAGTCAGGGTCACCTGGATCCAGAAAAGACAAAAACATAAATACATAAACAGCACTTATCTGCAGACGACTGAGGACTGAGGACTGGGAACTGGGAACTGGGAACTGCATGCACACACACTCCAGGAAGTTGTATCAGCCGCACACTACTGCATTATGGGGAGGAACTTAAAGGGTAGCGATCAGTCTGACTGCATGACAGCTGAGATAGACTAACGAGATGAGAAACTAAACCAAAACAAAGAAATTCAAGGAGGAGGATCTGAGAAGCTCCTGTGAGCGCTTCTCAGCTGTCTGGCTGTGACAGTACCCCTCCCTCTAGGAGTGGACTCCGGACACTCAGGGCCCACCTTCTCAGGATGGGACATATGGAAAGCCCTGATGAGACGAGAGGCCTTAATGTCCGTCACTGGGACCCACATCCTCTCCTCAGGACCATAACCCTCCCAATGAACGAGGTACTGGAGGGAACCGCGGACAAGACGAGAATCCACAATCCTAGAGACCTGAAATTCAAGATTTCCATCAACCATAATCGGAGGAGGAGGCAAAGGCGAGGGTACAATAGGTTGAACATAAGGTTTCAATAAGGACTTATGAAAAACATTATGGATCTTCCAAGTCTGAGGAAGATCAAGACGGTAGGCAACAGGATTGATGACAGACAGGATCTTGTAAGGCCCAATAAACCTAGGACCCAACTTCCAGGAGGGAACCTTCAATTTGATATTCTTGGTAGACAACCACACCAGATCACCAACATTCAGGTCCGGACCAGGCACACGTCTCTTATCCGCCACACGCTTATATCTCTCACTCATGCTCTTTAGATTATCCTGAATCTTTTGCCAAATAGATGACAAAGACGAGGAGAATCTGTCCTCATCAGGCAAACCAGAAGAGCCCTCTCCCGAGAAAGTCCCAAACTGCGGATGGAACCCATATGCACCAAAAAATGATGACTTATCAGAGGACTCCTGACGACGGTTATTTAAAGCAAACTCAGCAAGGGACAAAAAAGAACACCAATCCTCCTGATTCTCCGCCACATAACAGCGCAGATATGTCTCCAGATTCTGATTGACGCGCTCTGTCTGGCCATTCGACTGCGGATGGAAAGCAGAAGAGAATGACAACCGAACCCCCAAGCGAGAACAGAAAGCCTTCCAGAATCTGGAAACAAACTGCGTGCCCCTATCAGAGACTATGTCTGAAGGAATCCCATGCAATTTGACAATGTGGTCAATAAATGCCTGCGCCAGCGTCTTAGCATTGGGCAAACCAGGGAAAGGGATAAAATGCACCATTTTGCTAAAACGGTCCACCACCACCAGAATCACAGACTTCCCCGAGGAACGAGGCAAGTCCGTTATGAAGTCCATGGACAGATGTGTCCAAGGACGGGAAGGAATGGGCAAAGGAAGGAGAGGACCTGATGGCCGTGAATGAGGGACCTTGGCACGAGCGCAAGTCTCGCAAGCTGCCACAAAACCCTCAACCGACTTACGAAGCGCAGGCCACCAGAATCTCCGAGCGATGAGATCCAGTGTGGCACTTGCCCCCGGGTGCCCAGCAAGGACCGTGTCGTGGTGTTCTTTAAAAATCTTGTGTCTCAAAGCGAGAGGCACAAACAACCTCCCAGGAGGACAAAGATCAGGAGCTTCTGACTGGGCTGCCTGCACCTCTGCCTCCAATTCAGGAAAAAGAGCAGAGACCACCACACCTTCAGCCAAAATGGGACCCGGGTCTTCAAAATTCCCACCTCCTGGAAAACAACGTGACAGGGCATCTGCCTTCACATTCTTAACCCCAGGGCGGAACGTAACAACAAAATTAAACCTTGAAAAGAACAAAGACCATCTGGCCTGTCTCGGGTTCAGACGCTTGGCTGACTCCAAATAGGCCAGATTTTTATGGTCAGTAAAGACGGTAATAGGGTGTCTGGCTCCCTCTAGCCAATGGCGCCATTCCTCAAAAGCCAACTTGATGGCCAACAATTCCCTATCTCCCACATCATAATTTCTCTCTGCGGAGGAGAGTTTCTTTGAGAAAAAGGCACACGGTTGCCATTTGGCAGGAGAGGAACCCTGAGACAAGACCGCACCCACCCCTACCTCAGAAGCATCAACCTCAACTATGAAGGGTAACGAAATATCAGGTTGTACTAGGATGGGAGCGGAAGCAAAACTCTCCTTGATATTAGAAAAGGCCTTACGCGCCTCTACCGACCAGGAAGAAAAATCTACCCCCTTTCTGGTCATATCAGTGAGTGGTTTAACAACAGAGGAATAATTCAAAATAAATTTCCTGTAATAATTGGCAAAGCCCAAAAAACGCATCAGCGCCTTCTGGTTCTCAGGAAGCTCCCACTCAAGCACAGCGCGGACCTTCTCGGGGTCCATGCGAAAACCAGAAGCGGAGACAAGAAACCCCAGAAATTGGATTTCTGGAACCGCAAACACACATTTTTCCAGTTTCGCATATAATTTATTCTCCCGCAAAATGAGCAAGACCTGACGTAAGTGTTCCTTATGAGTCTTGAAATCAGGAGAAAAAATCAAAATGTCATCCAAATACACTAATACAAATTTTCCCATTAAATGATAAAAAATGCTGTTGACGAAATGCTGAAAAACGGCTGGGGCATTCATCAAACCAAAAGGCATAACGAAATTCTCAAAATGGCCCTCAGGGGTATTGAAAGCCGTCTTCCATTCGTCTCCTTCTCTGACCCTAACCAGGTTGTATGCCCCTCTTAGGTCTAATTTGGAAAAGACTTTAGCCCCAACAACCTGGTTAAACAGGTCCGGGATCAGAGGAAGCGGATAAGGATCACGAATAGTGATACTGTTCAGCTCCCTGAAATCCAGACAAGGTCTTAAAGAACCATCTTTTTTCTTAACAAAGAAAAAACCAGCGGCAACAGGTGACTTAGAGGGTCGTATGTGTCCTTTTCTCAAACTCTCAGAGATATAAGCACGCATAGCGACCCTCTCAGGTTGGGAGAGATTGTATAAACGAGATTTAGGCAGCTTGGCGCCTGGGATGAGATTAATAGGGCAATCATACTCCCTGTGCGGAGGCAAACCCTGAACTCCACTCTCAGAGAAGACATCCAAAAATTCAGAGAGGAAAGGTGGTACAGTCTTAGTAGAAACCTCAGAAACAGATGTTATGAGGCAATTCTCTCTGCAAAAGTTACTCCAACCATTTATTTGCCTCGCTTGCCAATCAATGGTGGGGTTATGTTTAGTGAGCCAGGGTAGCCCCAACACTAGAGGAGTAGGCAAACCGCTAAGGACGAAACATGACACATCCTCAACATGAGCATCACTCACAATTAAACGGATATTGTGAACTATGCCCTTTAATGATTTCTGAGAAAGTGGAGCTGAATCAATAGCAAAAACAGGAATATCCCTTCCCAAAGTGCATACCTGGAAACCATGAGTTATTGCAAATTGATTATCAGTGAGGTTGACAGCTGCTCCACTATCCACAAAAATCTCACAAAAAATGCTCTTGCTCTCTAGCGCCACCCTAGCAGGCAGGACAAAACGGGAACTACAAGCAAACGGAAAACCTTCAATTTCCGCCTCAACCCTGCCAATAGTAACAGATGGAACATTTTCAAAAGATTTTTTCCTTTTTGTCTCTTTATTACTCCCAGAAAACTGCCTGAATCTCCTTGAGGGACAAACATTTGCCAAATGATTTATACCTCCACAACAAAAACAAACCCTCCCATGCGGGCTGAATCTTCTATTGTCAGAGGCAATCAACCCCAGCTGCATGGGCTCCTGCTCAGAAGGGGCTGACAGCGACTGAGACTCCTGCGCACAGAATGAGACCGCTGCACTGTTCCGAGACTGAGTAGGACAGGAAGGAGAGATCTCTCGTCTCTCTCTAAGACGCCTGTCAATACGAACGGCCTGAGACATAGCAGAGTCCAAGGAGATAGGCCTCTCATGAAAGGAAAATGCATCTTTCAATCCCTCTGAAAGACCATGGCAAAATTGACTTCGGAGTGCAGCATCATTCCAACCAGTATCAGCTGCCCATCTCCGAAATTCGGAGCAGTATATCTCTGCGGATTGTTTACCCTGGCATAACAGACGTAGTCTAGACTCAGCCAGAGCAATACGATCCGGATCATCATATATCTGACCCAGGGCTAAAAAGAATTCATCCACTGAGCGGAGGGGCCGTGCCCCCTCCAGTAGCGAAAAGGCCCAAGACTGAGCGTTACCCCTGAGCAGCGATACAATGATCCCCACCCTCCGTTCTTCATCACCAGAAGAATGGGGAAGAAGGCGAAAATGGAGTTTGCAAGCCTCTTTAAAACGCACAAAATTCTCACTACCCCCAGAGAACGTATCCGGGAGCGAGATCTTGGGCTCAGCACAAACTCCATGAACGCAAGCTGAACCGGTCACTTGAAACTTAGAAAAAATCCTACGGAGATCAGCTACCTCCAATGAAAGACCCTGGAGGCGTTCAGCCAAAAGTGAAACCGGATCCATGCTTGAGACGAGACTGATAATGTCACGGATGGTGTACAGGAAACAAGACAATACTATATAAACAATGTCTCTCTGGATCCACAACTAAGGAACAAAGGGAGACCCCTGCAATAGAGCTGCCGCTCTCCCTCACTGCTCAGCCTATGCGAACACCCCAAAGGTGGATGGCCGCATATCCACGTTCCTCGGCTATTTATTACCTGAAGACCCTACAATAGTGAAGGGACACGACCACCGGCTCCCTACACTGACACGGAGGGAGTCAGGGTCACCTGGATCCAGAAAAGACAAAAACATAAATACATAAAAAGCACTTATCTGCAGACGACTGAGGACTGAGGACTGGGAACTGGGAACTGGGAACTGCATGCACACACACTCCAGGAAGTTGTATCAGCCGCACACTACTGCATTATGGGGAGGAACTTAAAGGGTAGCGATCAGTCTGACTGCATGACAGCTGAGATAGACTAACGAGATGAGAAACTAAACCAAAACAAAGAAATTCAAGGAGGAGGATCTGAGAAGCTCCTGTGAGCGCTTCTCAGCTGTCTGGCTGTGACACTAGCACACGCAAGTAAATGTACAAGAACCAAGTAACATATAAAACCAGATTCAAAGCATAGAGGGCAAGGAGGATTACTGTATGCTGTACATAAAATGTATGGAGGTTGCAACATGCCGGACAATATAACCTCTGTGCCATGCTGTACAATAAACAGTATAACCCCTACACAGTGTAGCGGTATACTGTATATTGTGTGGCACAGTGTAGGCTATATGTGTATAACATAAACATACTCCACATGAAAACTTACAGTTACTTGGCTTGGCCCTTGGGGATCTCGGACACCACTTCCACACTTTGGCTGCGAGCTCGGTGGAGCTGATGTTGTGTTTTATCCTAATGAGAAAGATTTCATAATAAGGATTTGGAGAAAGGGCAGGGGGATAGCAGAGCAGGGAGAGGCTGGTGCTGCTACTAGGGGGTCATACCATGGGGGAGTAAGAAAGCCCACCATAATGCCCCCCAGTAGAAATAATTCTCTTTATAATGTGCAAAACATACCCCCTTGTAATGCCCCCAGTTGAGCTAATGTTCCCATAATGTGCCAATATAAAATACCCCTTCTCAGTGCCCCCATAGATGACCCCATAGTGCTCCTCTCCCCCCTTCCCCATAGTACCCACCATAATGTGTCCCAGTATAAAATGCCCCTATACAGAGCCCCCCATATAAAATACCCCTTCTTTTTAGCCTCAGTAGATGCCCCTATAGTACCACCCAAAAATGTGCCAGTAATAAGTGCTCCAATAGATGTCCCCCAATAATGTGCCAGTAAGATGTGCCCCCATAGATGCCCCCTAATCATGTGCCAGTAAGATGTGCCCCCATAGATGCCCCCAATCATGTGCCAGTAATAAGAGCCCCCATAGATGCCCCCCAATCATGTGCCAGTAATAAGAGCCCCCCCACCATCATGTGCCAGTAGCCAGAGTGCCCCCCTATCATGTGCCAGTAGCCCCCTTATGTGCCAATCGCCCTCCCCTATCATGTGCCAGTAGCCCCCCTATCAAAGGCCAGCCCCTTATGTGCCAGTAGCCTCCTATCATGTGCCAGTAGCCCCCCCTTATGTGCCAGTAGTCCCCCTTATGTGCCAGTAGTCCCCCTTATGTGCCAGTAGCCTCCTATCATGTGCCAGTAGCCCCCCTTATGTACCAGTAGATCCCCTTATATGCCAATATCCTCCCTTATGTGCCAGTAGCCCCCCTTATGTGCCAGTAGTCCCTCTTATGTGCCAGTAGCCTCCTATCATGTGCCAGTAGCCCCCCTTATGTGCCAGTAGTCCCCCCTATCATGTACCAGTAGTCCCCCTTATGTGCCAGTAGTCCCCCTTATGTACCAGTAGTCCCCCCTATCATGTGCCAGTAGCCCCCCTTATGTGCCAGCAGCCCCCCTTATGTGCCAGTAGCCCCCCTTATGTGCCAGTAGTCCCCCTTATGTACCAGTATTCCCCCCTATCATGTGCCAGTAGTCCCCCTTATGTACCAGTAGTCCCCCCTATCATGTGCCAGTAGCCCCCCTTATGTGCCAGCAGCCCCCCTGATGTGCCAGCAGCCCCCCTTATGTGCCAGTAGCCCCCCTTATGTGCAAGTAGCCGCCCTTATGTGCCACTAGTCCCCCTTATGTGCCAGTATTCCCCTTTATGTGCCAGTAGCCCCCCTATCATGTGCCAGTAGTCCCCCTTATGTGCCAGTAGTCCCCCTATCATGTGCCAGTAGTCCCCCTTATGTGCCAGTAGTCCCCCTTATGTCTGTGCCAGTAGCCCCCCTAATGTGCCAGCAGCCCCCCTTATGTGCCAGCAGCCCCCCTTATGTGCC
The DNA here is from genome assembly GCF_905171765.1 of Bufo bufo. Classification (NCBI taxonomy): domain Eukaryota; kingdom Metazoa; phylum Chordata; class Amphibia; order Anura; family Bufonidae; genus Bufo; species Bufo bufo. Next base: position 78,621,200 of record NC_053391.1, read on the forward strand.
AGTATTGTAATTTGTACATATATATATATATATATATATTTAAAAAAAAACGTATACTTACCTCCTCCAGTGATGCGATGCAGGCCTCTTCCGGCCAGGGCTGGCGCTTCCATATAGGCAAGGGGGGCAATTGCCCCCAGGCCCCCGAGTCCTTAGGGGCCCACCACCTGACACCAGCGCCGGCCCGCAAGTAAAGGCAGGTCCCAGGGAGATGAACGCCTCCATTGTGGAAGTGTTCGTCTCCATAGTCATCTGTATCGCCGTCCTCAGGACAGCGATACAAATGGCTGTGCTGATAGGCAGGGGAGGGAGAGGCGTCTCCCTTCCTTGTTCCTCTGTTAGGCTGCCGGCACAAGGCCCACAGCCTATCACAGGCCGGCGCAGGAGGCGCCTGAGCCTTACAGCGCGGGACACAGGCCGGAAGAGGCCTGCATAGCATCGCTGTGTGATGTAGGTAAGTATGTGTTTCTTTTTTTTTATACCGGAATAGCTGTTACTGCCACATGGGGGGAGCAGAAGGCACTTCTTACTGGCACATGGGGGGCATGGAGAGGCACTTGTTACTGGCATATGGGGGGGAAGAGAGGCACTTGTTACTGGCACATGGGGGTGGAAGAGAGGCACTTGATACTGGCACATTATTATGGGGCACTATGGGGGCTTCTACTGAGGCCACAAAAAAGGGGTATTTTATATGGGGGGCTCTGTGTGGTACTAGTATTATCTGTTTCTGCAGTATAATATTGGGGAGCACAGTGGCACAGTATTGGGGGTAGTAGGATGATTTGTTCAGAAGATGGGAGGATGATGGAAAAGTAGTAAACTAAGATTTTTTTTGTCAAACTGCAGAAACGGAAAATGGCGACAAAATAGTGGTCAGGTCTGAAGGTCTGAAAGGAGAAGACGAGGACAGAGAACATCTACATCAAAGGAGATGTCACTGGATGTAAGAGGTATGGGGCGCTGTATTTCTGTAGTGATGGGGGGGACGTTAAAGTCAGCAAGTGTCATGTGGGGGAGGGGGGCCCTTATTGTTTTTCGCCCCAGGGCCCCATTTCACCTAGAACCGGCCCTGCTTCCGGCCTGTGTCCCTTGCTGGCTCAGGCGGCGCGCCTGCATCGGCCTAGTGCTGGCAGCCTATCAGAGGAACAGGAAGGGGACACACCTCTCCCTCCTCTGCCGCAGCACAGACATTTGTATCGCGATCCTGAGGATGGCGATACAGATGACTATGGAGATGAGTGAGCGCATCCACAATGGAAGTGCAGCGCTCATCTCCTGCTGTGCCCTGCCGGCACCCCCCTTCTGACAGCGGCCCGCCCGATCCAAGAAACGGCCCTGGTACCAGTGATTAGAAGTGGGGATCTACCACGTCTGCTGTCCTCTAAGTTATAAGTAGTGTCTATATGTGACACTACCATGCCTACCTGCACTTGTAGAGAAGAGTCCGCGATGTTGATGTGTAGTGGTGAATACTTGATAGTTGTCCCGATCCTCCAGTCTGGTGGAAGCAGTCAGGCTGTGTAGTTGAAAAAGGTGCCCCAGCTGGGGCAAAAAAGCTTGCACTTCAGATCTAAGCGCCGGTTACGTCACACTAGCTTACAGCTACAGGAGCTGTTGTGGTCCAACATTGCGGACTCTCCTCTAGAAGTACAGGTAGGCGTGACGGTGTCACATATACTGTAGATACTACTTATAACTTAGAGGTCAGCAGACGTGGTAGATCCCCGCTTCTAGTCACTGGTAATTAGGTGCAGTCAGAGAGTAAGAGCAGGAATTCTTCTTTTACTTCTTCAATTTGTCATTGTGGCACTGACCTTCCTTGCAGCATACTCATAACATTTTTAAGTAATTGACTGTATGTAGAGTTGATTTAATCTAGTTAGGGTGCAAAAGATAAAAAAGACCCAGATGTCACAAGCTCTACAGGTCCAGCACCAAGCTTCTATAACTGCCACTTCCACACCCCCCAGAACTGATGTGAGACACATGCGCATACCTGCCGGCCAATATACAGTACATGCACATTGCTTGATGCCAGGACATTTATAGGAACGGCATGTGACTACTGGGCTTGTGACAGGTGAGTCTCTCTCTCTTTTATGTTTTTTCTTAAAGGTGTTATTCCATGACTAATGTAAAAAATGAAAATCAGACATCATGTAGTACAGGACAATCTCTTTCCAAGAAAGCTATAACCAGCCCTGTACCTCTTATGGATCCAGAGATCTCCCCATTCATTGCTCTGCTAGATTTATATCCAGATGACAGCTCAAGGGGAGTGTCCTTTCTGCTGCAGCTCAGGGGGAGTGTCTCAGCTCTCTGTATCACAGCTCAGGAGGCAGTGGAAGGATGGAACTGAGCATGTGCGGCCGTCTCTGTGAGCAGGTCAAAGAAATAACAAAAGAACAAACAGCAGGTGGCACTATACAGATACATTTCATTGAATAACTCAGTGGCTATTCTAAATTTTATAATTACATGTAATTATAAAAGTATTCAGATCCAGGTGCTGGTTTGAATACTGTAGAATATTTTTTGTGGGACAACCCTTTTAATTTTGTACCCTGCCTACCCATTGACCATGGGCTCTCGGTCTCAGAGAACCCCTTTGAGATTTTTTAATGCAGAAATTCTCTGTACTCTTATTATACCATAAGTTTAAATGGTGAAGGCCTGGGGATTGTTTCTATGTTTACTCAATTTTCTTGCTTCTCTGATGAAATCATTATTCTCATAGACACGGGTCGCTCTAATCAGTGTCCACACATTAAAGTACTGTACTTTATCCTATTATTACTGCACAGCTCATTTGCATTGATTCTTTGAGGTGAATGCGAATTTTCCCTAAGGTTATTATCGCTATTAGTTTGTTTTCTTGGAAGTGAACAATGAAAATGACTATAACTCAAATGAAACATTAATGAATTTTCCCTCCTGCAAATATTAATTGGCGGCGGAGCAAAACATTAGAATACAAAATCTTTTCATAGGAACGCAAAATGCAACA